>NC_083735.1:29274219-29584072 GCF_028564815.1 Eubalaena glacialis | reverse complement strand
CTCACATAAAGATCAGACATCCATACATTTCCGTGATGGCTGCTCCTTCTGTCTCCAAGTCCTTGACACCCAGCCTGATGCTTTTCTCCATATTCCCGAGCCAACATCGGGGCTGTTCTCTCCGGCCGGCCAGCTGATAGGTTCCTCTCTGTTTTTACCCAGCTCTTTGGAAGAGTTTTCCACACCAGGGTAGTCGGATTCCTCAATTATCTTGCAGGCTGGCGTCCCCTTCGCAGGCAGCACAGGTGCTCCAAGTGCGAAGGTGGTGCTGTGGCAGGCGGTGGCCAGGCCACCTTCACACTTTTCTTGGAACCCGTCTCCCCACTGATCTCTAGGTTCTGGCACTTTCTTCCAGACATACTCCACAATTTTCCCCTTTCTGTCCAGTCCATCTGTCAGATCTGCAGACACATTTAAGTGTGTTCAATATTCACATTCTCTCTTTCAGACTGGCTCCTAAAGCTCTCCAAGTGCAAGGCAGACTGGAGCATCCCTTTCCTCTCCTGAATGTGCCGTGGCAGTTGGGTAGCTTGTCAGCAGGCTGTTCCCTCCAGAGCACTGGAGGGGGCGCTACAACCCGATGTCACGAGGACTCACAGCATCGGTCTGACCGCTACCCAAATACTGCTACGTATCCCGCAAATACTTTCCCCAAGTTCATTACTGATGTTTCCCAGTGGACAGAGTTCATATTTTTAAATAAACAAATTTAGGATTTTTTTTCCTTCATGATTTGTTCCATTTCATTCTACCTTGAAGGTGCCCCCAAATCTGAACTCTAGTGTTCATCTGGAAAAGATTTTCTATGAAAAGCTTAAAAGGGAAAAAGTAATAACTTGCCCCTCTCATTTATTGCAAAATTTATCAATTCACAGTGATTAAAATGGATTGACTTTGGTGAAACTATCAGGCATATGCATCTAAGTGACAGAGTAGGAAATCATAAAATAGACCTTATGTAAGCATGTAATGTGTAATAGAGAAAACACTGCAGGTGAGAGAGGAGGAAGCCTATTATTCTATGAATAGTATGGAAAATTGGCTACTTAGATAAAATACCGAGGTAGAACTTCATATAACTATGAAGTTTGTGTATAGCTATTTTAACCCAATTTCAGGTAGGCAATTTTACTTAAAGTGTCAGATTCTGTTTTGGATATCGAGGATACAACTGTGAAATAAGTAGACAAAAACTCTGATTTATTCTAGCAAGAGAACCACACACTAAATGAATGAAAAATAAATTAATAAACAGTTTTACAATATAAATGCTACGAAGGAAAGGAACAAGGTGATAAGTTAGAGAAGAAATGGGGAGGAAGTAGATTGACTTCTGATGGGGTGGTCCTAGAAAGGTCCTCTAAGAAGATGGCGTCTGAGCAGAGGCCACAAGAGTCACCTCCTCAGCGAAGGAATGAGAAAGAGCAAGATGTCTGTAGGGGACAGCAGTCAGGAGGGGTGGCACCTCTGGTCTGTGCTGATGGCCTGAGTATCAGAGGGGCTGGGATAGTGCGGAAGGAGGGAGGAGTGGTGTGGAAGAGGCAGTGGGAAGGAGAACACTCACACTGCCCCACTGCCCTGCAGGGTCGGGGATGAGAGGGAGATAAGAGGCCTCTGACTCAGGAAATGTGGGAGAAATGGAGTTCTCTAGAGAGAGACAGATTTCAGTAAAGGTCAAGAGTTAGAGGAAGGTTTATGGTTTCCAGAAAAAGGAATCCAAGGTTCACAGCAGAGGCTTTGCAGGGGCAGGGAGGTATGGGGAACGTACCAGATGATAAGATGTCCTAAACAGGAAGAGGATGAGAGTGGAGATAGCAGTAAAGAGATGAGAGTACACATGGTGCTTAAATAAGCGGGGAAGCAGGGCATTGTGGGATTATCGTTGGTGCTCTCCTAAAGGAAGGGGAGCACTTATTTCCAGCTATAGTCCCAAGAAATTAACTAAATGATGTGGAGTGACTGCTCTCTGCAACTCCAGGTGATGTTTGTACCACAGTCACGATGGGGCTAGGAGTGAGGGAGGGGGAGCAGGTTGGAAGATTCTCCTTGGGATTGAGAAGCAAGGTGTTGGTCTTTGGGTACGTATTTTCTCAATCATTTTCTATTCTAATAGACAATCATGAATACAGGAATTATTTCATAAGCTAGAGTTATAGACACGGATACCGCAAGTCTTTAGTGAAACTGTCTCAACAAACAAAAGGACGTGTAAGCTGTTATTTCTACCAAAGAGTTGCAAAGAAGTTATCTGTAAGCCAGACTAGGAGCTGTAATAATTTGGAGAAGATTTTTAAGTCCCAAGAAATTTCATCCAATACTTGTCAACAGTGCTGAAAATCACGTGTATCTTTATCAGTTTGAGTTTTAGTTGCAAGAAACAGAAAACGACCCTGACGAAAAGAAAATAAATTTATATAAGAATATTAGCTACTCCCAGTAGCTTGAGTAGCTGAGAATGCTGGACAAGTAAGCTGGTGGACCACGCAGCCAAAGCAATCGTCCAAACAGCACCACAAATCTGGTCTGTTGGGAAACCAACATCATGGCCAACTGTGGTCGGCAAAATGGAACCCCAAAGATGTCCACATCCCAATCCCCAGAACCTATAAATATAATACTTTACATGGCAAAAGGGGCTTTGCAGATGTATTTAAGGTAATGGACTCTAAGATAAAGAGACTACCTTATTTTATCCGGGTGGGTCCCATCTCATCCCATGAGCCCTGAAGTACAGAACTTATCTGACTGGAGGCAGAAGAGATATGGCACAGGGAAGAGTCACAGAGACTGCAAGCACGAGTAAGACTCTACACCATCGGAGGCAGCAACTCGATGAGGAGTGCACGTGGCCTTAAGGAGCTGAGAGAGCTGGCCAAAACATGGGGAGCTCAACCTACTACTACAAGGAACTGAATTCTGCTAACAACCTGACGAGCCTTAGAAGCAGATCATCAATCACACCCAAGAAAAGGCAAGGCCAAGACCAAGACCCGACTGCTTCAACTGGCAAAGATACAGTGAGCCACTTTTGGATTCAGACAGTTTATTACTTACATAAACAGCACATGGAAGACTAGCCAAAGGCTCCGGCTGCCCACGGTCCTCGTCCCACACACCAGAAAGGATGGCACTAAGCAAAAGGGGCCAGGTGACTCTAACGCAAACTGTGGAATATCTCGTTGCTGAGGAGCCAATTCTAGGCTACAGCTCAGCAGTTTTCTACCCTACAAATCTATTCTGATGGGGGCAAGGGACAGGGAAGAAAGCCCCATACCTCATCATAACCTGGGAGGTGATGAGGAAATGTCTTATGGGGAGACAGGTCCGGGGGAGATGACCTCACAGAAGCTCCTTACGATCCTCCCACGCTCTCCTGCTCTGGGAGGATCACAGGCATTCTGCCAAGGCTCAGATGAGCTGTGGTTCAAGCCTCTGCCTGCCTGGTCTACGTGGAAACCTGCAGGGTCAGCAGAGTGCATGGCAGGGCCATTCCCATACATGGATTCTCCCTCTGAGCCTCCAGATCAGGGCTCAGGCAGGACACCACCTTGATTTCTTTCTTATGAGACCCAGAGTGAAGAAATCAGTCAAGTCTACCCAGACTTCTGACCTACAGAACTGTAAAGAGAATACATTTGCATTGTTTTAAGGTGCTAAGATGGCTGTAACGTTACACAGCAACAGGACACTGATGTGAGCTCTAAACACCAGAAGAGTCAGGACCTTCAACTGAATGCTGCTGTTGGCATTTCAGATGTTGGTGCTCTTGGAAACTGGATGCATCCCACATCTACTTTCAGAGAAGTTCCCTCCTGTCTTGATTTTTTGCTTTACCAGTTTCTTCTTCAAGTTCCAGAGTGAGTGCTTGTTATTGGCTTTGCAATCATGTGCCCATGTGCTAACTACAAAGGGGGCTTGGAAAGGGAGTACCTGAGCTTCCAGAACAACAGGTAGGCTCTGCGTCTCTTCCATTCATAATATGAGAAATTCCCCAAATACTGAAAGGAGATTCAAATTATAATCAGGAAGAAAGTGTTATTACTGCTACATACCACTCTTTTGTTATCCAATATCAAGACAGACCCTGGGCTCCTATGGTTTCAGTATTTCAATATTTCAGGAGAATAGTGCTTCCACTAAAAGACCCAGCAATGGTCCCACTGAATCTGAAGCTGTAACACACCTGGCTACCCTGAGCTTTTCCAGCAATTGACTAAACAAAAAGAACTGTCTGTGATATAGAAATATTGATCAAGAACATGGGTGTTGATTAATACGCTGTGCTACTGCACAAGATGAAATTTGTGCGATGGTTATTATGTGTGTAAAACTAAGAGGGGATCCTTTCACTTTGACCTCTTGGATCCTACACTTGTGCCTTCAGGGAGAAAGAGCCCCATTTCTGGTTGCTGGTGTGGAGTGAATTCCAATTCTATGTACAACACCCCTATCTTGTTTGGTGTTTTCCCCTAGTTAACACTGGGTCCTAACAAGGCATTCTACTGACTTATAGAACTAGCTGCTTCTAGATGTTGGATTGGAGGGTAAGATCAGTGAATCCCAAGGGCTTGGATTCTTTCACTGTAAAGTGAATTCACTGAAAAGTGAGCTCCTTGGAATATTACTTTATTTTCTAAAATTTATTTGAAGTGCTTCAGTTTGGCAGTGTAAGGTGTGTGTGCGTATCTAAATTAACATTGATCTCGAGTGCAGGAATGGTCACATAACATGTGAAGTAAGCTGCTCGGTAACTTGCATTTCAGAATGTATCAGAACTGGTTGGTTAGAATCTGAAAACCTTATTGTGTAGCTCCCCTTACACATATCAGTCTGATTTGGCACTGGAGGGTTTATTAATTAATGTAAAGAATATTAAATTATGTCATTGGAGAAATGAATAGTGTCAGTATGTGTCAGGCAGAAAGATGTGTACAGAAAAATCTACACTTGCATGATTAACACTCTGACAATCCCAGCAGGCTAATATTTTTTGAGTAGTATCCTAGGTTTAGAACTCCACTCATTCCAGAGTTCCCCATTTGAGAGAGAATTCTTTGCTCTAATCAAACTAGGAACATAGCTGTTTCTGCCATCAGAATACTTGTTGTGGCTGGATGAGCCTTTAGTTCAAGAGACTCGTGGAGTGCCTAGAGAACAGGGTGGAAAGGATGGAGAGTGGGGACTTCACCTGACTTGCAAGACCTCATTATTCACATGTCTTGATGCCTGCTCACTAATCGATATTGGTACTTAGGTATGGTTTTTGCTTTCTTTAAAACATAATATCTGGCAATAACATTGCAGAGAAAACAAATGGCTCCAACCATCACTAATCACCAGAGGCAACCAATATTCACCGAAAAGAACCTAACAACTTGAATAGCGGATTAGCCTAGGTCAGCCTTAATAAAGGTATCATTAGGGTGAATAATGCATTCAGTAGGGCCACAGATGGTGATGGTGGCGGGTATATAGTGGGCAGGGATCAATTTTCTGGTTATTCCCTTGATGGTTTCACTGATATGCAGGAACGAGTTGGTTTATGTCAACTCTGTCTCCTTGTGGATGGTGCCTGCTGCCAAATGTCTCAAAATAGGTCATTTGTCACTTTCAGTGTCATCCTTCATAAGATGCTGAATCCCTGACCCAACCTACTAAGAGCTACCACATCCTTGAGATGACAAATGAAGCTGTATTGTCTTTGAGTCCTCCAATTGCTAGACCCATGTGATAACCTGGAGAGCAACAGAGAGAATGACCATCTTCCTGACTCTGTGTAGACGTTCTCACCTGGGTGCTTTCTGGGCTCAGAACCTCACAAGATCTCTCAAGGAAATAAAGATTTTATCCTGTGGTTTTTAACACCATTCTCCATGAGAACTGAAAAACTGCAGCTCAGAAAACACTAAGAGTGGGAGCCATTGTTCCATTACCTTTTTACACCCAATGCCTCTGTATAACATGACTTCCTCCAGCCAAAAACAAACACGCCATGTACATAAACTCACACAAACAGACACTGAAAGAGAAATAAGTGCTCACGCTTGAGTTTACGTGTGGGGAGAGCGGTGTTTCGGAATCCCATCAGTCTGTCTTTAGGATGAGGTCATATTTCACTAATGCATACCAAGGTGAAAAAATTCTATTTTGTAAAGATTAGCCATCATTCAATCTGGTGTAATTTCCTTGTTGTCCTTAAAGTCTTCTGATGCTTGGAATACTTCAGAACTTTTAGTAGAGTCGACACCTGCAAAGGCAACATCGCATCTGCAGATACCCTAAGGTAGCTCATAGGGTAGTTACGTTCAAGCCCAGAGAAATATCAAGTTGGGCCCAAAGGCAGTGTTTTAAGCTTTAAAAAATGTTCTTAACCTTTTTAAATCAAGAAATTTCACTTTAAAATATCCGGATTTCTGGATGTCTTAAAAAAATGCACCCTCGTTCCTAGATGGCAGGAATAGGCTATGACTTTTAGAGGGGACATCAGTCTCCAGTTTTTTATACTTTCCACTTGCTCACTTCATTCTGTAGGTATTTATGTTTGTATTCTCTGCTTTAGAACCTCACTCAAATGGTGTATTCACGTAAGTGCCCAAACTAATGCTACAGAAATCAATCTACCAAAAGCTCTACAAATACCTTATCGTAGACTCTTGGCCGTAATTTCATCTTGTCCAGTGGTTTCCAAAAATCTGGTCATGAACCAGCACTTGGATGGCTGCAGGAAAATTAACTGGGGGAGTTTTCTGAATTTAGGTTATCAGGCTCCTGGCCTCAGAGATGTCCATCTAGATGGACATCTGTATGTTTTAAAACATCTAGCGCAATTCCATTGCACAAACGTGTTGGGAACCATTGGTCTCCTCCAGCCCTTCTTACCCTGGACTGAGGGAGGGATGCGAGGGGCATGGAAATGCATTGACGTGACTGCTTAACAGGTCCAGGAATACTGATAAATAAAATTAAATTTATTGGCATTAGTAAT
The DNA here is from genome assembly GCF_028564815.1 of Eubalaena glacialis. Lineage (NCBI taxonomy): Eukaryota > Metazoa > Chordata > Mammalia > Artiodactyla > Balaenidae > Eubalaena > Eubalaena glacialis. The sequence goes on along the minus strand of NC_083735.1, from coordinate 29,577,087 downwards.
GTTTTTTTGATCTGCTAGAGGAGTCCACTGAATGAAAAGATCAAGATCTAAAAGAAAGATGGCTGAAGCCAAAATTACAGAAGCAAAAGCAGCTCAGATGTCTCTGTCCCAGGTCTCCTCTGTTTTCTCCAATCTATTCTCTGATAACACAAGCACCTCTGCCTCTTAGTTACCCAAGCTTCTTGCAAATTTTCAAAACCTCAGCAGGGAGGTAAGCAACTGAGTGATTATTCGGTTTGATATTTCTCTAATTTTACCTCTTCTACTTTTTTCTTTAAGCTCCTCTGTCCATAGATATTCTTTGAGGTCTTTGCAGAGCATCAAGATAGAACACTGACATTCCAATGGTAGGTCAAATAGATAATTATAAACTTTGATAAACTCAACTTTGATATTGATCAATATTTTTCAGGTCTTTATCGGTAGTTTTCACTGGATAATGTCCCACATGTGTTTCCTGATGTACATATTTGTTATACTCAGAGGAGGTGTATGGAGGAGAGGATAAAAAGAAATTAGAGGCTTCTGATTAGAGTCCAGAATTGCTGTGGATTCAGGAATCTGGTCAATGTCTTTACAAAAAATCACCTCACTCAAACCTCTATCAACAGCCTTGAAAAAGTAAAGCGTCAGTATCCTAATAGACACAGGAAAGCAACAATGTTCTGGTATGTGGGCTTAATCGAAGGAAAAATTGTTCGGTGAGACTAAGTACCTACCCATTGCTGGAAGCCAGATGCTGCTTCTGAACTAATGGCAAATGAAGAAATTTCTCCTGAATTGTAATGTGTTCTTTTATCTGTATGAATATTTCAAATCTCAAGTTTGATAAAATAGAAGGAATGCAACATAACTTTTGTGACTCTGCTGAATGCTACCAATGCAGCAGCAACCCTGATTAAATAAAATATAGGATTCAGGACTTCATGAAGAAAGTCATCCATATGTTCAGGTCCTCTCTTCTCCCTTCCTGCCTCCTTCTCTCTTCTTTTTCTTATTCCTCCCCTTCTTCCCTTGCATCACTTATCTTTCTCTGTGCAAAACAGCACCCCAAACAGAGTAACTTAAAACAACAAACATTTATTTAGCTTACAGCTCTGTGCATCAGCACTTCTGTACTCAGTTTGGTTCCTTAATGCACCTGTGGTCAGCTTCTGGTCAGTGAGCAGGCTCTGCTTCTGAGGGTTGGCTGCTTCTTAGCTGAGGTATTGGGGACAATAAAGAAACTATCTTTTAATACACAGCAGGCCAGCCTCTGTCAGTTCACACGGTGGCTGGAAGGGTTCCGGGAGAGAAGGAGGCATGCAGGGCCTCTTGAGAAGTAAACCCAGAACCAGTACAGCATCATTCCTGCCATGTTCTGTGGTCAAAGCAAGTACAGTCCAGATGCAAAGACTGAGGAATAGGTTCTGCCTCTTGCTGGAAGTCCTGTAAAGTCACACTGCAAAGAGGCATGGATAAAGGTCGGAGTGGAGGAGTATAGCTTTTTTTTTTGGTAATCTAGCATCTCCCTCTTGCAGTTTTCATGAGTCTCTTGGTGACTTACAATTATTGCAGTATCTGAATGTGTAGATGCTACAAGGAGTATTATGTTGCTATATTCAAGCTCCTTATAATCTACTGGGAAGAAAAACATCAGCACCTCGCTTATAACCATCAAACACACATATGCTAGAGAGATGTGAATGAGAGGTTATTGGAAGTGGGGAGCATTTGAACCACAATGAACTTTGTTTAGCTACTTCAGCTCCCTGTTTATTTCCACCATAGTCTAAGCTTCTCTGAGGGGTTTCCAAATCCTCTTTAATCTTGTTCCACCCAACTTAGATAGCCTCTTGAATTTTAAGCATTTTTTTAAAAGATTTTGTTTTTGATGTGGAATATTTTTAAAGTCTTTGTTGAATTTGTTGCAATATTGCTTCTGTTTTATGTTTTGTTTTTTTGGCTGCGACGCATGTGGGATCTTGGCTCCCCGACCAGTGATCGAGCCTGAACCCCCTGCACTGGAAGGCGATGTCCTAACCACTGGACAGCCAGGGAAGTCCCTAAGCATTTTATTTCTAACAATATTAAACATACTTAAAAGCAAGAAGAACAGTACAAGCATCCTCCATATCTCACCACCTAAATCAAACAATTGTCAACATTTTGCCGTATTTGTATCATATATACATGCTACACAGCTCACATACATAGATATATATATAATATTAGAAAACATAAAATCCATACACAAATTTTAAAAATCACACATTTTCAGCTGAGAGAAATTTATAGTTCTAAGTGCTTATAATAAAAAAGAACATAAAAAAAAAAGAACAAATGTCACAAATGAACAGCCTAACTTTATACCTTAAAGAACTAGAAAAAGAAGAAAAAACTAAACTCAAAGCTAGAAGGAAGAACATAGTAAATATTAGAGCAGAGAGAAATAAAATAGACAATAGGAAGACAATAAAGAAAATCAATGAAACCAAGATCCTTGTTTCTGCTTCAAAAAGATCAGAAAATTAACACTCTTTAGCTAGATTAACTTAACAAAAAAAGAGAAAAGTCTCCAATAAATAAAATCAGAAATAAAAGTAGGGACATTAATACTGACTTTACAGAAATAAAAATAGTCACAAGGGACTACTATGAAGAATTACATGCCAACAAACTTGATAACCTGCAAGAAATGCACAAATTCCTAGATGCATACAACTTGCTAAGTCTAATCATCGAGAATTAGAAAATCTCAAAAGACCAATAAGAAATAAGGATACTTCATCAGTAATTAAAAAAAAACCCACAACAAACAAGTTTCGGGCCAGATGGCTTCACTAGTGAATTTTACCAAACGTTTGAAAAGAATTAACAGAATCTCAAATTCTTCCAAAAAGTTGAAGGGGAGGGAACATTTCCTAATTCATTCTATGAGGCCAGAATGACCCTGATTCCAAAGCGGGACAAAGACGCTACAAGGAAAGAAAACTACATACCAATATTGCTAATGAATATTGATCCAAATATTCCCAACAAAATACTAGCAAACTGAATCCAACAGCATGTTAAAAAGATATGCCCATGATTAACAAGGGTTTATACCTGGAAGGCATGGTTGGTTCAACATACAAAAATTGATCGATGTGAAACACCACAATAACAGAAAGAAAGAAAATTATTATTTCAAAAAAACATTTGAAAAAATTCAACACACTTTCATGATAAAAACACTCAACTAACTAGGAGTTGAAGGAAACTACCTTAAAATAATAAAATTCATATATGAAAAACTCACAGCTAACATCATGCTCAATGGTGAAAGATGCAAAGTTCTTCCTCTTGCATTAAGAATAAGACAAAAAGCCCTACTTTTGCCACTCCTATTTAACATAGGACTGGACGTCCTAGCCAGAGAAATTGGGCAAGAAAAATAAAGAAAGAAAAGTCATCCAAATTGGAAAGGAAAAAGTAAAATATCTCAGTTCACAGACACCATGATCTTATATGTAGAAAACACTAAAGATTTTTTTAAAACCTGTTAGAACTAATAAACTAATTCAGTGAAGTTGCAGAATACAAAGTCAACATGCAAAAATCAGCTGCATTTCTATACGTGGACAATGAACAACCCAAAAAGGAAATGAAGAAAACAATTACATTCTCAAGAGCATCCCAAAGGATAAAATACTCAAGAATAAACTTAACCAAGGAGTTAAAAGACTTGTACATTGAAAACTACAGAACACTGCTGAAAGAAATGAAAGAAAACAAATGGAAAAATATTCTGTGTTCCTGGATTGGAAGGCTCTGTATTGTTAAGATGCCAATACTACCCAAAGCAATCTACAGCCTCAATGCAATCCCTATAAAAATCCCAATGATGTTTCTTGCAGATGTAGAAAAATCTATTCTAAATTTTATATGGATTCTTAAGGCACCCTGAATACCCAAAACAATATGGAAAAGGAAGAGCATGACTGACAGTCTCACATTTAAATGCCTGTCAATAAGTGAGTGGATAAACAAAATATGTTTTTATATATGTAGAAAGGAATATTATTCAACCTTAAAAAGAAGCAAATTCTGACACACTCCATAACATGGATAATAAATCTTGATGACGTTACACTAAGTGAAATAAACCAATCACAAAAGGACAAATATTGTATGATTCCACACACATGAAGTCTCTAGAATGGTCAAATTCTTAAAGACAGAGAGTGGTATGGTTGTTCCCAGGGTCTTGGGGAAGGGAGGAATGGGAAGTCAAGTTTAGCAGCTACCAAGTTTCAGTGTGGGATGATGAAAGCAAGTTCTAGTGATGGGTAGTGGTGACGGCTGCACAACAATGTTGAATGTACTTAATGCCATTGAACTGTGTGCTTAGAAATGGTTAAAACAATAAATTTTATGTTATGTATATTTTATCACAATTTTAACAAAATAACTCATTGGTGATGCTGAGTACTTTATATTGCATCATATCAGGAGGCACAAAATGACTAGTTGACTCATTACTCATGAGAGTGACCAACAGATTTCTCCACTGTAAAGGTACATTTTCCCCTTTACAACTGGGAATTAATCAGGGTGGCAGTATTTTCAGCACACCCACTTTTCACTTAATGATTTTAGCATTCACCAATGATCCTTGCCTGACTCCAGTATCTATTTGGAGCTCTTCAATGGTGGTGTTTTTCTCCCTGTCATTTCATCTATAATAATTAGCTGATTTTCTTTTATAATAAAATAGTGTTTCCTCGTCAATTAGGGCCATTTGGTGACATTTCATAGTCACTAAAATAAAAGTATAAATGCCTAATTAATTCTTTCTTGTTAATTTACTTTGAAAGTGAGAAGTTGGTGTAACTGTCATCTCCAGTGAAAGCTTTTTTTTTAATGTGTGTGTAATTTCAATTTCAATTTCAAATTTCAATCCACAATGAGATATATATATATACATCTATATATCTATCTACCTATCTATCTCTGTGTGTGTGTGTGTTTCAGTGGACTGAAATTGTATATATTCAACATGCTGCAATGAAATGAATTTATTATTATTATTTTTGCTCATATTGTTTCAAGTTTTGTCAGTAGAAGCCCTTTCAACTGGGTCCTGGGTCCTTCTGACAGAACGCCATTGGTCTTTGAACGCCTCTTCGCTTTCTGGTACAAAAAGATGTCCCAATACCTTGTACTTTCCCTATCAGATCTGAAGGCAGCCATTTTAAGAAAAGAACTCTGTCCCCTTTAGTGGAGAATAGTATTTAGAAAACAAACTTTGGATACGAGTGGTACTCAGTTCTACTTGGATATTCCTGCTCATCGGCCCTTTCATGGATGCATTATTTTTTTTAAAAAAATCTTGAGTTTATATAATTTTCATTTCAAGTTTAACCTAACAAAAGATTTAACTAAATTTCTTGAACTTCAGATTTGTGTCTCTTTTCCCATACATTGAAATCATGACATATAATATGGAAATGACTATTTGTAGCATAATACAATATTCACAAGAATGTTTCAAAATCATAAAATAAAATAAATATTACCACGGGACTAAAACTACTGAATAAAGTTTAAGATTTCTTTGTACTTCTTTTTAAAATAAGTTTATCAGTTTTTTAAAATTGTGGTAAGAACATTTAACATGAGCTCTACCCTCTCGGCAAATTTTTCGGTGTATAATGCAGTATTGTTAATTACAGGCACGATGCTATAATGATTCTGTTGTGACATCTCTTAGTAATCTTCATACAGACTTAGCTTCGCCATGAAGTATTCCAAGTTTTCTCCAGAAATCTTCAGCCTTTTTCGTGTTACTTAGAGTGCCTGTTGTTGAACACATACTTATGAACTGTAGGACATCATCACTCTCTGTCTCAGGGTAGCCCCTACTTCTCAATAACCTGTTTCGCTGTGTAACCCGTGAGAAGAAGGGCTCATCAGTCCACACCTGACATCCTCTGTTACATCTGTTCTTAGGAATCTAGAATTGAAATCCACATGATTGATTTCTACCTTAAAATATCTCACCATTGTGAATCCTAAAGATTTTCTGAGCCTTAGGTTATCAAACTCTCTCTGTTCTTCTACTGTTAATTGACAGAGCAATTCTCATGAATCCTCACCGAGCCCAAACTGCCTAGTTCTGGGAATATAAGAAATTTTTAAAGTGATTGGATCATACTGGTTCAGTAACACTCACACATGCAAGCACAGGTCTCTACCAAACATTGACTCAAACACTGACTATCTTGCTGAAATAGTGTTTCTAATTTGAGAAAGGAATCACGTTTAGATTATTCCAGTGACTTACATGATCAATACAGTAGAATCCTTGGCTTGTTAAAATATATTTTATATTTTAGGTTTCAGGAATTTTGTTCTTTTCAATATTTACTGCTTTAAACTTTAAGTGAACAATATCTTAAAGCAAATTCTCTTTTTTTTGCTGGGAAAATGTATGTATTTTAAACCAAGAGTTTGTTGTTTTGGACATGAATGGGGGTTCCCAACTCTTATCAAGCGTATAATCTCAATTATATGTGGAACTTAAAAACATTGACCTCATAGAAACAGAAAGTTTCCAAATAATAAAATAAAATAAATATTACCACGGGAATAAAACTAAATAAATAAATATCACCATGGGAATGGTGATTGCCAGGGCTTGAGGAGTTGGGGAAATGGCGAGATACTGGTCAAAGGGTGCAAACTTTCAGTTATAAGATGAATAAGATCCAGGGCTCCAGGGTACAGCATGGTGACCATAGTTAACGATACTGTATTGGATACTTTAATGTTGCTATGAAATTAGAGCTTTAATGTTCTCACCATAACAACAGAAACAACAACAAGAAAACGGTAATTATGTGAACTAACCTTGTTAACCAACCTTATTGTGGTAAGCATTTAGCAATATATACATGTATCAAATCATCACCTTGTACACCTTAAACTCACACAATGTCATTATGTCAATTGTATCTCAATAAAGCTAGGAAAAAAGAATTCAGGAAACTTAAGGAAGAGGTAAACATAATTATTAATTTGGTCAACATTAAGGGATACTGCATTATAAAAGCTTATAACTCAACCAAAGACAGTGTGATCTCAAAGTCCTGAGTATTATTTCTTTAATAAAGAAGAAATCATTCAATTCAGTCCCTCCACCCCACCACCAAAAAAATACAAGAATCGACTCCTGGTAGGGGCTGCCCATGTTCTGAGGAACAGAAAATCTATATACACTGCATTTGTTGATGCTGCCAGCTTGATTACTCTACAAATTTGATTAAAGTCCAAATGAATTCTGAGTCTGAACAAAATGCAAGATCAGAAAATATCAGGTGACAGGAAAACTCAAAACTGGCTTCTAGTTTGGCAACTGTTCTGGGTTATGATTTCTTCTGGATTGGGCTACATCCTGAATAAATCCCAAATCCCATTTTATGCAGGAATCTAAGCTCCTACCTTGGTCTTCCATGTCCTTTGTTTTGCAGCTAAAAGTCAGGAGACAAATGAGGAGGATTAAATCCATTCAAAGCATGTGAAGAGAAGAGACCGTTTTTTTCCTGGTGTATTTTTTAAAAGAGGATAAGACCTATTAAGAGAGATTTGTATTCTGTCAGATTTATCTGAGAGAATGATATTCAACATTTCAACCCATTTTTGCTAACATTTCTGAAGAGAATTTTTCCCCTTTAACACAGTGAACTCATCTCTTTGGTTTAAAATCTTAGGATGATGCCACAGACATCTGATGGACTAAATTAAACAAAGGAAAGAAACATTTCTTAAACAGGATTATCTACAGTGTTGTGACTGAATATATATTACTTTACTATTTTAAACTTTACTTCACGCTTCTTCTATGCCACATATATTTTCTTCCTACTCATGCAGTCTTGAATTACAATGTGGAACACGGAACAGATCTTCTGCAATCCAGGAGGCTGAAGTCGCAGCTATAGACATTTCTCCTAATTATATAAGTTTCTTCTTTCCCATTCTCGGCCCCTGGGCTTTGAGGTGACTAGAGAGTCCAGTGGAGTTTCTGAGGACAGAATATGGCCATGGTCCATGCATTTCCTTCAAGTTGGAAGGACAACCAGGGAGATGTTGGTAGCCAGGGAGCTCCTGATTCTCCCCTGGGGAGCACGTTAATCCTGGCAGAAATCTCTAGAGAGTGACTTGAAATCCTAACAGCCCTATCTATTTTCTCCGTGACATTTTATTCACCAGCGAGTACCTGAGGACTAAGAGATTTCTTTCTTGGGTTCTCTTGTTAAATTTAACATCTCTCATAAGAATTAATTGCAGCAACTCAATACTAGCAAGTCACCAATGAATTACACAACTATTTTCTGTGAAATTATAGAACAGAGATAAAGGGAAAATTAGAGTGACGGATTCTGAATGCAGGAGCCTGCATCACCGTCTCAGGAGGGCCCTGGTACCGGTGACCCGCACACGGACAGCATCGGCAAGCGGAGGTGAGCCAGTCAGAGGAGGGAGAGACAGAAACTTTCCAAAGACAAATCGGGCAGTTGTTGCCCCTTCCATGGGGCTGTGCGCTGCAGGCATGTGATGTATGTGTAAAGTGGAGCGGGGTGCAGAATGGTTTTTTCCTACCAGCCCATAAATCAGGGTGCAAAGCCACCAGCCTAGGAGAGGAAAGGCCCTTTACCTTAATTTCATTTTCTTCCAGGGTTAAGAGGATATGGCCATTTTTGTTTAATCCTGTGGACAAGTTCCTCCTAATTCACCACTGTGGGCACTTTCAGTGGCTTAAGAGTAGAAGAGAACTGAAGAACTATGAACAGTGTTGCAGGAATATCACATTTCAGAAAACTGTGGTAAGAGGTGAAAGAAATGTTGAGACCCTCAGCTCAAGCGGACGGCAGAACGCATGTCAGTGATCTAAGGACACTGGGGGACCCTTGAGCTGCCCCCTCCTGCCTCTCTGCTCTTCTCAAGCATGGGCCTGGCTGCCCCTTTGCCCGACTACTTTTCATGCCTGCTATGTCCCCCGACCTGGACAGCAGCATGTTTTTCTGTAGTTAGAAGGTTCAAGCCCTGCCTCTGACTCATTCCTAATGTGTAACTTTAAGGGATTATCTTCATCTCTTTGAGAGATGGTACCAAGTGTTTATCACTCATGTTTTGGAGACATCAGCATCCTATTCCTATCATCTGAATAATGTTTTCTGATTAACCAAGTCTTTTTAATAGTTCTTTCTTTTCTGCCCTTGTTCCCCCAAATTGAGGTATACTGAAATGTTTTCTGAATTTGTCTTTAACATGCTCTGTTCCATCAAAATCTATAAATCAGGTAAATATAAGCAATGAAACTAAAATGGTATATTTTACTCCATGTGTGCTTTCTATTTTTTCTGTGATTGATGGATTGATTGATGTATTTTGGCCTTTAAACAAACAAAACTTTTCCCATTGCAGATCCATGGCTTTACTGTGTTTTCCCTTAAAGATCTAATAAAATCCTGCCTTTTAGCACTTGGTTTGGAGCTCCCAGGCCGATAACAAAACAAAACAAAAAACCTATTAACCTTGTTCAAAATTGTTACAATATAAGTTTCTTCCTCAAATAGACATGCTGCTCCGGACTGAAGAGTTGCCCTGGAAAACTTTACAGCCCTGCTAGACAGCTGTCAGCAGTGAGAAGTAAGGGGATTTAAGCTCAGGAAGTGAGAACATATTGCCATCAACCACAGTATCGTGAAGCTGATGAGAACTTGCCTCTTTAATATTCAGAGCAATGGGCCTGACATGAAGAAAAAAAAAAAAACACATATATTTTCCCAGTAAATGGGACAAACTACCCCTTGGATCTAAAATCACACCCATTCATATTGACCAGGATGATAAGATAGAACCTCCGAATCAGCCCTAGGAAGAGAGTGAGCGAAACTGTTAGCGTTGATATTTTCCAGCTATTCTCAGTATGCACGTACCTTAGAATTCTTGAACCCATACTTAGTGCATTTGACTTTACATTTTCCCCCAAAGAAAATTATCGCTATTTACCAATATTTATGACATTATGAAATAAACAGGAATTGGGTCAGCCTCCTTCATACTTTGGGATCTAGTACGGTATTATATGTTTGCTAGCGATCGCTCATTCCCTTCCCCCAACATCTGGTCTCCTCTTGTTTAAATAGGGAACTCTGATTTTCAGCTGAGCACATTGCAGCCCAGAATAAAAGACTCTACCCCCAACCTTCTTTACCAGCTAGAAATGGTAAAGGGATGAATCTTTACCAAGAAGATGTATGCGGAAATGTGTAGAATTGTGGAAAGGCTCCTTGAAAAGTGCTGTCTCAGCTGAGAGAGGACCCCTCTGTGCTCTTCTGTCATTTCTCCTTCTTCTCACTCAACACAGTGATGCACATCACAAGGTGACCTTGAAAAAAAAAAAAAAGCATAGGCTGAAAGTGGTGAGATGAAAAGTCAGGAGCCTGAAGTCCTGCTAGTGCCGTGGAGCTCTCTCCCAGCCCAGAGCTGCTGACTCAGGACTTTCCCTATGCAAGAAAGAAACTGCTCTCTTATTTAAGCCACTGGTTGTTTGTTTGCTATATGAAGGTAAATCCTAAATTTTAAATATAAAGAATATCAATAACAGTGCTGTGAAGGGTCATACTGGAGCTCGAAAGAGGAGGAAATTCAGTAATACTGATCCTGTCTTTATTTAAAAGTTCTGACGTTTTGTTTACATGGATTTTTGGCATACATTTTGATTTTTTAAATATTGCATTGGGATTCCCGCTTCTGAGAAGATAAATTAGACAATTTCCCCTATTCCTCCTAAGTACAACTAAAAACCTTTGTGTTATATGTAATTATATGTAAATCACGGACTTTGGATTATACTGATGTGTCAATGCAAGTTCGCCGACTGTAAAAAATGTACCCCTCTGGTGGGGGATATTGATAAAGGGAGAGGCTGTGCGTGTGTCAGGACAAGGAATATATGGGAATCTCTGTACCTTCTACTCACTTTTGCTGTGAACTGAAAACTGCTCTAAAAAATAAAGTCGATTTTAAGAAAACCTGATAGAACTGAAACGAGAAATAGAAGACATAATTATACGTGGAGAAATCAACACCCTTCTTTTAATAATTAGTAAAATGCTTGGACAGAAAATCAGCATGAATATAGAAAAACTCCATATGACCAATGATCAGGATAGAATCCATTTTCATAGAAAATAAACCACATTTGGGCCATAAATCCAACATCAATAAATTTAAAGAAAAATTAATTCAGATTGCATTGTCCAACTACAAATGAATTATATATAACCCCTTAATATACTTATTAAAGTCAATATATTTAGCTCTCCTCATTCTCCAAATTCTTTCCAAAGATAATAAAAATTAAGGACGTGCCTTTTGGGACTGATTTAAAAATTAATCAATTAGTAAGTATTATTTAATAAAAATGTCACATTAATTGTATTAAGTGTGTACAACATGCTAGACAATGTATACATGCTAACTATTTAAAAAGTTTTAAACAAACCTTCACAGAGGACATTTTCCACTTAAGGTAGTAAATTCGGAGGAGATATCAAAATTCACTGTTGTGTGTCATAATACCTGACTCTAAACAGCTGAAGCAAATAGAAGATATGAACTTTGAATGATCCCAGTGTTCCAGATCCTTACAGACCTAACTGAAGACACTGTCCATAAAAATGAACAATGAGGCTTATTTCAACCAACTGTGCTGGATCCATGGACACATTCTGTTCTATCTACAATGCTAGTCTTCAGTTAACAAGTATCTGACACAGCCACCATTAACTCTGACTTTCAGGCACTTAAAATCCCTTTATTTCTTTTTCTATCCAATGAACAACTAAGTGAATTTCTTCACTGCTGTATGTTCCCTTGTTGGCAAGTTAACAGACTCAGATTTGCAATTTTTAAAAATGATATAGTTTTTCCTTCTCTTCTTTAGTCTGTCAGATTCTAAGCCCAAAGCTCTTGTATTCATCCTATACTGCCTCTGAGTGCCCAGCACTTCCATGGGCTATGAATAATGCACATATTTATGAAATCCTGTCCAGATCCCTCAAGAGGCTATTCATCTGTTGAAGTAAATAGAGATGAAAATAATAACATGAAAAATATCTGAAGAAAACAGAAAATGTAATTGCTGAAGAGTGGAAAATGCTGAAAGCACTGGGGACTTTACGGTAGAAGAAAAAGAGCAAAGAAAGAGACTCCAGGCAGCAATGTAGAAAATACGTAAGTAACACCAAGTGCACTAATGTTCCTGTATCAGAGGTTGATCAAGTTGTGGGGTCAGGTGTGGCTGAAGTTAGCATAAGGGATTTGTACTTTATTCTGCAACCTGATACACCAGGGGAATGTGCCCTATTCATCTCAGTAACAGAAGCTGACATAACAGTGGTCCTCAAAAAAGGGCTGGGATGGGAGAGGAGGTTAAAAACTGACCACAGATTCACTGCCATAAGTCATGGGGATCTACTGGAGACCTTTGAACTGGGAGTGACATGTAGTGACAGTGGTGTTTTTAAGAGATTAATAAGAAACGTAGAAGACAGACAGTAGGAAGAGGGATGAAAAAATGATTACATATTTTAATCAAATCCAAAATTCGTTCTGAGTTGCTTATGTTGTTCAAAGAAGTAGAGTGTGGAATCAGACATGCTGAAGTGAAATGAAAGAAAGGAGTCCTCTGATGGAATGTGAGCTCTGTGACACAGAGCTGGGGTGTCTTATTCACAGCTGTGTCTGGAGAGCTTGGGTCAGTGCCTGGCACACCATAGATACACAATAAATATTTTTTAAATAAATGAAAGTTAAATGATTGAATTAAAACAACACTGGAGAACTTCTGGGTTGGGTTTGTAATATGAGAATCTGGCAAATCCAGGAAAGTTTAAACTATCCTACATTGGGCTTTCTTTGATACTAGTGTCCCTAGTTATCTGAGTGGGAATTAAATTTGAGCAAATAGAATCTTTTAATTTTTAAGTTTTGCATTTCTTACCCTGATTCTGAGATTTTATTTTATTATGGAGAGTCAGGAAGTGTTTTAACAACTAAAACTAGTAGTTTCAGCAAAAGTTAGGTCCCTGAGTCATCAAAGCTACTGTCTTTATGCTGAGACCACTTGCTCAGAAATAAAAAGTCATTTAATATTCAGGATCTGATCTTGGATTAGATCAGCATGATCCAGATAACTACTGACCTAAAAACTTTTCCTTTCATCGCAAGCTCACCTAAATTCACTGGTATTCAACCTCGTACACAAGAATCACCTGGGGAACTTCAAATACCCGTGCCTGCAGCCGCCCTCAAGTATCCAGGTATCATTTGGTTTGGAAGTGGGGCCTGGACATCAGTATTTTTTGAAAGTTGCCAGGTGATTCTAATACAAAGCCAGAGTTGAAGACCATTCCCAGGTAACTTCATCTCCTGATACCCCACCTTCCTAGTGCACACACCAAACTGCACCACATGCTTCATTTTTCTCTGAAGGCACCAAGCCCTTTTACGTTTTTGTGTCATTACTCATACTATCCCTTGTCATTCTTACTTCATCCAGGGAATAAAAGTTTACTGTCTTTGCGACCTGGATTAAACCCAGTTCCTCCATGACAGCTACTCTGTTTGCGTGGCCAACTCTGGCATAATCCATTCCTCTCTATTGGATGTCGCCACAGCTCTCAGCTGACTTGTTTACCGTTGTTCATTTCATTTCCTCACTAGGTTGTGAGCTTGCTGAAGGCAAGAGACACAGTTCATTTCCTGTAGCATCCCGATCGCTTGTCAACAATGGTAAACAATTAATATGTATTTGATGGAACCAAAATTATTTGAGAATATAATACAGAGTAATTTCCACGTTATGTTAAAGTCCCATCCAAAGTTTTGTTTTGTTTTAAAGCATCCTTTGTATGCATTTTATATATCACGACACAGAACTGAAAACTGAAGGTCCTATTTTCTGGTCTGGGCAGCCCTTAGATTTCCCTGAACTTAAGTTTCTTCATCTTTGAAATGAGAGAATTGTTCCAAATAATTTCTATACTCTCGTAGATTTTGAAAGCAATTCGCAGAATACAAAATTATCAAGTAGCCTAATGGGGTGGTAAGAAAACATGCAACTTCCTCTTTGTAAGCTATTTATATGCTAAATGCATATTAACCTCCTGAAATCATATCTTCATGGACTGGAACATCTCTGAAGCACAGAAAATCAAGATATTTGCTGACCTGTCAATCCTTTAATCAGCATCAATCACTTAATGGATGCCTACCAAATCGCAGGAAAGTCACAGCTGATTTGGTATTGTGGGTGTCTACTTCACTTATTGATCATTTATCATCAAGCTGCAATAGTATTAACATATGCTGTACTCATGCTAATAGTGTTTGTTTGACAAACAACATTGATTTCCCCTTCATTACCCTAATAGGTGAGTGCTAAGTGAGACTAATTTCAGAGGGACCACATCACTTATTCTGAGGGAACACATGGGTCCTCACTCTACAACAGAGAATTCCCAGTAGGAGGAGAATACTGTAGATCACTTACTGAGCACTTTCTATGTACCTTACACTGTACCCTATTTGTTCTCCCTCCATATAATTTTATACTCATTAAGATGGCAAGATTTATTTTAAAATTTTATAATGAAAAAATTTAAACATGTAAAAAAGTAGACAGCATAGTGTAGTGTACATCCATGTACCTATCGCCTAGATTTAATAATTTGTTAACATTTTGTCTTTATCTATTTTGTTCTAGGTTTTTAAAACCAAATTACAGATATCATGACACTTGACCCTAAATTCCTTAGGATGCATCTCAAAAAAAAAACGCATAGCTCCTGAAATAACCATTCACGATACCATTCACAGTGGTACTCAAAATACCACTATAGCACCAAAATACAGAAATATTTCCTTAATAGCATCTAATATCAAATTCACATTAAAATGTTCCCAATAATATTCAAAATGTGTGGTATTAAAAAATACACACTGTCCAAAGCAGTTCCCGGCCGGGCGTGAGGTGGGGGGCGTCCTGCGTAAGCGTGGGGCCCACGTGCGCGTTCACGGTCAGGGCCGGGCAAAGCCTGCGCCGCCTCAGGCTCCTCCGTCTGCCCCGGGGTGGCGGACGGGGTCGGAGGTTGTCCGGAAAGCCGGACGGCCCCCTTCGCGTCGCCGGGCCGCCGCCATCGCGCCCACACCCGCGTGCAACCCGGCGAAGGAGGGACAGGTGGCGCGCGCCTGGCCAGGCCAGTCCCCGCGGCACGCGGCGAGGCGGCACCCGCCCCGCCAGAGCGACAAGCGCGCCTCCCTTACCGTCTCGTCCCCACAAGGGAGCTGCTCACCGCAGCGGGCACACGAGAGGACGAAGGCAGCGCTCAGCCCCCCGCACCAGAGGGGCCGACCGGGAGGACGCAGGGGCTCCGCCCAGGGCGGACACGCTCCCGCACCAACGTGGGCGCGCAGGCGGCGGCGGGCCCGCCCCCCCCCCGCCCCGCCCCCCACCGCGGGGAGGGCCGCTTGCGAGGCACTTGCAGAGGAGCTGAGAGGCGAGAGTGTCTGCTGCTCAGAGGACCCCGGACCCTTCCACGCCGTGAGGCAGGGGCGGGAGACCGAGAGTCCGGCCGGATGCCACACCCCGCCTTCCACGGCGGACAGGACGAAGAGCGGCCCTGTTGGCCATGAACGTCCATTCCTCGTCCGGCCTGGGAGAGCGGGACATCACCACATGGATCGATGGACAGGTTAATTATTTCTGACAACAATTATTTATAAGTGGAGGTTATACATCATAGTACAACACTTTAGAGGGCGTGTCAGGGGCTTGATATCCCACTATGATGTCAGGATTGATCATGGGGTGATGAGGTGGCTATTATTAACTTCGTTTGACAGTTCGAGGTAAGCGAGACAGAGAACTTATTACATCCTCAAGTTGTTAAGAGGTCATAGCTAATAAAGAGTGGAGTCAAAATTTGAACATGACCTGAAACCTTTCCCCATCTATACCATACTGCTTCTGCAAGAGCACATGAGACAGTATTCACCCCAAGAAGCTACTAAAGAATGACACTTGGCACTTTCTCTATCTTACCACTGAGGACTTGATGACTGTGCTAAAGGAGAGCGAAAAATGGGACCTGAACAGTTAGGAAAGGCTTTGAGGATTTAAACTGGATATTCAACCTCTCTGGGATACCAGTAGGTATTAAGAAAGACGGTGAATTCATGCATCAATATGGAATGGCTCATGCCACTGCAGAAAGGTTTCTTGAGTGGTCTGCTAAGTAGTTAGTTATTTAACTCTGAAGGGCATATTACTCCATCTGTCAAGGTAATGTCTTCTCTTGGTGCCATCACGGCCCAAAGAAAAGCCAACGGGAAATTCAATCCTATCCTTAGGTACAGTGCTAGAATGCAGGGCGGGGGGCAAATGCTAGCGTTGTGGTAGACCAGGATATGAGTTGAGTTGATGTTAACAAAATTGGATAAGTGGTCTGGCTCTGCTAACTACCCCCTGGGACTTTGGCAAGCCTCACTGTACAAATGAGAAAGATAATAATAACTTTTTAGATTGGGATCCCTGGAGACAATCTGTGAGATGGGCAGTTGAATGCTGAAGGTTCACTGGGAAGTAACACCTGGAATTCATGCCTTTTAGGAAGTGAAAAAGCATTACTGGGCAGGAAGAGAAGCAACCTGCAATGTGCCTGTACGCCTGGAACTAAGATAATATGTAAATCAGCTGTACTTCAATAAGAAAAAGAGATAATCTTGAATCCTCAGGCTGCCTCGAAAGCTCTGAGACTGCAGAAGTGACTCACTTCCCTCAGTTAAGACTAGTGCTCCCCGTTTGTTTGAAGACTGTACAGAGACCTCTGTCTTCCATGGCAACACCCCGTCCCCCTCAAAATCTCCCTTCACGCACCTTCATAGCCCTCGTTGGTTGAGGTAGAATAACTAGGATCAAGTCATAAGATATCTGCCCAGTAAGTGGATACTGTAAGGGAGGAAAGGGCCTATGCACTGAAGGAGCTAAGGATTTCGTTGGCAAGAGCACGGGGCGTACATGTGGAACTGACACCCACAGTAGGTACTAAATCAGAGGAGCAGACTTAAGAGTTAGCTGATTTTATGAAGAATTTATAGACATGGACATGTCGTAGTTAATGCCCTGGTGAGGACCAGAGGAGGTGACACGAATATCCTGATAGGATGCTCCTGAAAGCTTGGAGGAAGCTAAGGCCCACACTAAGTTAAACTGAAATACTAGAACTTCCATGGCACACAGTGGAAGGAGGGATCAAAACGCCCAGAGAAATGAGCATGTTGGAGGAAGGCCAACCGCATTCTGGAGGGTCTGAAAGACACCACAGTTCCCAAAGCAAGAAGGAATACACTGGAGAATTGGGCAAAAATATCATGGGAAAGCTGAGTGGTACTCTGCCTTCTGCAGGCCAGGGGAGAAGAGCAGGAGATGCTACACAACTGGGCTCCTTGATAGCAGTGGGATAATAGGATCTGATGTTGTAGGGTCCAGGTGGCTGCACTTAATAGAGTGCAGTCAAGTGCACACAATTATTGTAATGAGTGTCAAGGTCTGAGCAGTAGCAGAGAGGCCTGGCCTGTAGGGAGCTATGAAAATGGTTACTAGGACACGGTATTCTTGGGGGCAAGATAGACAGGCAGCCACCAAGAACAATACCTATTTTATACAACAAGTAAGTCAAGAATAGATGATCAGGAGGCTGAGGAAAGCTACCCCATATGATGCTAAATGGTCGGCATCCTTGCTCAGTTTCCAGATGTGAGCCAGTTCTTGGGCCCAGAATCTAATGGAGAATGGAGAAGAGGTGGGTCGAAATGAAGAAGGATTCTCAACACTGGCAAGAACATACCATAGGGATTACCCAATCTTCCCCGGAGGGACCTACCACCATTTTCTCAGGTAAATGTATGCTGAGGAAAGAGAAATAGTATGTAGGCCTTTCAAGAACTGTTAGATACTGGGTCCATGCTGACATTGATATTCCGGGATACAAAGTTATCCTGCCCCCCATTAGAGTGGGATATATGGGGTTCACATAATATGTGGAATCTTGACCCAGGCCTGGCTCGTAGTGGGTCTCCTAGGTTCTCATCATGGTTAAGAGCAGTATTTCCAAGTGGAAATATGCTGGCTTCAGAACCTTAAGGTATCTAACAGGCATTGTGTTTGCTTTTTAGTGATAGAAGGTACCAGGTACAATGTTTCTTCTACTGTGGAGAGAATATCCTAGCACAACCCAGACCAGCAAATCCCTAATAACATTACTAATAGGGGAGCCCTTAGTGTTCATAGGGTTTATCTTCCATCCTCTGAAGCCCATTCTTACCAAGGCCCCTGATGTCATTGCCATTTTTTGTCCCTCCTTGATCAATTAACATTATATCAATAGAATGGACCAATGTAATATTCTGTGAAAAGGCCAGATAGACCAGGGCCATTTGGAGGGTGGAAGGGATGACAGGTGACAATGTAAATGTATTCTGTGGTCAGTCAGTCCCAGGTGAGCAAGATCTGTTTCTGAACCTCTTTTCTGATAAAGAGGAAAAATAATGCATTTGCCAGATCAATAGCATGGATGCTCTTTGGAGGTGGCCACAGGCCTCATTCTGGAAGGAAGCAAAATCTTAGGCGTGGAAGCTCCCTGAGGTCAAGGGCAATGCCGCAAGAGGAGTGCAGCTATGCGCAGCCAGAGCTAATACTCCCCTGTGGCTGCTGAGTGGGTGATGGGTCCTGACAAGGAGATCTGAGTGGGGACCACAGTAGCTATTACAATAACTAATTCCCATAGTCTTAGTGAGAATAAGTTATGTAAAACCCAGAAAGCATTATTAAGATTTTAATATTACATTTAGTTACTGGATTGGAGGAGAAGAAATCTAAATCTATTAAGTAATTTATTTTTTGGAAAGTTCTATTATTCCTATCAGTACCTTTTTCCTTATTGAAGTGGATCAGAAACCCAGAGTGTTTAGCAAGATCTTCTGTGTATTTTTTTCCAGTTACTATATACTCTCAGTGTGTGTATTTTAGGTTAATTTGACCTTGTCACTTGAAAAGGGTTCTCACTTGGATCCTGGAATCAATATATCGATGTGAATAGCCTTGGCCATACACAGAATGCTGACACTTTCCAGCAGGGGGGAAGACTTACCAATAAGAATTCAACACAGAGGACCTGGCAGACTTTTGCAGGTAGAAGGAACAGCAACCTGAATTAAGGCTTGTCTGTGATAGTGTTCCAGCCAGGACTAAATGCGAAAATACACATACTGATTGACCTCGCTCCTCCAGCCTCGCAGTTCGTATGGTGGTGTAGATGAGAACAAGTTGATTTCTTTGTTTCTGCCTTCTGTAGTGCAGACAATTTCCCTTGGCCCTTGGGCAGCATTCCGAGAGGCAGAAGAGCTCATCTTGAAGTCTTATCATAGACTTTGCCTTGGTGAATAAAGAATAAAATCTCACTCTGCCCATCTTTCCCACATGCTTGGGATCTAAACGTTGGAGAAGCAACTCACAGTTTCCCTAGGTCTCAGTCCCACTGTTTGGAAATGAAGAAGTTGAACCCATGATAAGTGTGGACACTTCCATCTCTGAAATTGTTCTCATGGTCCTGAGATCATCTTTCTGTACTTAGATTATCCTAAAATTGACTTTCACTACCATTGGCCAATGCATCCCACATTCAATGGTGTTTGAAACAAAATCATAGTATTATTATTTTATAAAAGTAATACATGATTTTCAGAAATAAGCGTCTCCAGACGTAGAGAATGGACTTGAGGACATGGGGAGGGGGAAGGGGAAGCTGGGACTAAATGAGAGAGTGGCATGGACATATATACACTACCAAATGTAAAATAGATAGCTAGTGGGAAGCAGCCACATAGCACAGAGAGATCAGCTCGGTGCTTTGTAACCACCTAGAGGGGTGGGATAGGGAGGGTGGGAGGGAGACTCAAGAGGGAAGAGATATGGGGATATGTGTATATGTATAGCTGATTCACTATGTTATAAAGCAGAAACTAACACACCATTGTAAAGCAAATTATACTCCAATAAAGATGTTAAAAAAATAAAAAAAGCGTCTCTAGGAATCCAAACACTTAAAAGTAATGGTTAAAGCACAAAATTACCAATTGAAACTAGGAACTAGGGAGGTGGTGTTCCTTTCCCCAAACTCATTTGTGAAAAGAAGCTGGAAAAATCTACTGCGGACAGTTACCAGAATCTATGACTTCCATGAGGCTGCATCTTTAGAGAGGGGATGAAAGGACATAGATGTAGACTTAAGACCAAATTCGAGACAAACCACCCATGGGCACAGTTATGAGATCTATGATATCTTAAGATCACTAATATAAGACTAAGTTCTGAGCTGAGAGCTTGGAAGAAACTGAGTAAAGACAGAGGCTGCCAACTAGAGAGTAGGCGTAAGTGAAGAGTAAAAAGGAGATATTCTCCCCTCCACATGTAGCCGCAAACCACAATCCCAAACACAAGTAAACAACTCACGCTAAGAAAAAATGCAAAATGTCAATAACCAGAACATAAATGTTCTCTAGATGATATTAAATAAATAAAGCATTCTGAGAAATTTCTATAAATGTTCACATAATCAAGGAGTTAAGTGTATAGTGAGTATCAACGGAAAAGAAAAAAAACAGGCATGAAACAAGAGCAGGTAGAAAAATTAGAAATGTAGTTACTGAAGTACATATTTTTTTAAAAAAATAGTTAAACTCTAGACTGAACACAGACATAAAACTAGTAAACTGAGAGGTAGTACTAAGGGAATTATGTAGAATATGTGGACAGACAGAGATTTTCAAAAATACATAATGCATACTTAAGAGGCATGGGGCACAAATTTTGAGACACCAACATATATATAAAAGAATTTTAATGATAAAAGGATAGAGGAGCTTCCCAAGAAACCATATTTGGAGACATAATGGGTAAGGATTTTCCATACTAAAATAAGATGAGTTTCAGATTGAAATTGCGGTCTGTATGATGAGAAGGATGAAGAAAAATAATCTGTAGACACAATGCAGTGAAACTGCAGACCACCAAGGAAAGAGGGCCTGTTGAAAAGCTACCAGAAAACTGAATGAAAAGAGAGGGAATTGGCTCTCTTCTTAATGGAGATGGAGGGGGTCTTGGTCTATTTTGTGGTATTTAATTATGTTTTCCATAAATAGGTAAAACTATACTATACTGTTTAGAGGTATAAATACCCCCTGGTAAAACTCCTCTAATTAAAAAAAAAAACTCAAAACATGACAATCCTAAATGTCAAGATATTGGTTACTCTCGAGAGAAGAGAAGAGACTGTGATTGGGACCGGACACATCATTAGCTTCTAAGATGCTGGTGATATTTTATGGGTTGGCTGAGATAGTAGTTATATGGGTACTTACCTTCCTTAAACAAGGCGTAAATATTTAATGCACCTTTCTGAATGTGTCATATATCTGAAATATTTTAAATGTGGAAATTTAAAAAATTCCTACCAGAAATGGCAGATTTCTAACTAAAAACAAAAAAAGTAGACTGACAGTTTTCTCAACAGTATAATAAAGGGCAGAAGACAAGGTAGTATCTTTACAGTGTGAAGGAAACATGATCGACAACTCAGAATTTTATACCCACCTATAACTTATCATTTAAAAAATAAGGGGTAAAATGAAGACATTTTCAAATAGACAAAGATTAAGAAAGTTAACCATTTGTTCATAATCTCTCTCTGAAAGATATTTTAAAAGTAATACTTCAGCATGAAGGAAAGGAAATGCTGAGGAAAAAAAGCAAGAATGCAAGAAATAACAGTGAAAGCGACATAAATAAAATAGAATCATAAATTTGGTTAACTGGTAAAAATTACTGTTTTCATTAAAAATTAGCAATACAGTCTCTAAACACCTAGCAAGATGCTGGGAGGCGAGATACTTGACATAAATGTAATTAAAGTGTGTTCAAGTTCTTACCTTTTCAGAAGTTAGCTACAGATACTCAATAACTTTAGACTTTGTTAGGAAAATTATAGTTAATTATGTATTTTAAAATAATGAATATTTATTATAGAAAATTTGGAAAATAAAGAATGGATCAATATAGAAATGAAAATCTAATATAACATTGTTACCGAGAGACAAAAAATATCAATATTTGATATAATTCTTTAACATATATATGTAATTTCCTTATGATGTATGTAATCCCTTCATATATATTTGTGAAGGGATTACATAATGTATATATATATGAGGGTATGTGTGTATATATATATATATATTTATATATATAGAGAGAGAGATCTCCACAAAATTTTACAATGTTGTTATACTGCACACACATGGTCCAAATGTCAGCTGCATCCCGCCCTGCCATCACGCATATCTGTGAAGCTGCCCAAATTCCAATAGCAGGGCTGACTGTCATTTGAAGTCCTCTACTATTCCTGTCCTTTCCCCAGCTTTCTGTGTCTCTCTCTCTGTCTCTCTCTCCCCTTTCTCTCTCTCTCTCCTCTCCTCTCTCTCTCTCTTCTCTCTGTCTCTCTCTCTCTCTCTCCTCTCTCCCTCTCTGTTCTCTCTTTCTCCCTGCCCCTCTGTTCTTTCTCTGTCTCTCCCTCTGTTCTCTCTCTCTCTGCTCTTCTCTCCGTTACCTGTGTTACAACCTCATCCCTCCTTATGTTTCATGCAGCCCGATGCCACTGTCACTCAGGTTCCCTCAGGATTGACCTTTTTCATGCCAACAACTTAAAAGTGTATTTTTCCAGTAAATGTATTCACTTCCCTAACATAATATAGTCTCACTTCCTTACATTATTTGGTATCCCTTTCAGCACCCATTTTTTAAAAAACTGAATATGTTAAGGAGAATAATACTTGAAATTATGATTTTTGTTATTGGCCACACGATATTAAATAAATATGCAGTATTTGCTTATATTCCTCACCAGTATACAGAGGTCTTATTACAGTTCCTTAGGACATGTTGACTCTGATATGTCCTTAGAAGAAACATTAGGAATGTTCATTTCTCTCATCCAGTGACCTCACTTTTCAGGCTTTGTCATGTATCGAATATTTTCCTTTTCCAAGTAAGGATTGGTAAGCATCTAATCTAGCAGTGAGTAAACATATATCTCCACTTCTTAAAAGCGGTTAGCCCCATGATAAAAATGAGCAGCTCTCTAACAGTCAGGCCATACACCTGAGGAAATCATGTATATGAAGTATTAAAAATAATTAATAAAATCTCCCATTTCCACTTGAAATGCTAGAGTTCACTTCAAGAAGGAGTTTTGTTATCATCTCGTAAGTCTTAAAAGTCCCCAGTACATACATTATTGTCAGTGCACACCTTCAAACTCACCTAAACTTATGTGCTATACTAGGTTTATAAGAAATATGAGTCCTGTCTCTGAGCAGTTTAATATGAAGAATAAATCTGAAGTAGATTTATCCAGAACCTCACAACTAGTACATCTACTCCTAGGGGGGGAAAAAAACAGGCATAAGTTAGTTTTTATGAGCCTTGTGGCCAAGATTTCATTTTATGTTTCATCCAAAAGGCATGATAAACAGTCTTGTCAACAAGTTAGTACTTGTTAGCACTTTAGGAACTTTACATAAACTCCGATTGTATAATGTTGGCAAAGCTTTAAAAAATTATTCATTTCAAGAAGCATTTGGCTTGTTACTAATAAACAGATTGGCTTTCCAATGTAGGGTACAAATACTAGAGTTGATTAACTGCTCTCTGCTTTTGTTCTCTCCTAAACTTTTCCCCCCCAGTCAGATTACCATGGAAGTTGTAATAAAATGTGTAGCTGGTGCTTCATTCACATTTCAGTATGATTTTGTTACTATTCAAGCCAGTGAATAGAAAACAGATTTACATCATGCCAGGCAGATGCAATCCAGAATGTTAACTACTTGTCATACATGGAGATGTATTTTCTCTCCCTTGGGAATAGGAGTTCTCATTTCTCCTTACTGTAGAGCAGTAACATTTTTTGTCTTTCAGCAAAAGCTACAAGGCATTCATGGGAATGATGTCTTTTCTCAGAATAGAGTATTACAGCTTATAGTTTCTCTCATGGGCTTTATCTCTGCCTTTAGACTATGTGACAGAGATTCTCTCTGGCAAGGAGTCTGGATAGTGAAGAGAAATTAAATCATGCAGGTGCAATCTCCTTTTTCCTATCACAGCCCACAGGGACCCCGTATCAAAGCACTGGGTACCCTTAGTAGAATTCCCTGGTGAGCAAGGGGGTAAGCTACTAAAAGTGCCAGAGGCCAAGAGATAAAACACACACACACACACACACACACACACACACACACACACAAAACACTGGCAGATGGAGTTTTATCAGTCAGCCTTAATAGAATCCACACACTGGAATTCTGTTCCCCAAAGTCAATTTTAAACCCAGATGACAGTTTGGAGCATGCCCAGGAAGTACTCTTGCTGACAACTTGGGAGCTCTCATTCTCTGTTCTCCGTGTTAACTCCCCTCAGTGACAACCAGTGAGAGGCAAGAAAACTTTTAAAGAAGTTACGAAAATATTTTTAAGTGGGTAATGGGGACTAATATCAGGGTTCTGTATTTTTTTTTTGTACTAATACTGACAAATTTACCTTTCAAGTTTTGCAGCCAAGTGAACTGACTGCTTATGTAAGTGTCGTTGATGGTGTGGCACTGTTGACTTATCCTGAAAGGTGAACTGTGAAGCAATTTGGAAGGGCAGAAAAATCATTGTGCTAGAAATCTGGATGGATGAGCCATACAGCTTCTCTGGAATGTAGTTTTCTTACCTGCAAAATATAAGGGTCTGATACACTTTGCTCATTCTAGCTATAATTCTTAGATTCCATGACTCAAATGCATGGTCTATGTGTAGAAGGAGCATGGAGTAGGAGAGCATGAAAGAAAAGGAACACAGACCTTAGAGGCAGCGAAGATTATCTTGGATATCTTCAAATCCTGGTTCCACTACATGTTAGATGGACGCAATCCCTTAATCTCCTTGAACATGTTTCTCCATTTGTAGAGAGGAGATAACAGTGCATACCCCCAAGGTATTGTTAGTGTTAAATATAAAAATATAAATAAAGAAAAAGCTTGACCACTTACTGGCACAGAATATGCAAACTAAAAATGGCAATTGTATTCCTTTCGGTATCTAAGTTTTTCACATAGAAGTTTGAAAACCATTCATTTATGTATGACAAAGAAATAAAAGAGTAGTACACTTTAGTTGAAAGAACTGTGGACTAAAATTAGAAATTCTGGATTTAAATCCTGCTGTGTGGATGACAATAAAAATACAACATACCAAAACTTGTGGAATGAAACTAAAGATGTTCTTTAGAGTGTAATTCATAGTATATGTATACTTTTTTTTAAAGAAAGGCTAAAAATTAATTATCTTAGACTCAAAATCAAGATGTTAGGAAAAAAATAGTTTAATAAACCTAAAGAAAATAGAAAAAAATGAAACAATCAATGTGAGAGTAGAAATTAATGAAGTGGAAAACAAATATACAATAGACTAGGCAAAAATTTCTTAAATAGGACCAAAAAAGTACTAATCATAAAATAATTGATTGATAGAAGAAATCCTATTAAAATTAAGACCTTTACTTGTCAAATACATGTTTGAAAATAAAAAGGCAAGTCACAGGGTGGAGAGAGATATTTGCAATACATAATTTCATCAAAAGATTCACATCCAGAATATATAAAGATGCTAGACAAATCAATAAGAAAGAAAGTTCAGTAGAAAAAAATAGGCAATGGTCTTGAAGAAGCAATTCACAAAGGGGTTATCCATATGGCCAATAAATATATCTAAAGGTACTCAACTTCATGAGTCATCATGAATATGCAAATTAAAACTACAAAAAGGTACCATAGCAGACTCACCGTAATTGCTAAAATGAACATTTTAAGTGTTAACAAGAATGTGAAACAATTAGAACTCTCACACACTTCTGGTAGAAGTGTAAATTGGAACAATCATTTTAGGAATCTGTTTGGCAATACCTACTAAAGCTGAGTATATGTGTGTATCCCAGGACCCAACATCTCCACACCTAGTTACATACCCAGGAGATAAATACATGTTCATGAACATTCATTGTAGCACTATTTGTAACAGCCTCAAACTGCAAAAAATCTAAATGTCCATCAGCAGTAAGGCAGATAAATAAATGGTGATATATTTAGAGTATGAGACAACAAGCATAGTGAACAAACTTGCACGTACAACATGTATGAATCTCACACACGTGATGATGAGTGAAAGAAACTGGTCTTAAAAAAAATACTGTATCATTTCATTTATATGAAGTTCAAAAGTAAGGAAAAGTAATCTATGATACTATTTAGAATAACGGTTAATTGGTGGAAAAGTATTTGCTGAGAAAGGCTTCTGGGTTGCAGGTGTTTTTTTAATTTTTTTGATTTGGGTGACAGTCACATAAATATATTCAATCTGTGAAATTCATCCAGCTAGATACTTAATGATGGGTGGGCATTTTTGTATGCTTGTTATACTCCAATAAAAGGTTTCCTTATAAAAATAGTGGCTCTGTGACTTTTTAGCTTTTTGTTCTTTGTAAAATCACTTATAGTCTATATCTTATTTCTCCTATTTCTGAAATAGAGGTGGATGAATAACTATTTCACAGCATGTAAAATAGAATTTTGTCTCTGTTTCTCTTTAAAGTACAGCGTGGTCAATTGGTCAGCATGTTCTAGGTTCTGGGGATGCAATGGTGAACCAGATAGTTTCCCTGCCTTGATTGAAGTTGCATTTTGTTTGATTATTTGTAGATATGAGGACAAGGATCCCATTTGATCCAACCTGAATTCAACCTTCTCTTTTAACTTCCATACAAAGCATCGCTAAGAAAGTGGCAAAAAGCAGTAAAATTCATACCCGATAAAGATAAAATGACATGAATTTCACCCTTTCCCCCCTTTGTCCCTTCACTGTGATATAGAGAGTATGTATAAGGTAGCCAGGACAAAGTTGAGAGCAAAAGATCTTGAGGTTAAATAATGAAGATGAAAGTTACCAGGGTAGTGTAGTTAAAAATCTTGGTGATGTTGAAAGCACTAGTGTTCTTCAAGCCTAATCTTTGTAGAGTTTTACTTTCCTCCTTGTCTTTTAGTTCACCATTCAGCCCTGATCGAACTTTCAAATGCAGTTACTTGCACATACTCACCTAAGATGCAGCTTACAGGGACCTTCCTGGTGACTTTCCTGGCCCAGTGCTTTCAGTACACATCTTTACCGGCCCATGGCTTGAACCTAAAGAGAAACTGGTAAACTATTACATTCCCAAGGCCACTTCCTACAGGGTTTGGGGGTCTCAACAGGAATCTCTACACCCTGATGGTGAATTACCTAGCAATGATATTAGAACACCATGGTGCATACGTAAAGAAGTGAAGAGAAAATAATTATTTCTTTAATACCTGGGCAATTGACCCAACTGCCAAAGCATGT
Source organism: Eubalaena glacialis (assembly GCF_028564815.1). NCBI lineage: Eukaryota > Metazoa > Chordata > Mammalia > Artiodactyla > Balaenidae > Eubalaena > Eubalaena glacialis. The sequence goes on along the minus strand of NC_083735.1, from coordinate 29,549,466 downwards.
GCATTCTCTTTAACCTGAGAGTTGGTCTAGCTTCTCTTCCAGTTCCCCAAGAAACAGTGAAATATTCAGAAACTTTTGAGTACCATTCAGCATTCAGGGTAGGTGAAAAGGGAAGGTGGCTGGGGGAGAAAACTGAAAACTCCTGAGCTCAGTAATGCTGAATTACTGTGGCTCATTAGGAATTATCAAAAGCCTTCTTTAGTAGAAATGATTTAATTTCACACAGAACAGACTGTGTTTTTCTAATATAACTCTCACATTGTGAAATGAAGACATGAGGCGGGAGTCTGGCTTATTTCACTCAGTATAAATATTCTGGGATTCATCCATGTTGTTTTGTGTGGAGTCCATTCATTTTTATCGCTGAGTAGTATTCCATTGTATGGATATACAACAAGTATTCTGTTGATGGGTATTTGAGCTGTCCAGGTTTCAGTTGTTACAAATAAGGTTGCTAAGAACATTTGGATATAAACATTCTTTGTATACATGTATTTTTATTTTTATTGTGTAAATATCTAGTAGTCAAATATTCGAGTCATATGGTTTGTTTACCATTTTAAAAAACTGCAAACTGTTTTACAAAGTGGTCGTACAATTTTGGTCATAGAATTTTACTTTGCATCTGTGTATAAGAGTTCCAGTGGACTCTACATACTTGTCAATGCTTGTTATTGTCTGTTCTTTTTTCACTTCAGCCATTCTGTGTATTGGATTGTGTTGTACTAGCTCTTTGTGGTTTTAATTTGCATTTCCCTAATGACTAGAGATGTTGGGTGTCTTTTCACGTGCTTATTTGCCATCTGTTTATCTTCTTCGGTGAATTGTCTGCTCAGATCTTTTGCCCACTTTTGGGGGTTATTTGTATATTTGTAGAGTGCATAGTAAGGTACATAGAAGGCTCTGGAAAAGAAGCAAAGAAACCTTAGGTGTGAACAATATTGTATGCCAGAGATATCTAGCACCAGCTTCCTTTATTCAGGTTAACATAGTCTTACTTTACCCCTTTCTTCTCCAAATGCATTTGATAGATTTCATGATGTACATGCCAGCATTACTTCCTTGGTCTTTTCTTGAGATGAGTTCAAGCCTGGGACCTTTTCTGTGGAACAATGTTGAGTAGAGAGAAAAGCTTCTGTTGAACAGGACTAAGTTCAAATGTTGGTTCTATTCCATGCTAGTTGAGTCACTGTGGGGAAATCCCTTATGTCTCTGAGTATGGACAACTGTGGGGGGGGGTCAATGTGGAGGTGACGGCATCCGCTTTACAGAACTATCATGAGGATCAAAAGGAGGTAAGGAAAGGAAGCATCCAAGACTGTGTTGAACTTGTGTTGTTTTAAATTTCTTTGTCTTTTTTTTTCCTCTGTAACTTGAGTGGGAGACAAGCAGAGATGGGTATAGGGCTTGAGAAAACAAGTACATGATATTCTTCAGGGTACTCTTTTAAATACTCCTTAAGTAGATACCTTTATAATTATACAGGTAGGAGTGAAAGTTCTGCCACCTAGAAGTATAGGATGCCGGTGAGCTAAAGGTACCTGGCACTACGCACCAGACTTTGTATAAATCAGCCCAGGGAATACAGAAGATGAAGAATCTTCTTTCAGGTACCCGAAGCCTCACTAGGGACACAGAATATATCCCCATAATTCTTCTTTATTATTTCAAGTTACATGAAATGTTTACTTGGAAACAGAGGACCTCCTCTGGCTAATGCTGAGTGATGTTGATGTTTTTATGAAAAAAGGAGATGATATTGTTAGATGGGGAGTAGAGTGGGGAATTGGGATTTGAGGAGCCTCGATAGTGCTAAATATTTTTAATGCATTTAAACCTGATCCAAAGTCCCTTGTGGCCAATTGTATCATTTGTTCATAAGTATTCATTCCTTAGGCTTGCTTTCTCTTGATTGGAATACCCTTCTGTGTGGCCTTTTCTAACACTAAATATGTCATTTTAAGTCTCCAATTCTTCAACACTGAGTGGGTGTCCAACAATTCAGTTCTGACACTGATTACCATAGTTAGTGCAGACCCCATGGGTTAAAGGCTCTGTCCCACAAGACTGCCCCACTTCAGATGTCAGCTGCAAATGGCAGCCCCGTGACCCACACTTCTGCCTGCTGACTACCAGTTCAGGGGTTCCAACAGCCCCCTCGCTCAGGTTCCATAATTTGCTAGAATGATTCACAGAACTCAGGAAAGCACTTCACTTAAGCAACCGGTTTATTATAAAGGATACAATTCAAGAACAGCCAAACGGAAGAGATGGGTAGGGCAAGGTGGGAGGGCGGAGGTGCAGAACTTCCGTGCTCTCTCCAGGCACACCACCATCCCAGCACATCAATGGTTCCACCAACCAGGAAGCTCCTTGAACCCATCAAGGCGTTCTTATGGGGCTTTCATCACATGGGCACACTTGGTTAAATCCTTAGACATCTGTGATTGAACTCAACTGCCATCTCCTTGTCCCTCCCTGGAGGGGCGGTCGGGCTGAAAGTTCTCATTCTGTATTCACGTGGCTGATTTTTCTGGTGACCAGTCCCCATCCTAAAGCTACCTAGGACCTCCTTCCCTGTGATTCATTTCATTAGCATACAAAAACCCCCACTAAAATCCAAGAGTTTGGGGAGCTCTGTGCCAACAACCAGGGACAAGGAAAAAATATCAATATCTATATATATATATATTTACTGTACCACACCTTCCAGGCTCCATTGACTCTGGGCTTGGTTATCTGACTTGCGTGGAACAATGAAATGTGTGCAGCTTGGCAGCTCCACGTGAAGGATTTAAGAGGAATTCCATGTTTTTGCTCATCCTCTTGAACTTCTGCACTCTATCGCCAGAATAGCACACCCCAAATAGTGGCTGCACCTTGAGCCTGGTTCCCAGAATAAGGACTTAACAGAGCAGACCTGAACCCAAACGTGGCACCAAGCCCATCCAAGCCCTGTTGGACGCAGCAGAGCAATACCCAATCCACAGACCCACGAGTAAGAAAGACAGGTTTGTGTTATAAACTGCTGAGATCTTGAGTTTGCTTGCTGCCACAGCAAAAAACTGACAAATGTATACATCAACGTGCATTATTTCATGTTTATCCTTTGCTTACTGCTGGATTTTAAACACAGTTGTACATGTTCGAAATAAATCATATTTCACTAAATTCAGAATTGCCATCCATTGAATATTTATTTATTTTTAACATCTTTATTGGAGTATAATTGCTTTACCTTGTTGTGTTAGTTGCTGCTGTATAAAAAAGTGAATCAGCTATACTTATACATATATGCCTGTATCCCCTCCCTCTTGCGTCTCCCTCCCACCCTCCCTATCCCACCCCTCTAGGTGGTCACAGAGCACCGAGCTGATCTCCCTGTGCTATGTGGCTGCTTCCCACTAGCTATCTATTTTACATTTGGTAGTGTATATATGTCCATGCCACTCTCTCACTTCATCCCAGCTTACCCTTCCCCCTCCCCGTGTCCTCAAGTCCATTCTCTACATCTGCGTCTTTATTCCTGTCCTGCGCCTAGGTTCTACAGAACCATTTTTTCTTTTTAGATTCCATATATATGTTAGCATACGGTATTTGTTTTTCTCTTTCTGACTTATTTCACTCTGTATGACAGACTCTAAGTCCATCCACCTCACTACAGATAACTCAATTTCATTTCTTTTTATGGCTGAGTAATATTCCATTGTATATATGTGCCATATCTTCTTTATCCATTCATCTGTCGATGGACACTTAGGTTGCTTCCATGTCCTGGCTATTGTAAATAGTGCTGCAATGAACATTGTGGTACATGACTCTTTTTGATTTATGGTTTTCTCAGGGTATATGCCAAGTAGTGGGATTGCTGGGTCATATGGTAGTTATATTTTTAGTTTTTTAAGGAACTTCCATACTATTCTCCATAGTGGCTCTATCAATTTACATTCCCACCAACAGTGCAAGAGGGTTACCTTTTCTCCACACCCTCTCCAGCATTTATTGTTTGTAGATTTTTTGATGATGGCCATTCTGACCGGCGGGAGGTGATACCTCATTGTAGTTTTGATTTTCATTTCTCTAATGATTAGTGATGTTGAGCATCCTTTCATGTGTTTCTTGGCAATCTGTATATCTTCTCTGGAGAAATGTCTATTTAGGTCTTCTGCCCATTTTTGGACTGGGTTGTTTGTTTTTTAATATTGAGCTGCATGAGCTGCTTGTATATTTTGGAGATTAATCCTTTGTCAGTTGCTTCATTTGCAAATATTTTCTCCCATTCTGAGGGCTGTCTTTTCGGCTTGTTTATGGTTTCCTTTGCTGTGCAAAAGCTTTTAAGTTTCATTAGATCCCATTTGTTTATTTTTGTTTTTATTTCCATTTCTCTAGGAGGTGGGTCAAAAAGGATCTTGCTGTGATTAATGTCTTAGAGTGTTCTGCCTATGTTTTCCTCTAAGAGTTTGATGGTGTCTGCCCTTACATTTAGGTCTTTAATCCATTTCAAGTTTATTTTTATGTATGGTGTTAGGGAGTGTTCTAATTTCATTCTTTTACATGTAGCTGTCCAGTTTTCCCAGCACCACTTATTGAAGAGACTGTCTTTTCTCCATTGTATATTCTTGCCTCCTTTATCAAAGATAAGGTGACCATATGTGTGTGGGTTTATCTCTGGGCTTTCTATCCTGTTCCATTGATCTATATTTCTGTTTTTGTGCCAGTACCATACTGTCTTGATTACTGTAGCTTTGTAGTATAGTCTGAAGTCAGGGAGCCTGATTCCTCCAGCTCCGTTTTTCTTTCTCAAGATCGCTTTGGCTATTCGGGGTCTTTTGTGTTTCCATACAAATTGTGAAATTTTTTGTTCTAGTTCTGTGAAAAATGCCATTGTAGTTTGATAGGGATTGCATTGAATCTGTAGATTGCTTTGGGTAATATAGTCATTTTCACAATGTTGATTCTTCCAATCCAAGAACATGGTATATCTCTCCATCTGTTTGTATCATCTTTAATTTCTTTCATCAGTGTCTTAGAATTTTCTGCATACAGGTCTTTTGTCTCCTTAGGTAGGTTTATTCCTAGGTATTTTATTCTTTTTGTTGCAACGGTGAATGTGAGTGTTTCCTTAATTTCTCTTTCATATTTTTCATCATTAGTGTATAGGAATGCAAGAGATTTCTGTGCATTAATTTTGTATCCTGCTACTCTACCAAATTCATAGATTAGCTCTAGTAGTTTTCTGGTAGCATCTTTAGGATTCTCTGTGTATAGTATCATGTCATCTGCAAACAGTGACAGTTTTACTTCTTCTTTTCCAATTTGGATTCCTTTTATTTCTTTTTCTTCTCTAATTGCTGTGGCTAAACCTTCCAAAACTATGAAGAATAATAGTGGTGAGAGTGGGCAACCTTGTCTTGTTCCTGATCTTAGTGGAAATGGTTTCAGTTTTTCACCATTGAGAACGATGTTGGCTGTGGGTTTGTCATATATGGCCTTTATTATGTTGAGGTAAGTTCCCTCTATGCCTACTTTCTGGAGAGTTTTTATCATAAATCGGTGTTGAATTTTGTCAAAAGCTATTTCTGCATCTATTGAGATGATCATATGGTTTTTATCCTTCAATTTGTTAATATGGTATGTGACATCGATTGATTTGCGTATATTGAAGAATCCTTGCATTCCTGGGATAAACCCCACTTGATCATGGTGTATGATCCTTTTAATGTGCTGTTGGATTCTGTTTGCTAGTATTTTGTTGAGGATTTTTGCATCTATGTTCATCAGTGATATTGGCCTGTAGTTTTCTTTTTTTGTGACATCTTCGTCTGGTTTTGGTGTCAGGGTGATGGTGGCCTCGTGGAATGAGTTTGGGAGCGTCCCTCCCTCTGCTATATTTTGGAAGAGTTTGAGAAGGATAGGTGTTAACTCTTCTTTAAATGTTTGATGGAATTTGCCTGTGAAGCCATCTGGTCCTGGGCTTTTGTTTGTTGGAAGATTTTTAATCACAGTTTCAATTTCAGTGCTTGTGGTTGGTCTGTTTATATTTTCTGTGTCTTCCTCATTCAGTCTTGGAAGGTTGTGCTTTTCTAAGAATTTGTGTGTTTCTTCCAGGTTGTCCATTTTATTGGCATATAGTTGCTTGTAGTAATCTCTCATGATCCTCTGTATTTCTGCAGTGTCAGTTGTTACTTCTCCTCTTTCATTTCTAATTCTGTTGATTTGAGTCTTCTCTCTTTTTTTCTTGATGAGTCTGGCTAATGGTTTGTCAATTTTGTTTATCTTCTCAAAGAACCAGCTTTTAGTTTTATTGATCTTTGCTATCATTTCCTTCATTTCTTTTTCATTTATTTCTGATCTGATCTTTATGATTTCTTTCCTTCTGCTAACTTTGGGGTTTTGTTCTTCTTTTTCTAACTGGTTTAGGTGTAAGGTTAGGTTGTTTATTTGAAATTTTTCTTGTTTCTTGAGGTAGGAGTTTAGTGATATTAAGTTCCCTCTTAGAACTGCTTTTGCTGAATCCCATAGGTTTGGGGCCATCGTGTTTTCATTGTCATTTGTTTCTAGGTATTTTTTGATTTCCTCTTTGATTTCTTCAGTGATTTCTTGGTTATTCAGTAGCGTATTGTTTAGCCTCCAATTGTTTGTAATTTTTACGGTTTTTTTTCCTGTAATTGATATCTAGTCTCATAGCGTTGTGGTCAGAAAAGATACTTGATATGATTTCAATCTTCTTAAATTTACCAAGGCTTGATTTCTGACCCAAGATATGATCTATCCTGGAGAATGTTCCATGAGCACTTGAGAAGAAAGTGTATTCTGTTGTTTTTGGATGGGATGTCCTATAAATAAAGTGCATCTTGTTTAATGTATCATTTAAAGCTTGTGTTTTCTTATTTATTTTCATTTTAGTTGATCTGTCCATTGGTGAAAGTAGGGTGTTAAAGTCCCCTACTATTATTGTGTTACTGTCGATTTCCCCTTTTATGGCTGTTAGCATTTGCCTTATGTATTGATGTGCTCCTATGTTGGGTGCATAAATATTTACAATTGTTATATCTTCTTCTTGGATTGATACCTTGATCATTTTGTAGTGTCCTTCTTTGTCTCTTGTAATAGGCTTTATTGTACAGTCTATTTTGTCTGATATGAGAATTGCTACTCCAGCTTTCTTTTGATTTCCATTTGCATGGAATATCTTTTTCCATCCCCTCACTTTCAGTCTGTATGTGTCCCTAGGTCTGAAGTGGGTCTCTTGTAGACAGCATATATACGGGTCTTGTTTTTGTATCCATTCAGCCAGTCTGTGTCTTTTGGTGGGAGCATTTAATCCATTTACATTTAAGGTAATTATTGATATGTATGTTCCTATTACCATTTTCTTAATTGTTTTGGGTTTGTTATTGTAGGTCTTTTCCTTCTCTTTTGTTTCCTGCCTAGAGAATTTCCTTTAGCATTTGTTGTAAAGCTGGTTTGGTGGTGCTGAATTCTCTTAGCTTTTGCTTGTCTGTAAAGGTTTTAATTTTTCTGTCAAGTTGAATGAGATCCTTGCTGGGTAGAGTAATCTTGGTTGTAGGTTTTTCCCTTTCATCACTTAAATATGTTCTGCCACTCCCTTCTGCAGAATTGCCATCCATTTAGATTTTTCTTTGCATCTTGGGTTTTAAGCTGAATTTTAAAAGGCTTCATTGTCACTTGCTCCTATGGTTTCAGGCCCTCTTATATCCACAAACGCCTGGAAATTAAAGGAAAAAATAAGTAGGTTACCTGTGGGGCGAAATCCAATGCAGACTCTGCAAAATCCAATATGTCTGAAAAATATGTTCCTTGAGCCTCTCAGTCCTAATGCCACTGGCTTCCTCCATCCCTGGTTGATAGTACATTATGTTCAGGGACTCATCAAAAATGCAGCCAGCCTGCAATTCAGACCCGCTTCCATGGAGGCGAGGTTCCCAGTGGGAGATGCCTTACAGAACTTAAGTTATCTCTTGACTAAGAATGGCTAGTTAGGAATGACAGCTCTAAGAAGGAAAATGCATGCTGAAGAAATACAGATGAGAAAGGGGCAAGAAGAAAAAGGGGGAAAAAAAGAAAAAAAACTCCTGAAAAAAAAACAACTTAAGTTTGCCCTGTAGAAATTCAACTGTGTGTGTATGTGTGTGTGTGTGCAGTAAAACATTTCAAAGCCCAGAAAATCAAAGCAGAGAAGGTGTTAGCCTACAGTGAGAGATGAGCACCCAGCTCCACTGCCTTGGTGCTGGGCAGGTGCTGGCTTGGGCTAAAGAAGGGGTGAGAATTAACTAGAGCTGCTTCTGAAAGCCTTCCTTGGAATTGCCTGTTTGGGCTTTTGTGGTTTTGTTATCCCTTCATTCTTGGTGTTCTTCCAGCTACCAGGCTCCTGCAAACTCAGGTCTTGAAAGCAAACCTGACTCTGTAAGTCTACAGGAAAATGAGCACAGCAGTGTTTGTCCCTTTGATTCGTGCTCTTTTCCCATGGATCTGTTTTTTTCCCACAACCCAAAGACTCATAACAGTTAATGAACAGCCCATAGTATAGAGAACATAAAATAGATTTCCCTCCTGAATCATCCTTGATTATGGTTTCTACAAACTCATTTGCGGATTGCTGGGTCCAGACCTTCCATTTGTGGGAGGGGCTGCTTATTTTCAAAGGCAAGTGCGAAGCTATTGATAAACTCAGAAGACTTTAGTTGATAAACAGCCCAATTTCAATATACTCAGCCTGAGAGTCTTCTCTTTGAAACTCATTATGTCCTTTAATATAATGCAACATTTAACCTGTCTTATATTTAGCTGTCTCTGTGGGTATTTGGCAAATTAAAATTTTCAACCAGTTTCAGCCTGAGCCATCAACATTAATTTTTTTTTTTCCAATTTTGGTTGGGTCACTGAAATAATTGCTGGAGCTTAGCAGATTAAGTCGGATTGATTTCCATGATCTATTACGTATCTACTACAATGTACAAGGTTGTGATTGGGGTGGAGAGACATCCTGTTTTACTGTCATTTGTTTTTCTGAGCAAGTTTAAAAAAAAATGCTTGAGGAAAGCCAAGAGTACTTATCAAAGGCATTGCATCTATGCATTAGAGAAACATCTTTAATTATTGGGGATGAGTTAAAGTAGTTTCCTTCTTAAAGGTGGAGATGCTCTGTGTAGACAGTTCATCACTGTAACACTGGGATCCTGCTTGTCCTTTAGTTTCAAGTTCTTTTCTTTAGAAACAGGATTCAGCGGAAGCAAAGTCCAGGGGAGTGTGGATCCTGTTGAAAACACTCTCTTCTTAAAACATTCCGTGTCCGTGGACAACCTAGGAGAACCTGCATCCTGTAAAACAAGCCCTTCGTTTACAGGCACACTCTTCTTAGAGGTTAATTCCCCTGACCTTCCTAAATCAAACTCATGCATAGGAGTAAACAGTGGGTAAGTGCTGGCCTGTCTACAGAGGAGCAGTATATATAACAGACTTTCATACCATCTGACATTTTTCAAACTTGAGAGAAGGATGATTGTGGAAGAGCCTCACTTGTGATGCTACCATGCAGCCAAGAGAAGAGAAATGAAAAGAAACTGAAAGCTGTCCCTGGGCACCACCAGACTCAGATTCCAGCTTCTTCTTCCCATGGCAAGCACAGATCATTAACACTGGTAACGTCTTCACTGAATCTGCTTGGTTAAAGTGACAAGTCTAATTTGTTACCGACAGACCGACGGCTGGGAGTATGTTTAGGATGCATCACTCTTGCTCCTGGACCCTTTGAGTTGCTGTGCGGAGTCTGTCAGGTAGGCCTGGTATTTGGTTAAAGACTATCTGTGATTTCATCCATCTCCCCAAAGGCCTCCCAGGGGAAAGACCTGCTGCTTCTGCTCCCTCCTTCTTTCTTCGGTTCCAGGAATAGCCTCTGCCAGCAAACCTGGAGGTGCTGTGATTTAAAATGCAGAACCCGGGGAGGGATTCCTTACGCAAGTAATTACCATTAATAATCAACAGCTCTCAGCCTGACAAATAATGGCAACAGATCTGGATCAGTGTAAACTTATTCTTTGAATCATATGGATGTAGCAATGATACTGGTTTTCATGAACTAGAAAACATATTTGGGGTCCCATTTTAATAAGCTTTAGAGTGATTTTAAGTTAAGCTACATAGAATTTAAAAACATGATGCAAATGGGGTCTCTGAGGAATGGAGATGAGTGAGCCTCATGAAGGAAAAGCTTAAATCATTACCTCTGACCTAATATTATAATAAAGTGAATTTTATGTGGAAGATGATGATAGTCTGATCCCAATGCCAACTAAATCCAGAGCAATGATTACGGATTTTAAATATGATATGAAATATTTAGACCCTACACTGAGCAGGCTTCCTCTATAAGGCAGATATTTAGCTTACGTAAGAAGCTACAGCAGAAAACGGATCAAGAGTAAACCAGCTATCTACCCACACACTACGTGCCTCACTTCTAGTTAGAATTAATGGTGCTGAGTCTTTGAAAGGCATTCATGGAATTTGAGAACTGGAAGTGAGTTCCCCAAAATGTCAAAGAAACAAATATTTGCTGTGATAGATATGGGTCACAATTTAAAGCAAAATTCATGTTTTTCTTTGACTTTACACTTATTGTCCTTCTAGTTTAATGTCATTGGTTTCCTGATTTAGTTTTAGAAGTTCAGTCTTTTAAAAGCATGTGCACCACGGGAATGGAATATAAACCAATAATAATCTAGCCCCTGCTAATACACCAGGCACTCTGCTAAATATTATACATACATGATCTCATTTAATCCTCTGAACCTATGATATATTTACATCTTTGCTTCAATTTTAGATAAGGAAACTGAAGTTCTAAAGATTTGGAATTTCAAGAATATGCCAATAAAACAAGTGTAAGATAGTGTAGGGAAATTATAGCCACGTAAAAGCAGAGTCCAGTGAAAGACTGAGACAGCCCTGATTTGGAGACAGATACAACAAGGTACTCATTATTCATTCTAAATATCAAGGACACAAAGAGAAATAAGAAATGGTCCCCATCATTGAGACCTGAGTATAATGGAACAGCTTGGGGGAGGGCATGTCCCCACAGGCGATAACCTCTGAGCTGGGTCAGGATTGTGGATGGGAACATGCCACGTCAATTCCAGGGAAGAAGCTAGACTAATAGGAGGGAATAGCTTAACACAGAGGGATGAAAAAGAGCCTGTTGTTTGTGCAATGGTGAGAAGCAGAGTGTGTCTGGAACACAGATGGCATCAGTTTGATGAAGGGGAGTGGTCAGGAAGGCAAGGGAGGGGTCTAAATTGTAGGAAATGAGGCTGGGAAGTTAGGTTGGAGCTAGACACTTAAGGAGTCTGGTATGTTGCTACATTGCTCACAATCCCCTCAGAATAGTGTGCCTTTAGCAATGCAGTCTTCACTTTCATCTTTGGGGTTGTCCAAACTGACTCTTCCTTTCATCCTTAAAAGGGTCCAGAAACCTTTTGCTTTTGTTGAGGGCAGAAGTTCACTGGTGGTGTAAGACCAAAGGATCGGTTAATATGTCAGTACTTCCCACACTGGAGAAATCACTTCTGGGCTTCAGGACCTTGGTTAGTATTCTTTTCTTACAGCTTTTTCTTCTCAGTTCTCTCTTGATGTCTAGGAGCATATACATATTGCCTCTAGGGCCACCACTGGCCTACACGGTGTCTGTGTACCTTGGCAAAAGCTGAACTTCCCCCGCTTTTCTCCTGCTACCGCTGACAGCCCCACTGATACCTGGTTTGGGAGACAGAGGTGCTATTGTACAAGGAATCCCCCTTCATCCAGGTAGACACTGTCACTTGCAGGGCACAAGTGAAGTGAAAGACTGTTTGAGACAGCCCTGATTTGGAGATAGATACAACAAGGCACTCATTATTCATTCTAAATATCAAGGACATAAAGAAAAATAAGAAATGGTCCCCATCATTGAGACCTGAGTTTAATGGAACAGCTTGGGGGAGGGCATTGGGTTAGTACTCTCTTCGCTCACAAGACATTGTCCCGCAGAACTCAAAATGCAGATGTGACCATACTTTGTAGCCCTAATCTCCAATTTCCATATAAGTAGCACAATTCGATGGATCGCACTGTTTCAGAATATAGCTAGCTTCTGCCACTGCAAGTTCTAGAATAGAGGCGAAATCATCCTCACCTCTTAGTAATATTGCAGGGAAGACTTCTGTGATGGGATAGATGGCCTCTCAGATCCTTCCAGACCCAGAAATTCTGCCCCTGCCTTATGACTGTTAACAGATGAGTGGCCTGTTACCATTGATTGAAGGCCTGCGAGTATGTGAAGCTGGGTGCGAACAGCTCTTGGAGCAGATGGAAAGAACAGGTTTCTTAACGGTAATTGGTCCCTTGGATATCAGTGCTCACTTTCTACCCCTTTTTTGGAGGTCAGTGTGCCAGTAAAGACTTTTCGGATGTGAATTACTTTGTAGTCTCATGTATTGAATTTCAGTTGAATATCTTCATCTCCTACCTTGTCTCCAAACACCAAACACGTAGAGGCAGAGGATTCTGAAGTCCAGATACGGCCCTGGATTTGCCATTCACTAATTGTGCGATTCTAAGTCAGTTACACTGCTTTTTGGGATCTCATATTGCACATCTGTAAAATAAAAATAATTGAGGAAAATGCCCCACGTTTCCAGTTCCTATTTCCGACCACACTGTGAGGATGGGCACCAGCCCCCTCCCCGCTTGTCACAGGTATTATCCTACAGAAGACCGGACCCGAGGCCACTCATAAACCCTCCTTCTTCCTCCTTGCCTGCTAGGAAAGCTAGCATGCTGGCGCTCTGACCATTTAGCCCTTTTCCCAGCAAGTGACACATCCAGCAGCAAAAAGGAAGTTCTGCCTTAAGAAGTTCTTTCAATTGTTCTTGCTTTGCTCTGATGTAAAACTAAAACTAAAAATCAGTTATAGACCTCTGGAGGTTTTAGTAGAGACTCATTTAAATCATTTGCTCCTACAACTGTTATACGTCAGTGTTCACACATTGCAAGCATTTCACACAGCAAGATGCGCCCCATCCAGTGGACTTTACTACAGAGGACTCCCATCACTCGTGCTGCTACACACTCAACACTGGCTCCACCACATATGCGTCTTTTTTAGCCCATTTTGCATGCTCAGTATTCCGCTACGGATGGTACACATCACTCCGGCTATGTCAGTTGATGCTTATTTTAGAGAATAAGTATAAATGTAGGTACACTATGTGGAGAGTGTATTTATATCCATGGGACACATTTCTGTGACTGTGCATATTAATTACAACATTATTCAAGTGGTTCTTGTAGAGATGGGGATATACACTGTATACAAGTCATTTGGGCGGAAAATATTTAGATAAACTAAAAGCAGAATCCTAGTAAATGCAACATTGACTCTTAAATTATTCTAGTATTTACTTTACTTTCTGATCTTTGTAGTGTTCAACACAAAAATAGTATTATAAATTGCTACGCAAGGGAAGTTAAACCAAAGGCACCTTCAGTTTGCATGGACAAGAATCGGCATTGACTTTCAACCTTGTGCTTTTGTAAGTGATGTAATAAGGGCAAGAGTGGGGCAAGAGGTGGCAAGTAGGTGCCAGTACTAGCTTCCTCTTCTCCACAGGGAAGCCTGGAGTCTGTATTGGATTCTGAGGGCATTAGCTGCTCCAACATCCAGACGAGATGCTTTGACTCTTCTTTCTAATTTTTGCTTTGAATAATCACTGGGTGTCTAAATCCCATTAGAAATTTTCTGCTTTAATTGGGTGTCAAATTATTTGTGGAAAACAGGAAGCACACTATCTATAGGGTATAGAGGTCTGTTTGGGAGAAAAAGCAGAGCTGAGATTAGAACAATATATGCTAAATCAGAAGGTTTCGCTGCAAGATGTGGGATTTGGGGCAAATCACTGAGCTTTAATTTCCCCACTGGTAGAACTAGTAGAAGATGCTTAGAAAAAACGGAGCTAATATGTGCTGTAAGTCCTCCCCAGTGTTGTCTTTAAATTGAATGAGCTTCTGTTGGTGAAGAGACACTGTAATTCAAGAGTTGAAAGCAAGTTTTTTTGGTAAGAGTGGGAGAAAGGCTACAATCCCAGAGGGTCTGGAAGTTGAAAGTTTACCAGTACTGGAACTCAGTTACTGGACCTTGAAACCAAGAAGGGCAAAGAGGCTAATTTTATGGTTCCTTTACTCTGAACCTAGAGTTCTTTAAATTTTCCCTGATGGGAGGAGGATATGTCCTAGTGTCTACATGGAGCCGAAGCCTCCAGATGGGGTCAGGCCAAGGACTGAGCTGTCACTCTATAGCTTTAATCCTTGGGGAAGCATCCTAAGAATTTATTTTGGATTGGTTCCCATGAACGAAATACCTCAAGACATCAATAGGTATGAATTTAAGGGAGTTTGAAAAAATATTTGTACAATTCACAATGAAATAAAAATGCTACAAGCCCAGAAACAGTGACTATTCTGAATCATTCCTTTCATCAATGACTCAAACTCAATGCCTTTGAAAACTAACTCCAGTCAAGAGCACTTAAAACACTTTGTACTCAAGCTTCTTAAAATGAAGAATTAATCATTTCTGACTGCACTTTAAATAGAAAACAAGCTGGGCTAAGACAATTAGAAAGAATGGCGCTGAGCAGCTTGTGTTGCACCCATTCTTCCCAGATATGTAGTTAAAAATTACAAAATAATCATACCAAGATGTAAAATTAAAGTAAGAAAGTGCAATAAAGATCTAATTTCCCCCCATAGAGTTCTCATTTTATGATTTTCTTAGGAAATACCATTATTAAACCTAAGACCCTTCACACATCACGTTGGTGCTCCTGCTTTGCAGAGTGCCCTAAGCATATGTCTTCTCTGCCTGTTGGGAAACTCAGAACTGACTAACTCAGCGGGATATGTCCCAAGAGTAGTAGCATCTCTCTTGTACTCTCGACTGGGAGAAAGAATGAAGGCTCAGATTCAACAAACACTTGGGGCAAGAGAATGGAGGTGAACACTGAAAGAGGAAGCGGTTAATCAGGGACTGAATGTTGGTCTCCCCATTCCTCTGAGTAAGAAAAGCAAGGAGAGCTTCTCCGGAGTTCTGCAGCTACACAATCACTGAGCAGTACTTCATGAGGTAAGATCATAGCATTTCCTTCTGCAAAGACAGCGGCAATGAAAGAGCAGATGTATTTCTGCTCAGTTATTAAGTGTGAAGAGTCAGCAGCAAGTCTGAAGTGAACAAAATTGATAATATCCTTCTAGTCCTTCATGGAAACAAACACAAAGATAAAATCTGGCAGCCTGGCCTTTTGCCTCCCTTTTCGTTCTTGGCTGTGGCAGTAGGCTGGCTGGAAAAGACCTCCCAGCATGTGGTTCAGGGTGGAGTAGGCATACATCACTTTCATGTCTTATCTTCTAACTCCTTTCTTTAGTCTCAAAACCAAAAGTTACAAAGGTTTGTTATTGCTGGGATTCTAGGCAGTGAGTGGCCTTGGAGATTAATGGGAATAAGATTGTCCGTGAGGCATGAAAAGGGGATAGGTCTAAAGAATAGAGACCAGAGTAAAAATACAAATTATAAAAAATAAAATAGGAAAGCACAGAAAAATAGTAGCTGAATAACCAAAGGGAAAGAAAAAGGAGGGAACCAGTTATAGGCTGAATTGTTTCCCCCAAAATTTATATGTTGAATCTCAACCCCTAGTGCCTTAGAATGTCACTGTATTTGGAGAAAGGGCACTTAAAGTGATGATTAAGGTAAAATGAGTCTGTGTGGATGGGCCCTAATCCAATATAGCTGGTATCCTTATAAGAATAAAAGATTAGGACACAGACTCACAAAATGGGAAGACCTTCTGAAGATACACAGAGAAGGCGCCCATCTACAGCCAAGTGAAGAGGCCTAAGAAGAAACCAAACCTGTTGACAGCGTGGTCTTGAATTTCTAGCCTCCAGGATTGAGAGAAAATAAGTTTCTGTTGTTCAAGCCACCCAGACTGTCAGAACCAGAAAATGAAAAATAAAATCCTCCAAGGATAAATAGAAAGAATAGAGGAAAGTTGCAGATAGCTAGAAATCCATAAGAAAATAAGATGGAAATAAATGAATATTAGGATGCAAGTAATAAAGGAGGGAGGAAAATGGGGGGGAATCAAAGGACATGGTGGCATTTCTTGCTGAATTTCTGGGGAAAAGAGGAAATGAGACCTGGAAGACTAATAGGCATAGAATAAACAAATACAACAAGAGAAAGCACACATCAGGTTTTATGTGTGCATGACTGAGGTAAAATTTGAATGATCAGTTGAACTTCCTCACTTTTTGAAACACCAACCACAGGGAAAGCCTTGCAGTTCTTTCCAGAAACTTAGATTATTTGGGGAAATAAATAGATGCATGGGATAATCTTGATTATATATAAGAAGAATTTCAAATAAGGAATAACAGTGGGGGAAATGCCATAAGATTCTTATTTCTAAAAGAACAGATTGATCCATAGGTTGAGCAGGTAATTAAGAATTCCGTTAACAATGTCGTTAATCAGATTCATTTTCTGGTCCTATTGGAGCTCTACAGAAGTGCTTCTGGTGGTTTGCTCAATAATATGTCACAGAAATGCCTGTGCAAGAATAAATGTGCAAGAATGCCTGATATGGAGAGGCTCAGAAGTCAAGTGCAGAGAAGTGGAAAAAATGTGCTACAGATTTTTTGCAGATGTTCTCAGATCAAATTATGGTGTTGAAAAATTGTATAGTATGTTCAGTAGAGCATCTGAGATGAAAGGACAGTTCAGTGGCTTTGTAATCTGGATAAAAAAAGAATCGTGGAGCCGTGCTTATGTAGGGTGTAATTCACAAGTTCAGAAGTGTCAATGTTGGAGGTGATGGCAAGGAAGCATTTGACTTTTTGAATAACTTTCACATAAATTTACATATAAAAACCTGGATAATATCAATAGATCTGCCTGATTCCTTATTTTCTATATCTATTGAGTAAGCACTTAGGTTTTGTATTTTGTCTATTTATCAACCAGTACATGTTCTATACACAGGAAATGCTGAAAACATTGAGTAGATGGAAGAAAATATCCTAAGAATCATAGAATTTCAGAGTGTGGAACAAAACTAGGCATCATTTAGCTTATGTCCTTTAATTTACATTCCCATAAAACTGAGGTTCTGAGATCTAAGTGATTTTTTTTTTAATGTAAGCCTGTATTTATTCACATGTAATATCATTTATTTTATGAATGGCAGCCTCTAGCCTAGATTTTACTTTCTTGAGCAGTTGACATCTAAGTGATTTGAACAAAGTCAGCTGGAGACAATGGTGGATCAAGAGTAGGACACAAATTGTGCAACTCCCAGGTTTCTGGACTTTTGAGATCTTTGAAAAAAGATGCTAAATGTTCCAATGAACGTATTTGTTATTGTTTTGAAAAGAAAATAATCCTTTCGTAGACTATCCCTGATAAGAAGATATATTTAGATATAAATCTGGGACATTACAGGATATACCAAAAATGTTACAAGCCTTTATTTGGGGGGATATCATTCCCTCGCTTGTTCAATAAATCCTTACTGAGCACCTACTATGGGCCAGGCACTGTGCTAGGAACTAGGGAAATGGCAGTGAGCAAAACAGTCAAAAGTCTCTGCCCTTATGGAATTCATATATTCATGTGGGGAGCACTAAAAACAAGAAAAATATATGGAACATCAGATGTAATAGCGCTGTTGAGAAGAATGAATTGGGAAGAGATAGAGAGTACAGGGGTAGGTTAAAATGATCTGATCAGATCAAGCCTCACAGAGAAAGTGATGTTTATGCAAAGGTTTGAAAGAGAAAAGTGAGGGTGAGCATTGCAGCTAAAACGAGCAGTTCTGTGGAGCTGCGGAGGTACTAGGGTTAGGGTTAGGGTTAGGGTTAGGGTTTTATCATTTCGGAGGCTAAATAATCAAGATCAGTGGCCAATATTTATTACATTAAGGAGGTGATAGGGGTAAATGCCACTTGACTTTTCACTGTGTAAGGTGAAAATATTCTCAGGGGCCAAATGACCTTTCAGACTATCCTGACATATACAATCTGGCCCGGCAAAGTGGGTACATTTCATGAGCTGGTTGGTTGAAGATGGTGAAAGGAAACCTTTGATGAATTCAGTCAATAACTGGTTTTCTTTCATGTCAGTTTTTATCTGTGGACACAGTAAGACTGTTTGGGTTAAGAAATCTAAATTGGGATACTACTTTCTGACAGAAGTATGATAGATTTATTCACTGTGTCACAGCCAGAAGCATAACCCTTCTGCGGAAATGAACAATTTAGCATTTCCAGGTCACAGAAGACCATGAAGATGATACGTCAGGCATGTTTAGTATAAATGAAAATCTTACCGAAGAGTGACATGTCAACAGGGCTTGAAATGACTCTTTTCCTTAAAAAGCAAACCTAAGAAATGGTCTTTCCCAAACATTAAATTTTTCTGCTATGGCAACCTTTACAACAACTTGATATGTGAAAAAAATTGAGAACCCAGTGCAGATACATATGAAAAGAAAACAAAAAGAGTCTCTTCTTTATATATATATACACTTACTTCTTGGTTCCTACACTTTAAAATGCATTAAAGTAAGATTCATTTTACACATGTAAAATTACGTCTCATTTACTAAATACGCAACTGTTGAAAATACTGAAGCTATCTTCACTATTGAGATGGTCCACACAAACCTATTAGAGGGGCTTCTCTGGTGGTCCAGTGTCTGGGACTCCGCACTTCCACTGCAGGGGGCGCGGGTTCGATCCCTGGTCGGCTGGCTGGTCAGGGAACTAGGATCCCTCAAGCCACGTGGCACGGCCAAAAACAAACAAACAAACAAAAACCTATTAGAGTTTTCTGGAACCCTTCACAGGCTACATACGGAAAGGGAACAGGTTAGACATAAATACTGAAGTCAAAATAAGGGGCAAAGCAGGGAGATGCGCAGCCGTAACAGATGGAAATGTTTTTGAGCACCTAAGGCATGAGAGCAGTGATTTGACAAAATACTCTACTTTTGGATATACCTGAAAGTTAGATCCACAACAAGACTGACACCAAGAAGTGGTTTTCTTTCAAATAACAATGCAGTAACCCAGCTTTGTAAGCATTTTCTCTACTTGCTTAAGAAAGAACTTCCATTTAAAACCCAGAGCTGTCTTGTGTAAAGCTCTAACATTAGACATAGGGATTCAAATCTTAACTCTCATACTTACATCTGTGACTTTGACCTCCCTGTCCATTTGTCCTCCTGTTTCCCTTTAGGATTGTTGTAAATTTAAATGACATAACACACAAAAGTGCTTTGAACAGCGTTTAGTACAGTGGAAAGACTCATGTATATTAGGTACCATTATTATGTTCCAGTGGTTCCTGGAATAGAAAAGTGGAAATTGGAAATACAGGACCAGACTCTAATTTGTTGCTTGATTCATCCTGGTGTGATGTAAAGCACAGGCTTTACAGTTAGACCTGGCTTCTAACCCCAGCTCCACCTCTTAGTAGACGGTGTGACACAGTAAATTCTTTATTTGCTTTCAGCTTCAGTTTCCTCATCTGTAAAGTAACACACCGATGCAGTCCTTACAGGGGTGTGAAAAAGTGACAAGGATTAAATGCCAATGCTCAGTAAGGAATGGCATTCCTCATATTTACCTTATGGATGTTTAATGTCATATCAGGTTTTTATTGTATATAGTTATGATATCAAGAATCAAATCATATCCTGTTTCATATTAAGATCTGTAAAATCTTTTTTTTTTTTTAAAGCATAAAAATAAAAAAAAAATACATGGGATTTCTTAGCAGCAAAGACCCTGGGAATAATCCAGTTCAATCTTTTTATTTTACAAGCAAATGAACTGAAACTAAGAATAGGCACGTGTGTTGTTTCTGAAGTTACATGGTTAGTTCGTAGCAGATCTAAGAGCACACGCCTGTGACTAGCAGACCAGAGCTGTTACAGGTTTCTCCCATAGGTACATTCCTAACAAGGCTTCTAACACATCGAAGCTTTATTGCAATTGCCTATCATTTAATCTAAATAGTGAAGATCTTTGTACTTTCAAATGCAAATATTTTCACACTTTGTTTCTTCCCCTCCTGTGGCTACAGATTTAAGAATATTAGATTTGCTTTAGGACAAATATTTTGGTTTTCAGGCAAATACTTTAATGATACATCTCCATGTGTCGCCTGCTAGGTTAGGGCGAGGATGTAGTAAGGGAGATATGAGAAAGGGTGTGATAGATTGTGAGCAGTGTCCATTTTCCCTTTGGCAGGAGAATTGAGGATCGGTGTCTCATTTATTATATGGCAAATACCATGAGATTTAAAAATATCTTGGAGTTAAGTACAATATAATCATCACTCTATTTCTGGAGCCAAGATGAGAGAATGGATTATAAATTGCAGCCCGAGGTATTTGCATTGAATACATGGATCTTGGCACTGAAATAGTCATGAGATGCAATAATATATTCAGTTCATCAACTGGCTATACAGTTTCTATAGCATCTCTTTGTTTATTTAAATAAGTCTGTGTCTGAGACCAATAACTTCTCAGTTCAATCAACTCAGTGAAAGAGAAAAAAAAAGACAAGACTAGTTTGCTTGATAATTCCCACCACCTCTCCTCACCCAGTAGACATTGGTATATTTCAGTCAAAATGAATGGGAATCAAAACTCCCGGTGTGGAGTGAACTGGAGGCGGAGCCGGGGGAGCTGCTCTCTAGCTCCCCCTGGCCCTCGGCCCACCTGCTCGAGGGGGAGGAGTTACCGCTGCTCTTCGGCATCAGAACTTACCGTGATGGCTGTGAAAGAAAATCCTCAGGAAGCCCTGGGGTCATGGCCCGGAAGCACCCCGTAGAAGGAGGGTTGTGTGGAGCCACCAGAGTGGTGGTGCCTCCCTCAGGACTTTAGGACCCTCCGTGGACCCTGAAATACTTTCATTCTCAGGACTCAGGGACTCAGCTGGGCCTGCTCCTAATGGTACCCGCTGCCTCACAGAGCACTCTAGTCCGAAGTACACACAGCCCCCAAATCCAGCCCACTGGTCAGATCCAAGCCACGGCCCTCCAAGGGGCCCAGGACCCCCTAGGGATGGAGAGGACCCTGATCAGCGTGAGGCATCTTCAGAAGAGTCAGGAGTGGACCAGGAACTCTCCAGAGAGAATGAGCCTGGGTACCAGGAGGATGGGAACCCTCCTTTTCTTTCCATTCCATCTGCTTGTAACTTCCAGGGAACCCCTGGAATCCCTGAAGGGCCTTGTTCTGAGGGAGGAGACAGCTCTTCTAGCAACTTTTGCCACCATTGTACCTCTCCAGCTTTGGGGGAAGACGCAGAATTGGAAGAGGAATATGATAAGGAGGAACCTCTTAAGTTTCCCAGTGGTTTTTCACGTGTGCCCAGTGGAAAGAAACCTGCACTCCGGAGACAACGGCACCGCGTTCCAGCCAGGGAGGGTACTCGGGAGGGTGGACACAGAGATCCCAGATCCCCTGGTCGACATCGGCTGGGTCGGAAACGGAGTCGGGCAGGTAAGCGCGGAGGACTGGGAGTGTGGGGGGAGAGGAACTGCGTCAGCGTGGACGGGCAGGCTTCCGGCGGCTGACGGAACTGCTGGTATTAGTGGGGCAGTACGTGGAAACTCGTGGCCATCTCATCCATGCACGCGGGCAGCTGAAAGGTAGCGATCTGGACCTTTTTTTGGGTCTGGGTGGGAGTCTGGGCAGGGCGGCTGGGGGGCGGGGCCCAGGTGATGTCCCGATTTCCGAGCCAAGGGCTTTGCTATGGGGCAGGGCTGTTCACCCGTTTCAGGCTACTGGGTGCTTTGCTGCTCCCGGCTCTGGCCCTTTTGTTGGGCTGTCTACAGTTGGGCTGGCGGTTTCTGGTGGGACTGAGTGACCGGTTAGGCCGGAGGGGTAAAGCCACCTGGCTCTTCTCTTGGCTGGCTTCTCCCACCTGGCAGCGGTGCCTGATTCTGCTGAGAGACAGCAGGCCGTGGCAGCAGCTGGTAAGAATAGTTCAGTGGGGTTGGCTGGAGTTGCCTTGGGTCAAGCAGAGGACCAATAGGCAGGGGAATGCACCTGTAGCTAGTGGTCGCTACTGCCAGCCTGAAGAGGAAGTGGCTCGACTGTTGACCATGGCTGGGGTTCCTGAGGATGAGCTAAACCCTTTTCATGTGTTGGGGGTTGGAGCCACAGCATCAGATGTTGAACTGAAGAAGTCCTATAGGCAGCTGGCAGTGATGGTTCATCCTGACAAAAATAATCATCCCCGGGCTGAGGAGGCCTTCCAGGTTCTGCGGGCAGCTTGGGACATTGTCAGGAACCCTGAAAGACGGAAGGAATATGAGATGAAGCGATGACAGAGAATGAGCTGAGCCGGTCAGTGAATGAGTTTCTGTCCAAGCTGCAGGACGACCTCAAAGAAGCAATGAATACTATGATGTGCGGCCGATGCCAGGGAAAGCATAGGAGGTTTGAAATGGACCGGGAACCTAGGAGTGCCAGATACTGTGCTGAGTGTAACAGGCTGCATCCTGCTGAGGAAGGAGACTTTTGGGCCGAGTCAAGCATGTTGGGCCTCAAGATCACCTACTTTGCACTGATGGAGATAAAGGTGTATGACATCACAGAGTGGGCTGGATGCCAGCGTGTGGGAATCTCCCCAGATACCCGCAGAGTCCCCTATCACATCTCATTTGGTTCACGGATGCCAGGCACCAGTGGGCGGCAGAGAGCTACCCCAGGTGCCCCTCCTGCTGACCTTCAGGATTTCTTGAGCCAGATCTTTCAAGTACCCCCAGGCCAGATGTCCAAAGGGAACTTCTTTGCAGCTCCTCAGCTGGGCCCGGGGACCACTGCAGCCTCCAAGCCCAATAGCACAGTACCCAAGGGAGAAGCCAAACCGAAGCCGCGGAAGAAAGTGAGGACGCCCTTCCAACGTTGACACCTCCCCTCTCTCCTCAAATCAATGTCAGGGAGTCAAAAGGGCTGTGTACAGCACAGGATGGAGTTTGATTTATTTTTAAATATTTAAAAAAGGGAAAATTTTAAGCTCAAATTGTTCACTCAGTACTTATAGGAAGCCCTGGAACCACTGTCCCTCCTCCACCGGCACCCAGGAACTGAATCTTTTCTTCTGACAATACCAAAGAAATAGGGGGTGAATAGAACAAAGAACCTAAGGGCCTGGACCTGGGCTGGACCATATCTCCCATAGTGGTGTGGGAACTGGGTATTTCCCTGGGGTCTGTATCCCTTTGTCTTGTCTTTTGCTTCTAAAGCAGATGACACTTTCCCCCCTCTTTTTAAACGTGTCTGTATTATTTCTTGACCCATTTCAGGAGGGAGCCCCCTCCTTTGCCCCAATATACTAGTAAAAAGACAGAACAAGAAAGCATGTAACCCTAATTATAGGAGATACGTAGAGTTCAGAGAGTGGGAACTCTCATCTTGTGGGTAATCACCCAACTTCATGCTTGTTGCTGCAGGGATGGCCAAAACTAATAATTTTTAAAAAACAGATTCACGCCCTCTGCCCTCGGGTGAGGGGGAAGGATAGAGGGGCTCCCGGCAGCCCCCTTATGAGCCAAGGGTTTGTATTTTTTTAAGTTTGTTCATATTTGTATGTACATATCTATTTAAAGCCAGGGGATTATCTTTCTATAAATACATAACTGGCAAAAAAAAAAAATTCCTGGTTTGAGTGTTAGTTAACTTATACTCTATGTCTTGGGAATCTGTATATCTTAGAGATTCACTAAAGAACTGTGTATTTGAACCAGTGGATTTTATAAAGCACAGTGAATACTCAAAGTACTAGTATATTTCCCTCATATTCTCAGTCTAACAATACAAAGATAAGTCATACATACCGCAATCATATGTTACTGAAAAAACTGTCTTATGTATACACTTAACAAAAACTTATTGAATGCTGATCATGTGTCAAATACTGTGTAATGTACTGTATTAAGTGACAGGTATATTTACAAATGTATTTTTATCAAAAGAGGGAGAAAAGAAAGAGCACGGAAGCATTATTCAGCTATTCAATTATTATAAAATATGTAAACAAATATTTGTCGTGAATTGGTTTTCCTCTGTCCTGCTTCAAGATAGGAAAAGAAATTGAGAGAAACTCTAAAAGAAGTTACTCCCAGCGTTCATGTTCTAGGTTCATAGGTAGGTTTATTTTACTCCTGATTATTAACTGGCATAAGGTGAATTAAACTTCTCTTAGATACCAGGAATAAACTTCTCATCAGAAAAATTTATCAAGCCATAGAATCGTTGTTTGTGGAAAACATTCGAAGTCCCATTTCTGGAGTCCTTTAAAGAGAAAAATGAACAAGGTGATGGTGCCTTATTGTAAATAACTTAGGCTCTGACTTTGCCCAGCTTTTTGTTGTATAAAGAGCCTAGTGCATTTTGGGGCCTTAATAAATTTTGAATTATAAGTAACATTCTTACACAGCCTCTGGGGATGGACTCTCAGTCCTAATAAGACTTTTCCAACCCTAATTTTCATGATTTGCTGCTGTGTAAGTAACAGTCATGAATTCAACAAGATCTATAAATGCAAAGTATTTTGTAGTCAAAGTATTTTGTAGTCTCAATATGTCAAAGATAAGATTTCATTGAAAGTAGCATTAGAATGAACACTATTGTGTACCTCTAAAATGTGGATCGAAGGACGACCTATAGAATTTCATATAAGGTGAGCATTGTGTGAAGTGCTAACCCAGGTTAATTTTAAGCTGAGATTGATTGGGAAATAAGATGAAATAGAAATGAGAAGAAAGATCATTATCCAAAATGAAAGGTGCCGGAGGATTTATGGCGGCACAAAAGCAGAAAAGACCAGGACTAGTGAATTAGGTAAAAGTTCAGTATATATCAAACAGGCTGTTTTGGTACTAATACATTTCTGAAAATAATCCTGCTTTAGACAATATATGAAAGAGCATAATGTGTATATATGGTGGTGAGATGTGAGGTACGTGTGGGGGGGGGATGAGGATTCAGAGAAATTGAAGTAGAGGTAAGGTTAATGCATCTTTTGGACTAATGTAGTCATAATGTAACTGATGCAAAGAGAGAGTAGGTCATAAATTGCTTCAAGGGAATCAGAGGGCAATAGGGGTCCTGGAAAGACTCTCTGAATAATAGTTTCAGAGCATCTGCTGTACAATATGGTTAGAACCTTTTGAAGCCCCATTGTATAACTCACTTGTCACTTGGCTTGAGGAAGAGATGACAGATCTGCCAGGAATATTAAGGAAGACTTCTTTTTTTCCCCAGGGAACAGAACAAGCCAGCTGTTCTTGTTGTATTGATATTTTAGCAAATGCATTGATCTTAGCATTCTGAACATACCTGGGATTTTAATATTTCATATATAATATGCTGAGGGAAAATACTGCCCTAGCACCTAGAAAGGTACTCTGAAGAGACAAGATGAAACCTGGCAGATGGATTTACTTAGCAAGAAATCATTTTAAAGATTAAGAAATACCTTGTTTTATTTCCTGTGATATGCTTCATTATCTTTTCTCTAAGTTGTCCTTCACCTCATGCAATTAATTCAGAAATTTGACCTTCTCAAACTGTGTGAAAGAATAAGATTGCTAAGGCACCACTGGTAAGAAAGTCCAGGGTTTGGAGAAGTAGAGGTTGTACCTCAGACACTCTCCTTCAATATACCCACCTGCCACATACACAGCCACTTCCTCCCCTGCCACACACAGGCCTTCATCTCTAAGAGTAAGCCATTTACATTTAAAGATGCCCAAAGACCCCTGGAGTTGCCTTACCCCTCATCTAAGCCCTGCTTCTTTTAGTATCTCTATTTTCCAATCAATTGGAGAGATTTTCTTAAAATTATACCTGATTATGTCACTAATTTCCTTAAAAAACACTTGGTGTCTACTCAATGCTTTTAGTCACTTAATATGGGTGTAAAAGTTTTACTGGCCTTTCCTCCTCATCACCCTGCACTACCCTCCACGAACTTCATGATTGATTTCATGAGTCTGCTTGCCATTCCTAAATATGCCAGGCTTTTCCTCACAATTCTTGCCCCAGGATTGCTGCTTTTTCTGTGCAGAATTTCCTAAAGTTCCCCTTCCTCTCTTCTCTGTCAGATTAAATCCTACTCATCTGTTCTTTGTGGCTTAATTCAATTGTCATCTCTTCTGGAAAGTCTCTCTGAAAAGTAGAGTTAGTGGTTCCCTTCTGTATGCAATTACAATATTGTCTTCACTCTTGCTTCTGTGCTTCCCAATTCAGTGCAGTGAGTCCTTATTGTTTTTTGTAGTGGTTTTTCTCTCAATGTTGTGAATTCATTAAATCAAGAAATATGGCTTACTTGTTTCTGAATCCTCAGGACCTAGCATAGCTCTTGCTTATGGAAGATATCTGTTGAGTAGTTACTGATTGAGCACTGTTCCCCACCAAATGGGCTTATATTTGGGAGTCTCTGTTACTTTTCAGGTTTACCCTTTTTAACATGTATTCTCCCATATCAGTCCCAGACATCCAGTTTAAAAAATCTAGCCTGATTTTGCATCTCTGTGGTCAATTCCAGAACTCCTTAAATTATGCATAACTTGTCTTATACGGCTTACAGGGCTCATACTCCAAATGATGTTAAATGATCCCTTTCATGCTGGAACCAAATTCCCCACTGTTTGCCTGTTGTTAGTTCCTTCTTTTCATACACCTCAAATGCCAACTATCTTGAGAACCTAATCTAAGACACCTTCCCCTTTATTCTCTAGAGGGCATTCATTTGTTCATTAATGGGGGATTCTTCACTAAATGCCAAGCACACTGCTAAATGCTAGGGATATAACAGGTTTCTGTCTTCTTTAAGCTTAGAGTCTAGGTGGGGGACTAGAAAAGCTAAACAGGCAATGGCAATACAATGGGATACATGCTCATATACAAAAAGGAAGGACGGCTATGGGAGAACATGGGCAGGAAATTCACCAAGGCTTGGGGAAACAGTAAATACTTCTTGCAGGAAGTAATGTGTACACTGAGATTAGAAGACTAAGTCAGGGTTAGTTAAGTAAAGAACTGGAAGAAGACCATTACAGCTAAAGGCAAGAGCAACACATGGAAAGGCCATAGAACAAGGATCATGTGTAATTCCCATTTTGACAGAATACCAAGAGATGAGGCTTTAAAGCTAAGCTGCAGTAATCTTATACACTCTCTTATACTTCATGGTAAAGCAGCTTGAGTATACCAAAGAAAAATAAGAAACAATTTAAAGAATGTTAAAGCATAGATCTAATTAAATTTGTGTTTTAGAAAGATCAATGTGCCTGAAGTAGGAGAAATGAGTAGAAGGCACAACTAAATGCTGGGAGACCAGCTAGGCAGTCACTTCTGCCATTTTGGTGATAGATGAGGGTAAGTGAAACTGAGAACTTGAAGTGG
This sequence comes from Eubalaena glacialis, assembly GCF_028564815.1. Taxonomy (NCBI): domain Eukaryota; kingdom Metazoa; phylum Chordata; class Mammalia; order Artiodactyla; family Balaenidae; genus Eubalaena; species Eubalaena glacialis. The sequence goes on along the minus strand of NC_083735.1, from coordinate 29,521,921 downwards.
AGAAGAAGGGAAGCAGAAAGATACGAGAAATACTTGGGAATCAACATGGTGCCCCCATGACTGATTAAATATGAGGGAGGAGGAGAGGGAAGGCAAAGTTGAGGATTCTGGAGTCAAGGATGATGACCAGGTACTGGCTTGGGCAACTATGCAGAGGGTGGCAGTGATGCCTACGCTAAAAAATGTAAGACTAGGTGATAGGGAAGATGATAAAATAGACTTCGGACATTTTGAAACTGAGGTGCCTGTGCGCAGTACCAATGAAGATTTATAAGTCTACCACTCAAGGTGGGAAGAAACATGTATATGTATAGCTGATTCACTTTGTTATAAAGCAGAAACGAACACACCATTGTAAAGCAATTATACTCCAATAAAGATGTTAAAAAAAAGTCATTAGCACTTGGATATAATTGAATCATAGGAGTGAATGAGTTTACTGAAGAAGACAGAACACTGAGACAAGAGAACCTAGAACAACATTGATGGGATGGAAGGAAAACAAGGAATCCTCCAGGAAGATGGGTGAGGAGAACAACCACAAGCGTTGGAGACCGTGGAGTCTAATGGACCAACACGGATTCAAGAAGAAGGACGTGGTATCAAATGCTGCTGAGATGTCAAGAGGAATAAGGACTGAAAAATGTTCACTTCATTTAATTACAAGGAGGGCTTTGGTTTTAGTGGAGTGATGAGGATGGAAGTAAGTAAGACTGGATTAAATTGTGAATGGGAGGGGAGGAAGTGAAGACAGTGAGAAACAAACAAAAAAAAATTTTTGAGTGTTGTTGTGAAGAAAAAGACAGAAAGCAGTTGTTGGTTTTCACAAGTTTTCTGGTTCGGGACCCTTCCAAGTTTTGACCACTTTAATTCTTCTCCCTGAACATTCTTCACATTTTTGTAGCTATTTAAATCATTGGTTTTAAACAAAACCACGAGTGCATCCAGTCTAGGGAGGGATTGGAGGTTTCCACGTAAAGCCCCAAAGGCACCATTTCAAATGTGTTCAAGTGTCTTTTTAGTAGTACAACTGTTTCCTAAAAAATCTCATGAATAATTCTAATATATTAAAAATAGATTAACTCTAAGCTGCTCTGATTTAAGTGGGTATGGAGAGCCTGGAGCCCTATACTCAGTTCCCTTACCTGGTTTTCCAAGGTGGCCCCTTGCAGGCATTTCTAAAGAATCTTACCAATCCAGAGAACTAGGCCAGGGCAGGAAATGGGAGAATGATGAAGGTGAGGGAACTGCTGAGCCCTGTGTGGACGGCTTGGTACATTGCCTCCCAGCCTCTCCAAGGATGCCAAAGCGTGTCAGCAGATGAAATCTGAATGGTGTCCCTGTTTTAACAAAATATAAGCTATGTGAGGTCTTATCGAAATGACAGCAGCATAAATAATAGAAAATAATAGATATTTGTGCAGCAGAGAGTGTATGAAAGAGCTTCCCAAAGTGGATGGAGTATTCAGGACCTCTTTCTGTTTCTAACTGCTGGCTGGCAGCAGAGAAAAATCAAACTACTGGGTGAATGAATGCAGCCGTGAATACACAGAAAGGGACAAAAATCACCTTGTACTGGAATAATAGCATATATGATGTCCTTAAATAGCTTATACCCTTCCCGCCAAACACAGAAAAGCCCAGAAGGAAAAAGGAGAAAATAAATCACATTAACCTTTAGCAACTCTTTAGTGTAGATACTGTTATCTTCATCTTACAGAGGAAAGAACTGAGGTTCAAAGAAATTGAATGGCACGTCCCAAGTCACAGAGCAGGTAAGGGGAGAAGCTAGGATATTTCCCACATAATTTCCAAAATGTTCTCATTACAACAGTAGTTTTCAAAATCAACATTCTTCAAAAATGTGACCAAGTACTTATAAGGAGAGCTGCCTTTCCTTATGCTTACTCTTCACAGTAAGCCATACAACTAGTACTTTTCAGGGTCCCCTTCTATTTGTTGATCAAAACTTGGGTCAGCTTAAGATTGCCACTTTTTATCATGGAATTTCATCTAGTGAGCAGGAAGACCAAGGTGATGGCCACAAGGTAAAATATGAGGAGCTAATCAGAAGAGTGCCTTCACCACATCCAACTCAAAGCTAAGAATTCCAAAGTCACTGCCTCTGTTTCTACCATTAGAACGTTTAAAAATTCTTGACTTTTCAGCTTTTGTCCCTTTTAGAAATGCAAAAGTCCCTTAGTGAATTCAGTTAATTCATCTTTTGTTAGAAGTTAATTATCTGTAATCTTTTATTGAGAACTGTAGCAGAATTATCCAAACCAAGAACTATGCCTCCATTCCTGCAGTGATGGCAGATAGGAGGTTTGGAAGGGAACTGCCCTGTTACTAATTTAAAAAAACAAACAAACCTGAAATTCACATGTGAGCAATGCATTAAAACACCTGGCCCTGTTACCATGGCAAATTTAGGGTGGCCTCCCTACTTTTCCATATATTTCCTCTCAACGTGCTCCTTTATGGCTATTCGCCTGAAAAAGCCCTCTCAATGACCGTTTTAACTGGATTTTGTTCGGGTGAAAATCTTGGAACTTGGCTTCACATGTACTAAATGTCCTAGGAATGCTTCTGGTCCTCAGTTATCTCTTTTTTTTTTTTAACATCTTTATTGCAGTATAATTGCTTTACAGTGGTGTGTTAGTTTCTGCTTTATAACAAAGTGAATCAGCTATACATATACATACATCCCCATATCTCCTCCCTCTTGCGTCTCCCTCCCACCCTCCCTATCCCACCCCTCTAGGTGGTCACCTCAGTTACCTCTTACTTTTTAAATTTTATTTATTAATTTATTTTTAACATCTTTATTGGAGTATAATTGCTTTACAATGGTGTGTTAGTTTCTGCTTTATAACAAAGTGAATCACTTATACATATACATATGTCCTCATAGCTCTTCCCTCTTGCATCTCCCTCCCTCCCACCCTCCCTATCCCACCCCTCTAGGTGGCCACAAAGCACCGAGCTGATCTCGCTGTGCTATGCGGCTGCTGCCCACTAGCTATCTGTTTTACGTTTGGCAGTGTATATATGTCCATGCCACTCTCTCATTTTGTCCCAGCTTACCCTTCCCCCTCCCTGTATCCTCAAATCCATTCTCTAGTAGGTCTGCATCTTTATTCCCGTCTTGCCCCTAGGTTCTTCTGACCATTTTTTTTTTTGTTTAAGATTCCATATATATATGTGTTAGCATACGGTATTAGTTTTTCTCTTTCTGACTTACTTCACTCTGTATGACAGTCTCTAGGTCCATCCACCATACTACAAATAACTCAGTTTTGTTCCTTTTTATGGCTGAGTAATATTCCATTCTATATATGTGCCACATCTTCTTTATCCATTCATCTGTTGATGGACACTTAGGTTGCTTCCATGTCCTGGCTATTGTAAATAGAGCTGCAATGAACATTTTGGTACATGACTCTTTTTGAATTATGGTTTTCTCAGGGTATGTGCCCAGTAGTGGGATTGCTGGGTCATAAGGTTTTAGTTTTGTAAGGAACCTCCATACTGTTCTCCATAGTGGCTGTATCAATTTACATTCCCACCAATAGTGCAAGAGGGTTCCCTTTTCTCCACACCCTCTCCAGCATTTATTGTTTCTAGATTTTTTGATGATGGCCATTCTGACTGGTGTGAAATGATATCTCATTGTAGTTTTGATTTGCATTTCTCTAATGATTAATGATGTTGAGCATTCTTTCATGTGTTTGTTGGCAATCTGTATATCTTCTTTGGAGAAATGTCTATTTAGGTCATTGATTCTTCCAATGTTGATTCTTCCAATCCAAGAAAATGGTATATCTCTCCATCTATTTGTATCATCTTTAATTTCTTTCATCAGTGTCTTATAATTTTCTGCATACAGGTCTTTTGTCTCCTTAGGTAGGTTTATTCCTAGATATTTTATTCTTTTTGTTGCAATGGTAAATGGGAGTGTTTTCTTAATTTCCCTTTCAGATTTTTCATCATTAGTGTATAGGAATGCAAGAGATTTCTGTGCATTAATTTTGTATCCTGCTACTTTACCAAATTCATTGATTAGCTCTAGTAGTTTTCTGGTAGCATCTTTAGGATTCTCTATGTATAGTATCATGTCATCTGCAAACAGTGACAGTTTTACTTCTTTTCTGATTTGGATTCCTTTTATTTCTTTTCTTCTCTGATTGATGTGGCTAAAACTTCCAAAATCATGTTGAATAATAGTGGTGAGAGTGGGCAACCTTGTCTTGTTCCTGATCTTAGTGGAAATGGTTTCAGTTTTTCACCATTGAGGACGATGTTGGCTGTGGGTTTGTCATATATGGCCTTTATTAGGTTGAGGAAAGTTCCCTCTATGCCTACTTTCTGGAGAGTTTTTATCATAAATGGGTGTTGAATTTTGTCAAAAGCTTTCTCTGCATCTATTGAGATGATCATATGGTTTTTCTCTTTCAATTTGTTAATATGGTGTGTCACATTGATTGATTTGCGTATATTGAAGAATCCTTGCATTCCTGGGGTAAACCCCACTTGACCATAGTGTATGATCCTTTTAATGTGTTGCTGGATTCTGTTTGCTAGTATTTGTTGAGGATTTTTGCATCTATGTTCATCAGTGATATTGGCCTGTAGTTTTCTTTCTTTGTGACATCTTTGTCTGGTTTTGGTATCAGAGTGATAGTGGCCTCGTAGAATGAGTTTGGGAGTGTTCCTCCCTCTGATATATTTTGGAAGAGTTTGAGAAGGATAGATGTTAGCTCTTCTCTAAATGTTTGATAGAATTCACCTGTGAAGCCATCTGGTCCTGGGCTTTTGTTTTTTGGAAGATTTTTAATCACAGTTTGAATTTCAGTGCTTGTGATTGGTCTGTTCATATTTTCTATTTCTTCCTGGTTCAGTCTTGGAAGGTTGTGCATTTCTAAGAATTTGTCCATTTTATTGGCATATAGCTGCTTGTAGTAATCTCTCATGATGCTTTGTATTTCTGCAGTGTCAGTTGTTACTTCTCCTTTTTCATTTCTAATTCTATTGATTTGAGTCTTCTCCCATTTTTTCTTGATGACTCTGGCTAATGGTTTATCAATTTTGTTTATCTTCTCAAAGAACCAGCTTTTAGTTTTATTGATCTTTGCTATCATTTCCTTCATTTCTTTTTCATTTATTTGTGATCTGATCTTTATGATTTCTTTCCTTCTGCTAACTTTGGGGGTTTTTTGTTCTTCTTTCTCTAATTGCTTTAGGTGTAAGGTTAGGTTGTTTATTTGAGATGTTTCTTGTTTCTTAAGGTAGGATTGTATTGCTATAAACTTCCCTCTGAGAACTGCTTTTGCTGCATCCCATAGGTTTTGGGTCGTTGTGTTTTCATTGTCATTTGTTACTAGGTATTTTTTGATTTCCTCTTTGATTTCTTCAGTGATATCTTGGTTATTAAGTAGTGTGTTGTTTAGCCTCCATGTGTCTGTATTTCTTACAGATTTTTTCCTGTAATTGATATCTAGTCGTATAGCGTTGTGGTCGGAAAAGATACTTGATACGATTTCAATTTTCTTAAATTTACCAAGGCTTGATTTCTGACCCAAGATATGATCTATCCTGGAGAATGTTCCATGAGCACTTGTGAAGAATGTGTATTCTGTTGTTTTTGGATGGAATGTCCTATAAATATCAATTAAGTCCATCTAGTTTAATGTATCACTTAAAGCTTGTGTTTCCTTATTTATTTTCATTTTGGATGATCTGTCCATTGGTGATAGCGGGGTGTTAAAGTCCCCTACTATGATTGTGTTACTGTCGATTTCCCCTTTTATGGCTGTTAGTATTTGCCTTATGTATTGAGGTGCTCCTATGTTGGGTGCATAAATATTTACAATTGTTATATCTTCCTCTTGGATTGATCCCTTGATCATTATGTAGTGTCCTTCTTCGTCTCTTGTAATAGTCTTTGTTTTAAAGTCTATTTTGTCTGATATGAGAATTGCTACTCCAGCTTTCTTTTGATTTCCATTTGCATGGAATATCTTTTTCCATCCCCTCACTTTCAGTCTGTATGTGTCCCTAGGTCTGAAGTGGGTCTCTTGTAGACAGCATATATATGGGTCTTGTTTTTGTATCCATTCAGCCAGTCTATGTCTTTTGGTTGGAGCATTTAATCCATTTACATTTAAGGTAATTATTGATATGTATGTTCCTATTACCATTTCCTTAATTGCTCTGGGTTTATTATTGTAGGTCTTTTCCTTCTCTTGTGTTTCCTGCCTAGAGAAGTTCCTTTAGCATTTGTTGTAAAGCTGGTCTGTAAAGCTTTTAATTTCTCCATCAAATCTGAATGAGATCCTTGCTGGGTAGAGTAATCTTGGTTGTAGGTTTTTCTCCTTCATCACTTTAAATGTCTTGCCACTCCCTTCTGGCTTGCAGAGTTTCTGCTGAAAGATCAGCTGTTAACCTTATGGGGATTCCCTTATGTGTTATTTGTTGTTTTTCCCTTGCTGCTTTTAATATTTGTTCTTTGAATTTAATTTTGGATAGTTTGATTAATACGTGTCTTGGCATGTTTCTTCTCCTTGGATTTATCCTGTATGGGACTCTCTGTGCTTCCAGGACTTGATTAACTATTTCCTTTCCCATATTAGGGAAGTTTTCAACTATAATCTCTTCAAATATTTCCTCAGTCCCTTTCTTTTTCTCTTCTTCTTCTGGGACCCCTATAATTCAAATGTTGGTGTGTTTAATGTTGTACCAGAGGTCTCTGAGACTGTCCTCAATTCTTTTCATTCTTTTTTCTTTATTCTGCTCTTCAGTAGTTATTTCCACCATTTTATCTTCCAGGTCACTTATCCGTTCTTCTGCCTCAGTTATTCTGCTATTGACCCCTTCTAGAGAATTTTTAATTTCCTTTATTGTGTTGTTCATCACTGTTTGCTCTTAAGTTCTTCTAGGTTGTTGTTAAACATTTCTTGTATTTTCTCCATTCTATTTCCAAGATTTTGTATCATCTTTACTATCATTATTCTGAATTCTTTTTCAGGTAGACTGCCTATTTCCTCTTCATTTGTTAGGTCTGGTGGGTTTTTGCCTTGCTCCTTCATCTGCTGTGTGTTTCTCTGTCTTCTCATTTTGCTTAACTTACTGTGTTTGGGGTCTCCTTTTCGCAGGCTGCAGGTTCGTAGTTTCTGCTGTTTTTGGTGTCTGTCCCCAGTGTATAAGGTTGGTTCAGTGGGTTGTGTAGGCTTCCTGGTGGAGGGGACTAGTGCCTGTGTTCTGGTGGATGAGTCTGGATCTTGTCTTTCTGGTGGGTAGGTCTATGTCTGGTGGTGTGTTTTGGGGTGTCTGTGGCCTTATTATGATTTTAGGCAGCCTCTGTGCTAATGGATGGGGCTGTGTTCCTGTCTTGCTAGTTTTTTGGCATAGGGTGTCCAGCACTGTAGCTTGCTGGTCGTTGAGTGAAGCTGGGTCTTGGCGTTGAGATGGAGATCTCTGGGAGATTTTTGCCGTTTGATATTACGTGGAGCTGGGAGGTCTCTTGTGGACCAGTGTCTTGAACTTGGCTCTCCCACCTCAGTGGCACAGCCCTGATGCCTGGCTGGAGCACCAAGAGCCTGTCCTCCACACGGCTCAGAATAAAAGGGAGGAAAAAAAAGAAATAAAGAAGAAGATAAAATAAAATAAAATAAAGTAAAATAACATAAAATAAAGTTATTAAAATAAATAAAAAATAATTATTAAGAAAAAAATATTTTAAAGTAATTATTAAAAAAAAGACAGACAGAACCCTAGGACAAACGGTAAAAGCAAAGCTATACAGACAAAATCACACACAGAAGCATAAACATACACACTCACAAAAAGAGAAAAAGAAAAAAATATATATATCGTTGCTCCCAAAGTCCACCTCCTCAATTTGCGATGATTCGTCGTCTATTCAGGTATTCCACAGATGCAGGTACATCAAGTTGATTGTGGAGATTTAATCCGCTGCTCCTGAGGCTGCTGGGAGAAATTTCTCTGTCTCTTCTTTTTTCGCACAGCTCCAGGGGTTCAGCTTTGGATTTGGACCCGCCTCTGCGTGTAGGTCGCCTGAGGGCGTCTGTTCCCCGCCCAGACAGAACGGGGTTAAAGGAGCAGCTGCTTCGGGGGCTCTGGCTCAGTCAGGCCGGGGGGAGGGAGGGGTACGGAGGAGGCAGGGCGAGCCTGCGGCGGCAGAGGCCGGCGTGACGTTGCACCAGCCCGAGGCGCGCCGTGCGCTCTCCCGGGGAAGTTGTCCCTGGATCACGGGACCCTGGCAGTGGTGGGCTGCACAGGCTCCCGGGAGGGGAGGTGTGGAGAGTGACCTGTGCTCGCACACAGGCTTCTTGGTGGCGGCAGCAGCAGCCTTAGTGTCTCATGCCCGTCTCTGGGGTCCGCGCTGATAGCCGCGGCTCGCGCCCGTCTCTGGAGCTCCTTTAAGCAGCGCTCTTAATCCCCTCTCCTCGCGCACCAGGAAACAAAGAGGCAAGAAAAAGTCTCTTGCCTCTTCGGCAGCTCCAGACCTTTTCCTGGACTCCCTCCCGGCTAGCTGGGGTGCACTAACCCCTTCAGGCTGTGTTCACGCCGCCAACCCCAGTCCCCTCCCTGGGATCTACCGAAGCCCGAGCCTCAGCTCCCAGCCCCCGCCCGCCCCGGCGGCTGAGCAGACAAGCCTCTCGGGCTGGTGAGTGCTGCTCGGCACCGGTCCTCTGTGCGGGAATCTCTCCGCTGTGCCCTCCGCACCCGTGGCTGCGCTCTCCTCCGTGGCTCCGAAGCTTCCCCCCTCCGCCACCCGCAGTCTCCGCCCGCGAAGGGGCTTCCTAGTGTGTGGAAAACTTTCCTCCTTCACGGCTCCCTCCCACTGGTGCAGGTCCCGTCCCTATTCTTTTGTCTCTGTTATTTCTTTTTTCTTTTGCCCTACCCAGGTACATGGGGAGTTTCTTGCCTTTTGGGAGGTGTGAGGTCTTCTGCCAGCATTCAGTAGGTGTTCTGTAGGAGCAGTTCCACGTGTAGATGTATTTCTGATGTATCTGTGGGGAGGAAGGTGATCTCCGCGCCTTACTCTTCCGCCATCTTGAAGCTCCTCCTCCAGTTATCTCTTAAGGGAAGATTTATGTTAGTGCCTCAGTGGCCCTAACCGCTGTCCAAGGTTCTGATACACATTTCTTGGAAAGCCATGAATGTTAAAGAAAACACCTCAGGAAATTGTGCCCTAATGGCCGCTCAGCTGAGATTAAATGTTTTCATCTAAGTTCCTTCTCTTGCAGTATCTTTCTATTTAGTATTTTACTTGAGTTGTTACTGAGACATGCTATCCTAACGAGGAGGATTTCTTTTACTTTAAATCAAGTGATTCTCAGCAGGAGTGATTTGGCAACGTTTGGAAACATTTTTGGTTGCCAAAAATGGAGGTGGGAGGGACCTGCAGGAGTACTACTGGTGTCCTAGTAGATGAGGCTAGAAAACTGCAAAATGTTCTGAAATGCACAAGACAGACCCCACAACAAAGCATTATGCAGCCCCAAATGCTAATTTTGCTAAGGTTGAGAAACTTTGCTTTAAATGAACCTTCAGAGAATGGGACATTACTGCTCTTCTTCTTCTACCATGGTAAGGCAGCTGGGTTCTGATGTCAGACAAAAAAAGCTTCTAAAGAAAGGAGAATTGTGGTTAAAAGTTGAAGCTTTGAGCCAGACAGACATGGATTTTACTCCTAGATGTGCTACTTAGCTGTGTGATCTTAAATAAGTTATGTAACCTCTCTACAATTCAGTCTTCTCAGGTGTAAAATTAGCAGTGGATTTTATTGGATTACTATGAAGAATCAGTAAATGCATACAAAATGCTTGGCACAGATGCTACTAAACACAAGCGTGTGTTGGCAATGATGATTGTTATTCTCCAGTGAGAGTTGTATCAACTCTCAGTTCAATACACTCAGACCAGACAGAACTAAATCTTGATATAAATCAGACCCAGAAGCATAAACCAAAGGACACCCTTCAGTCCATTTTCTAGTATTAACTATTTCTTTGCCCACTATGCCCTTTCTTTTGTAAAAGGAGAATATGAGGATGAGAGTAGGATGACCAACATAACCAGTTGCTAACATTTATTCATTCATTCGTCACGTCTGCCTGGGCTTGTGGTAGGAGGAAAGTCTGGATGAGTAGATTGGAGATGAAGGTGAAACAAAGATGACTAAGACTGGATTTCTAATAAGAGACTGAAGGGACTGATTTAGAATGGGAGAACTAAGGCATGGCCACAGAGGAGCTTGACACAAAGTAGAAAAATGATAGAGCACCAGGGAGATGAAGCCAAACTGCTTTATGGCAGTTCTGAGGAGAAGAGACCACGTCTGTGTGGAGAAAATTTTGGTTGTCAATTTCCTGAACAGCAAACACCCTTTATTCTCCATCAATCCTTTCTTACCAAGCTTAAGGGAATTTTAAAAATTCTAAACCGAGTGATTAATTAAACTGATTCCTGGAGCCCTCCCCTCTTCCCTCCAGCTTTGGTGGTAATTAATCTGGCCATTCCTGGCTTTTAATAGCATTACATTTGTGCTTTACTATATTATTTTGGTTGTCTCTTAGAAACTCAACTGTGTCAGCATACAACAATGCAGACAATAGGTTCAGAAATGTAAATTAACCTTGATTCACTCCATCTCTGAAAGGGAGCTCCTGAGTCTTTCAGGAGAATGCTTCCCATCATTGAATGTGAAGTTATCCATTTCCTAGTGGTGTCTGTCTAGAGATTTTCACAGTGTTTTCAATAGGAGGCCAGATTATTTGGGCCAAGAGAAACATGTACTTGAGTAATAGTGGACCATTTCCCTATTTAAATAGGCTTTAAGAGCTTCAGGCCAAAGGGCAAAAACATCAAACAGAGAATATCACAAGGGTCTTGAATTCACTAATATAATTTATGTTGAAAAATATCACACATTTTAAGCCCTCTTTCAAAATGAAGTATTAAGTTTCTTGTTTAAGATGGTGATTTTGCCATTCTCAATTCCCTTGAAATTCTTATGAAAAGTTGGAAAGAGAAAAAAACACACACACACAAACACACGTGCAGGCACATACAGCAAATCAACTACTGTAACAGTATGCAATTTCCCAACATTCAGAAGGTCTATGCTGACAAAAGGAGACTTATGGTTGGTGACAGGGGCTGATACACACCTGAAGTAGAGCAAACGTTCTTTCCTGAAGAACTTTAAGGCAGCATCTTGTTCCTCCTCCACTTTTTGAATAAGAGACCCAAGGTCTGCAACAACAGAAAACTTTCAGGCTACCCCCTATAGTGTATTTATTACAAAATAGAAAGACAGAAAGTAGAAGGGGCTTGTAGAACACGAGTTTGAGGAGTTATAATTCCAACAAGTAAACCGTGGGGTGGGGTGGAGACAGGAGGAGCCCTGATGCAGGCTGGGGACTATACCTACTCGTGTATTTCATCTCTTCCACACATTAAAGAAGTGTGAAGCTGGGTGATGGCGGCTCAAATCAATCCTGTTGTGCCCGTGGAGAGAATATCTTGGAGTCATAAGATATAAGCTAGTAGCCGGGCACTGTAATTTGTCCTCCAGCTGTATACCTGAAAAGGGAATTCCACTCACGTCCAAGGGTACACATGCCATCTGTTCTGTTTAGTATGTTCATCCATTATCCGCATGGCATAAAATGAATTGTAGGCTTTTGGATCGGTTGAGAAAAGCTGACTTTTCCCCTCGGTAAACAAAAAAAGGGCCTTTCTCCCCATGCATAAGTGGATTCCTCATAACCAGGGAAATGGGCCAGCAAACCACATTAAAGATTAAAAATCAATAACAGTGACAATATAAAGCAACCTTTCCTTTGATAGAAGGCAAGTCTCCTTCATCAACGCTATAACTCCCCTCCCCTTCTGTATCTCCCTGTCTCTTTTTCACTGGGATATTTTCCAGCCCGACCGAGAGAATACTAGCTTTTCTTTCTTTCTTTCCTTCCCTAATTATGTTATTTTTCTCCCTAGTTGAGAAGCTGGCCACCAGTAATGAGCTTAATATATCCTCCATTGTAAGATAGGCACAGTAGTAGGATGTGTTTACAATAATAGGACTGGTTACAGGATAGTTTCGAGTATTGAAAGTGATGAGGCAGGCAAAGCACTTACTGCAGTGCCCCACTGCAGTAATTTTAGAAACACCCCATAACAGAAAAACCTAGAAAATTCTATGACCCAAACATTCTAATTTGGGACCAGTCACACATGTGGCCCTGCCAAAAGACTCCTGGCCTGCATTCAGTGAGAAACAGAAAAATCCGGGCCCAAAGGCAACTCCATAGCAGGGGCAAAAAATGCATCCAAGAGGCGGGGCGTCACCTTGACCACTGCTTACAGGTGTTATGTTCCACTTGACTGTGTCCTTTCTGTTCAGCTGTCAACCATCCTGTTCCTTCATTACAGGAAACTGGACTTGCTGCTTTCCTTCAGAAACCGAAGTAGAAACTAGCCTACATGGTCCACAGGAACGTTAGTCACCTGATCACTGGGGGCTAGGAACTGATTCTCTAGCAATCTGTGCTGGCGAACAAGCTGAACGGGCTCTTCCTTGACCCTTAAATGACCATCTAATTGGGAGAATTTCTCTATCTCCTACTGTGGCAGATTGCTGCTTTGATACATGAATGTATAGTCTCTATCTTCTACTACAGGGTTGTATCAGGGCAGTGCTACCTGCTCTAAACCTTAGTGGTTTAACACATAGAAGGTCATTTCTCACTTGCTTCAGGTCCAAAGCACGTGTTCCCAATCAGTGGGCAACTCTCTTCGTAGCTGCTGTTTAGAAACCCAGCTTCCTTCCATCTTCAGCAAGTGGCTTCCATGCATGTGTACATCAATCCAGAGGAGCGGGACAGAGCAGGGAGTCTTTGATGGACCAGGTGTCCGATAGCAGACATTACTTCCGTTCACATTTCCCTTGCTAGAACTTGGCCACATGACCACACCTAACAAGGCAGTCTGGGGAATGTAATCTAGTTGTGTGACCATAAGCGAGGGGATGGTCAGTCTTCAGGGCCGGGTCAAGCCACTCCACGAGGCCTGCTGACAAACACAGTCTAGAGAGAGCTCTCCTCAATCCTGAATAAGCATCTTGGACACACACTTTTGCAATAAAGCTTATGGGAAAATACTTTGAATCCAGAAAATTTACAACCAGTCTTAAGACTCTGTGGGGCATCCCACCTATGAAAATTATTTAATCCAGGAAATAGAAAAATATGATTCATAAGACCATCCTCCATGAGCTGGAAGGTATGATCTCTTTGGAGCAGCTGTGGAAGCCATGGACAGAAGGCTGAGAATGAGGCAGTGCTGTAAACAGACAGTCCTGTAAGAAATGATGCCTCATAGAAAACATTGCATCTTGATGTTTCACATTAATACGTATGATAAATATTTTCCTAAGTTTTTCAATACATTTTCACAGCTTTTGATGGCTTACATTATACATCAAAATATTCAAGACTGAGACTTGTATCATTTTTACCCTCTGCCAACATTTAGAATTAGACTTTCCTATTTATTCTTTTTAATAAACTTCAGAATTTAACATATACATGTATATTGGGAAAACCGGTATCTTATGATATTGAATCTTCCCATCCAGAAGTGTATTACTCAGTTTACTCAGACTTTATTTTAGGCTACTCAGTAAAGTTTTATTTTTATATTTCTGCACATTACTTACTAGTAAGGTAAAATTAAGCACATCACCTAACCTTCTAAAGTGTAAGTTTTTTTTTTTAATTTTATTAAAGTACAGCTGATTTACAATGTTGTGATTAATTTCTGCTGTACAGCAAAGTGATTCAGTTATACATATATACATTCTTTTTTATATTGTTTTCTATTATGGTTTATCACAGGATATTGAATATAGTTTCCTGTGCTATACAGTAGGACCTTGTTATTTATCCATCCTATATATAATAGTTTGCATCTGCTAAAGTATAAGTTTTCTTAACGGGTTTACTAATAGTAGCTATTTTACAGTAGAGTGTTGAGTATTAAATGAGGTAATATATGTAAAAACACTTAACATAGTGCCTGACATAGGAATAACAGTTCAATAAATGAGAGCAATTATTATAATTATTGCTAGATTTATTAAATATTTACTTGCTCATTTATGTAAGTTGTATGAATAGGGTCAATTTTCCATACTTTCTAATTGGCTTTGTAGATAGCTAAGGAAGATTTTTTTTTCATGTATTTATTAGATTTTAATTTACTAAATACTGATTCTAATAGCTTTTCAGTTGATTATCTTAGTTTTTCATTTAGGCATTAGAAAATATTACAATAATGAAAATTTTGAATCATCCAGTTTCTCACCATCTTCCTTGTGAGACCTTCCTAGTTGATTTTCTTTTACTCAGTATCACCTCCTCAAATCTATGCTTAGTATCAAGGCCAGATTTAGCTTCCTAAAGCAAGTTTGCATACAATCCCTATTAGAATTCAGCCCATTCCCACTTGTCAACACCTCTTTTCATTCTATTCTTCAAGTCCCAAGATTCACCCCCGCTATTAAGTCTTCTATGTGTGCGTCAGTGAGCCTTTATGTTCTATATCACACTTATTGTCTGTTTCATTACATTTCACATGGCCTGTGCTACTTTATATGGTTATCTTTCTATATGTGTGTCATATTCACCTGGATTGATGATGTTGATAGTGGTGGTGGTCAGGTTTATACCTGAGAGTCATCATGCAGATTTGGCTGATTGCAGACTTTACCAAAGGCCATTGGAATGAGGGATGTGGTGACCTCAGAGACCAGAGACACTGTCTCTAATATGACAGTTCCCTCAGCTTCCTCTTCTCTTCACCAACCAAATACCTCCATGTAGCAATCAGTTCTAAGTGAACTGAAAGGGAAAATATTTTACCCAGGAGAAATTAATATAGTATAACATAACACAGATAACATAACACATAACGTAACATAAAACATAACATAACATAAAACATAACATAACATAACGCAACATAACATAATGCAGGAAAAATACCCTTAAGCAGAGAGATGATTCAATAGCCCATGCAGGGGTCTGAAGAGCATTTGGTCACTGCTTTGTACAGTGCTGGCATTGGGCAGAGCAATGAATGGCTAAAGTAGCTGTGACTTTTCTGATGCTGGATTACTTCCGATTATTGGCTTTCCTCAGTAGGAAATCTGAGGCTTCCTGCATAAACTCAGACCATGACTTTTCAAGGCTGGCAGTGGAGAAAGGATTTTTACATGGTGGACGCCCTGAACCTCAAAGATTTGACTTGTTTCCTTCTATTAACCTTATTCCTTCTTGGTTTCTTACAAACAAGAACTGATACCATAGTGAGCTCAAACAAGTTCAGAATTCTTCCTTGATTTCTTCATAGAGCAGCAAAAGACAGGTTGTAACAATAAAAACAAGTTTATCCAAAGGCAGATAACAAAATGGAAACTAATGCCCCAAATAACACCAACTAAACTTGCTTAAGATCATAAGCCTCATGGGATGCCTGAGGTCCCTTTTCTCTAGCATGAAGGAGTGAGGGTGGAGTTTTAGGGGGAGGGTGGGAACAGTATCCTGAGTGCCACCTAGAAAGTGACTCCGGCATACTTGGTTGCTCAGAATATGTTTAAAATAATTTTTTTCCCATGCCCATTTCCTTTTTTTCTCCACCCATTCTGATTCAGTAGAGCAGGCATGGGACCTGAGAATCTTTACTTTTTAAAGTGTTCTGGGTGATTCTGTTGTAACTGGAACTCGGGAACCATTGAACCAGACTCTTTGAAATCCAGACCCAAGGTAGCAGTCCAGAGAAATACAGATACTTCTTCACCTGCCACAAGCCAGCCTCCAAGTTTCACTTCATACCCAAGGACATCTCTCTTCCTTAGATGACTGACAATGTAAATGTTAACTCCCATTGGGGATAACGCCACCTATGCATGATGGCGTCTCACTTCAGAGCATCAGTGGGCTAAATAAACAAGTAAAAGAACACTAGAAAAAGTCCAAATTATCCACTGGAGAGTAAAACATGGAATGCCAGAGACAGTTGTGCTAATGTCTACCTTGCTCCCATTGGCTCAGAAAGTGAGAGAGAAAACAATAAAATCAAAGAATTCTAGAGTGTGGGAGAAATCCAAACACCCCCATTAATTTTTTAGGATAAAAATCTCAGAAAGCCTCACAGGACTTGAACTTCTGTTTCCTCTCACACTTCATCTCCTACTTCTTCCTGTGCCACTCACTCCATTCTGGCCACTCTGGCTGTCCTGCTCTTTTTCCAACAATGCAAATTTTTTTTCTGCCTGAAAGACTGACTTTCACTTTATTTTAGTCTTTGTTTAAAATCCACCTCCTCACAGTATTTGTCCCTAGTCACCATTATATATTATGTCAACCTTCATCACATTCCATTCTCTAACCTGCTTTATTTATCATGACCTGACAGTATAATTATTAATTTATTTGTTTATTTAAATTTTATCTATCTCCTCCACCAAAATGTCAGCTCCATGAGGGCAGGCACTTTGCCTGTTGTCTTCAGGAAATTAGTATAATCATATTCCCAGCAGCATCCTTATTACTACTACCAGTTTATTCTTTCCAATTCATATGTGCATACACCATGGTTAAATTAATATTCTTAAAGACAAGTTGCAATCACATGACTACTTTGCTCAAAACATTAAGTTGTGGTTTACTGCGTACAGAATGGAGTCAAAATTCCTCACAATGGCAATTTGATGCAATCCTAGTCTTGCTTTTATATCATGATCTCTCACCATTCCTCTACTATTTATTTCAACCAAATTGGATTTTGCAATGTGCTCAAAAAATTTGCTATGTCCCCATTTCCATATTTTCAAAATTTTGTCCATCTTATAAGTTTTATCTCAAATCATTCGTTCTTCATGAAGAAATTTCCAATTCTCTTTGATTGAATATGACTTTACT
Organism: Eubalaena glacialis; assembly: GCF_028564815.1. NCBI lineage: Eukaryota > Metazoa > Chordata > Mammalia > Artiodactyla > Balaenidae > Eubalaena > Eubalaena glacialis. The sequence continues at coordinate 29,504,906 of NC_083735.1, read as the reverse complement.
CCACTCTGAATCCTTGAAGAACTTACCCTGTGACTCTTTTATTGTACTCACCTTGTCTTTTTTCTCCTCCATTCCATGGCAAGACCAAGACCATTTTTGACTCATCTCCATGCGGCCCCAAGCAGAGCAGAGTGCCTGATGTCTGGTTGACATTCATTTATTGAGCACCTGTTGATTACAGACAGACTAGGTGAGTGCTGGATCACAAATTAACTACCTAGAGTAGAAATTCTTATTAACTCTACTCTGCCGAAGAGGCTAGGTAACACGTCCAAGGTCACAGTGATGGAGCTAGAATTCAAACCCATTCTATCTCCAGGCTATCTGTATGGCAGCGGCGTACACAGGCACATGATTTGGAAAATTGCAGGGAACTTTACTCGTAATGAAGCCACAGAATCTGGAGGATACAACATCTGGTTATTTTGGCTGTGAATTTCTGGATTTCTGTTATTCTTTTCTCATGGCTGGTTGCAAGGGTTTATTTCTGAGTCTGACACATCTTTGGGCTGTTTTATCTTTTTGATGGAAATGATGTACTACTAAGATTTACAAGACTGTTCTGAAAAATATGCATTCTATATTGCTGTTCAATTGCATCACCTGGTATTTTAAGCCAGTCAACACTGTGTATTCAAGACAATCATGGGACTGGGGGACAATTAGTTAGGAGGCCTTGACAGCCAGAGAGTAAATTACATTTATGAGCATACTCTGGAGCCGTCACAGAAAGCTCTTTAATGAGAACATGGGCTATTTGTTCTCGTCCATTAAACAATGTCTATACGGATGTTGGTTGTTGGTTTGTACAACCCCCAGCTTTTGTTTTTACAGGTCAGAGTGGAGATTCTGCACATATATTGCTGTCTGGACCACTTGCAAGAGTGATTGAAATGTATCAACATTTCATGGACTTGGAATCCACATTTATCTTTTGAAAGCACGTTAGCACTTTTTTATTAGATATTTGGCCATATGGTATAATGGAAAGTATATTAAACTTGAATTTAGGAGTCTTGAGCTTCCTCTCTCTAGTTTATTATCTGGGTAAGTCATTTTACCTCCCTAGTGTAAAAAATAGGGGATGGTAGATTAGGTAAAGTTTCTCCCCACTTAAAAATTCTAATTGTATGCTGGCCACACATTGATGTAAAGATGCAAAACTTTATGGTTTATAAAAAATACAGTATAATTTAGAGATAGCCCTTTTATATAGCTTCCAGAGTTTCAAGAAGAGATGTTAAAATAAAATATGTGAAACAATCTCTTGGTCTTAAATTTAGGAGAGGAAGTGGATTTGATGTTATTGGTCAAAACCTAGCTCCAGAGTCCATTTAATGGGATGAATTAAGGTTAAGCCATGTGCTTCTGTTCCTTAGATTATGCTGTTAAACTAGGGACAAGTATGTATAGTACCTCTAGATATGGAGACATAGAGAGTAATGTGGTCCCTCCATTATTCTAAAGTATTTAGTATACAGAGTATATCATTAGAATACGTTCAATGAGAAGTAAAAGAAAATCCAACTTAAACTATTGTAAAAATAGAAGAATTCATTTAAAATGTTGTATACCTTCTTCCTGAACTATTTAAAAAAATATGTACTGATACAGACATATATACATGCATGTATATGTATGTATACTTATATCTGTGTAATATACATACAAATATATGATTTATATATGTTGTATGAATTAACACATATGTAGTATAATATATAAATGGATTTTAACCTTATCACTTAAAATATGTTGGAGTAGAACTTATTAGGATATATGAAACCATCTCAATCATTTCAACCATTATACAGTAGTCCATTTTTTTTTTTTTATTGTTACTCTTTTTTTTTTTTTTTAAATTTATGGCTGTGTTGGGTCTTCATTTCTGTGCGAGGGCTTTCTCTAGTTGCAGCAAGTGGGGACCACTCTTCATCGCGGTGCGCGGGCCTCTCACTATCGCGGCCTCTCTTGTTGCGGAGCACAGGCTCCAGACGCGCAGGCTCAGTAATTGTGGCTCACGGGCCCAGTCGCTCCGTGGCATGCGGGATCTTCCCAGACCAGGGCTCGAACCCGTGTCCCCTGCATTGGCAGGCAGACTCCCAACCACTGCGCCACCAGGGAAGCCCCAGTAGTCCATTTTTAACAGGAACCTATACATATGAGCATTTAAATTCTTTCCAGGAATTTGCTTAAAGACAACCTGTCCAGTGAATTATTTGCCCACCAGGGCACAGAGGCTTCCCAGTCCAGGCCACTTGTTGGGCAGGATCCCTCTTACTGGTTCCACCTGGCCAGGTTTTTGTGTGAACATGTCTTCATTTCTCTGCAGGAAATACCCAGAAGTGCAATTGCTGGGTCTTAGGACAGTTGCATGTTTAGTATTTTAAGATACTGCTAAACTGTTTTCCAAAGTGACTATAGTATTTTACACTTCCATTAGCAATGTGTGAGTGATTCAGTTTCTATGCATTCTTATCGGCATTTGGTATTATCAGTATTTTTAAAAAATTTTAGCTATCTTGTAAGTGTGTAGGGATATCTCATCGTTTTAATTATTAATTTGCATTTACATTTAATATTATTTTAATTTACATTTATTTACATGGATAATGGTGTTGAACATCTTTTCACTTGCTTATTTGTCATCTGTATATCCTTTTAGGTGAAATGTCTCTTCGTATCTTTTCTCCATTTTCTGATTGGATTGGTTGTTTTAGATACTTGTTCTTTATCAGCTATGTGGTTTGCAAATATTTTTCTCCTAGTCTATATTTTTTTTTTCTATAGAAATTTTAGAATAAGCTTGTCAATGTCTACAAAAAAGCATTACTGGGATTTTGAAAGGAATCATATTAAACCTATAGATCGATTTGGGTGAATTTCCTTTATTGAATCTTCCAAACCATGAAAATGATATGTCTCTCTACATTTTAAAAATTCTTCTTTGGGGCTTCCCTGGTGGCGCAGTGGTTGAGAATCTGCCTGCCAATGCAGGGGACACGGGTTCGAGCCCTGGTCTGGGAAGATCCCACATGCCGCGGAGCAACTGGGCCCGTGAGCCACAGCTACTGAGCCTGCGCGTCTGGAGCCTGTGCTCCGCAACAAGAGAGGCCGCGATAGTGAGAGGCCCGCGCACCGTGATGAAGAGTGGCCCCCACTTGCCACAACTAGAGAAAGCCCTCGCAAAAAAAAAAAAAAAAATTCTTCTTTGATTTCATTCATCAGAATTTTATAACTTCCAGTATACAGATCCTGTACCTGTTTTGCTCATTATATACCTAAGTGATTTGACTTTCTTTGGCATGATTATAAATGGTATTATGATTTTAACTTTGGTTTCCACATGTAAATTGTCAGTACATAGATATGATTATTGTATGTTGATATTGTATGCTGTGACATGGCTGACTCTATTATTTCTAGGAGTTTTGGGTTTTCTACATAGACGATAATGTCATCTGGCAATAGGGACAGTTTTCTCTCTTCCTTTCCAATCTGCATGCCTTTTATTTATTTTTCTTGCCTTATAGTAGCAAGTAAAACTTCTAGTACTATGTTGAATAATAGTGGTAAGGGCAGACATCTTGCCTTGTTCCTGATCTCAGGGAGAAAGCCTTCAGTGTTTCACATTTAGTATAACACTAGCTGCAGGGTTTTTGTAGATGCTCTTTATCAATTTGAGGTAGTTCTCCTCTTCCTGACTTGCTGACTGAAATTTTCTCATGACTGAGTGTTGGTTTTTTTCAAATGCTTTTACTATGTCAATTGATATGATCATATGATTTTTCTTCTTTAGTGGATTTCTTTAGATGAAATCAATCTTTACATTGATTGATTTTCTAATGTTGAACCAGCCTTGCATACCTGGAATAAATCCCACTTAGTCATAATGTTTAGTTGTTTCTGACATTGTTGGATTAGGCTTGCTAATAGTTTGTTGAATATTTGTGTGTTAAGTTCAGGAGAAATCTTTTCTGTGATTTTCTTTTAGGGTCCTGTGTTTGATTTTTGATATCATGGTAATACTGGACTCATAAAATTGAGTTGGTAAGTGTTTCTTCCTCTTCTACTTTTCTTCTAATCCTTTTTTTTTTCTTTTCTGATCTTCCCCTGGAAGACTGTATAATGTAAAGGATGTTCTGCTATACAGCATTTTCATCATCATTATTTTTAGGTATTCTGAAATTTCACTTGTGATCACCAATTTGACTCAAACTTTACTTCAGAGGAATTATTACAACTTCTAGTTGGAAGGTTTTTTATGTTCACATTTATTATTAATATTTAGTTTTATAATATTTTTATCAGAGAATGTTGCCTTTAGTCTAATTGGGAGAAATTATTGTGGTTTTCTTTGAGGTTTCATATGTAACCATATTATGCAATTAGAGAGAAGGTCCATCTCTGTTATCAAATTATAAAGTTTGATAAATTTCAATTCGATATACCTTGTTGTGTCATTTTTTTTCTCTAATCCTTTTCAGTTCTTCTCATTTCCATTTGCTCATATTGCTCAATTCTGTCCACCATTAGTTTGTTGCATTTTAGTTTAGCATCTCTTCTCCAACTTCCAAAGAGAACTTCATCTCCATCACAGTTATTTTTTTCCTCCCACTTCTTTCCTTAGTTCCACCAGCTCACTTTTCTTCTCCCAATGTTCTTTGCCTAAAATATCTTGAACACTGACATTTCTGCTTTCAGCAGGTCTTTTTGTTTTTAAAAGGTGATTGTTTCATCACTTTTTTGGGTTAATTATTAATCATTTAATGGTTATTGGTTTTAATGGTTTTAATCTACTCTGTGGAAACTCTTTTAAGAGAATGCTATCTGACACTTATCTTTTTCTTACTTTTGACACCTTTACAAACTTTTTAGTTTCTACTTTGTCATATTTTATTTTATAATTTCTTTTTTGTTTTTAAACAATACTTCACTATATAGTATAGATTTGGCTTGATTAATTGTGTGTTGGAATCATTTTCTTAATTATTTTATGTTTGAAGGAGGTGTGTTTTTCTTCCCAGCTTAACTATGTCAGGGGTGGAGGAGTTTGGTCCCTATTCTGGGACAGCAGCGATTTTCCTTGACTTCAAGAGAAGTCCTTAGTGACAGTGTTTTATCTGTGAAATGTTTACCTTTCTTCTCCCACCCAACAGAGATCAGCAGCTTCAGTATTGCTCCAAATTCATATTTTATCGTCTCTACTCTGGCTTACCTGCAAACAGCCTGCTGTAAACCTGGCTTGTTTGTGCAGTCCACCTTCCTCACTTTCCCAGTGGGGAAATGAAATAAAAATGAAAGACAGAAGCTTCTACTTTTAAGCCTATTTTTTCCCAAAATGGGATTGTTGAGTTTGCTCAACATCCCTACTTCGGGCACCTACTTAACATATGGCATATGGCACCTACTTCAGAAAACTGAGCTCTGCAGTCACCAGTGTCTAAACATCTTCCCACACATCCATGGGATACTTCCTGCCCTTCTTAATATACAGAAATCAACTAATTTATAGCAAGTATTAAATTTCTGTTCTTACCCTTTTGGCTTGGGGACTAGTTCTGAGAAGGGAGGGCAAAAATACATTATTCTGTCATCTTTGTGCCAGAAATCCATGATAACTATCACACCTTAAGAATAATGTTTGGCATTGAAGAGTTTTACTGGGCAAAGACCCTGGGGCCAGGGAGATTTGAGACCCTCTATCTTGAGTATCTGATGAAGAAATTAACATCAGAACGCTCTTTGTTGGGATTCAGGTATGTGATAACGGGAAGCATGGCTGTGTGCTGGTTTTCCTAAGGGGACCAGTGTCCACACGAGCCAAACAAAATCTTCTCAGTTGGGATTTTGGTGTTCCAGGTTGGGAGGAGCTGCCCATCAGCTCTGCGTGATCAATCCTACAGAAAATTACTAACTTATACCGAACTTTGTGTATTAGTTTCCTGAGGCTGCTGTAACAAATCATCACAAACTTGGTGGTTTAAAACAACAGACATTTACTGTCTCACAGTTCTGGAGACCAGAAGTCTGAAATCAGCATCACTGGACCAGAATCGGGACGTTGGCAGGGCTCTGCTCCCCCAAGAGCCTCTAGAAGAGAACCTATTCTATACTTCCTCCAGTTTCTGGTGGCTGCCAGCACTTCTTGGTTGTGGCTGCATCACTCCAATCTCTGTTTCCATCTTCACAGCGTCTTCTCTTCTGCGTGTCTAGTCTTCCTCTGCCTCTCTCTTATAAGGACACTTGTGATTGCATTTAGGGTCCACACAGTTAAGCCAAGGTGATCTCCCACTTTCGAGATCCTTAACTTCATTGCAGCTGGAAAGACTCTTCTCTCCAATAAGGTAACATTTACAGGTTCCAAGAATTAGGACCTGATATCTTTGGGGGCCATTTTCAGCCAACCACACTATGAAAAACCCATTTATAAAACCCCAGCAGTTGACACATCAACCACATCATTCCACACACTCTTCAGACTGGCACTTATCTGTCTATATCTATAAATGGATCCCACAAAGGTTTTCAACTAAAAACACTGCTGGTTTTAATAGAGACGTTACAGGAGCTAAAATGGAAAAAGAAACTTTAGAAACAACAAACAATCTTTCTCCTGTGACCTTTATCCATTTAGATGTAGCTCTTATCGGAGCTGGTCTATAGGAGAGTAGAAACAAACACAAATGAGCTGATCCATTAAGAAGCATATGTGTGGGATACTTGTTGAGAACCATTTAGAGTCAATGCTCCGAGTCTAGGAGACAAACCGCTATAACCAGCAGGAGCGAGTAGGTAGTTGAAAGGATTACTACTTACAATAAGACACTTCCCTCCATCTTCTAAATGTTACCAAAGTTGAAATTAAGAACAGCAGAAAGTATAGAAAAAAAATGCAACTGGTCCAATGACTCAAATGAATGAGACTTGAAAATATTCTATATTGGAAATTATCATCAAATCCAAAAAATTAACTCATTGAACATGAGCAAAATGTAACTGAAAGGATGTCTTCCTTCTCCAAGGAGCCAAGCAGGAGCATAGAGCAAGGGAAGGAGGGCTGGAAAGGGAGGTCGTGGACATGAATTCCCATTCACTAAATGGGTGTGTGACTTCATGTCTTTGAGAAGTCCTTTCCTTATGTAATGTGGCATGGATTTGGGGGGGATAGAGCTACGATGAGGCAGTTGAAAATGCGATCTCTTGCAACCCTTAAAGCTGTAATAGTGATGGTGCTCTTATATTATGTCTTCAATGTTGCTTGCTCAAGAATGTGAACATTTGGGTTTCAGAAGGTCAATAAGAACAGAATATTGCAATTGGGAATAACTCGAGAGAGGACAATTGGATTAATTACAGCTTTTATTTCTGCAGTTGGTTAAAGCCTGGTGCTAATTGAGGTCAACGATGTGGGTTCAATTCCTCTAAGGGCCAGATGGCTTTGCTTAGTTTTGGGGCAAGAGGCTGCTACACAGGGCTCCCACTAGCCACCTCACTAATGTGTATCATTGGTCCCAGAAGAGAAGAAAATAAAATCAGAGTCCACGCCACATGTGAACAAACAGGTCAACATCATTATAGAGTTCAGCATTTACAGAATCTCAGGGTTGAACGGAATTGTGTGACCTTCACAAAGTAGAAATGAGTATCACTATTATTATGATATTTAAAAACATAGTACTTTCCATTGTTAACCCTTGGGTTTCCTTTCTCTGAATGGGAAATTTCTTAGGTTGGGAAGACACATCAATTAGGAGTTGATGAGAAAAACCGAGTCACTGGGACTGATATGAAGTAGGCAGTTGATTCTAAGAGTCTGCCCTGATGCAGTTGAGGGAGCTGGTTAAAGAGTCCATGTAAGGCAGTTATTTCTACATTTGCAGCTGGGCCTGAAGTCAGCAGGGTTGACAGCTGGGAAGGAGAGATAATGCAAAGTGGGGAGAGCGGGATGAACAGGACCTACTCACAAGGCAAGCTGCCTCCTCTGAGGACGAAGTGGAACCTGCATCGGCCTCTCACCACCTCCGGGTCACTGATGCAAGTGAACTGCTGCAGAAGGAGCTGGTGTCCTTCTCCACAGAGCTGCACATAAACCTGGCCAGGATTCGGAACAATTGAAGGAGGAGGTCTGGCAGGTGCTAGAGAAGCTGGGGGCTCAGCCACCGTCACAAACCAACAAGGTGAGCCAGCAGATCAGCAGCAACATACATGGACCGCACCCTGCACCTGGCGCCCCGCACCAACCTTGAGAGTGTAAAGAAGTAGTTTCTCCAAGGCTGCCTTCTTCTAAATCTTGTGCAAAATATCACTTGAGACTAACAGTCTCTTGCTTCAAAAAGAATAATTTTGTTATTTTCTCCCAAGCGTCTGGATGTTGAATCTGGGGCAGATGGGTAACTGGTGTCTTCCTTTGATTAGTATAAAACAGAGATCAGCAGACGATAGACTGTGGGGTCAATACGGACCACTGCTTATTTTTGTAAAAAAATATTTTCTTGGAATACAGCCACTTCCACGTATCATGTACTGCTGATAGTGCCTTCCCACTACAGTGGCAGAGTTGGGTACTTACAACAGAGACGATGCAGCCTGCAAAGCCTAAAATATTTACTATCCCTTTGTTTACAGCCAGAGTGTGCTGCCCCCTGGTATAAAGCTACCTTAGGCTGTCCTCTCGACTGGTACAGTTCGAAACCATCTTCAGACAGCTCCCAACACCCCAATCTGGTGATCAAAGATGGGCAACAAAACAACACTCCTTTACTCCAAATATTTCCCGCATCAGACTGATTGTTTTGCCGCAATTCTGAAAATCCCATGTGGAGATTAAGGAAAGCCTCCAGAAAGCATGTAATAAAAGTGCCAATATACCACCAGGGTTTACACATTCACATTAAAAGAAATTAATGTGATTCCATTAAACCAATTCATTAAGTTCACTTAGTGAACACAGGCTTGGAGAAACAATGCAGAAGAGGGAGTCAGTGTTGGATGTTCAGGACGTGAACCAGTCAGTTCAAATCTTATCAGTCCAGTCTGTGTTGGACACACTTCCCTGGGCCCTTAAAAAAAGATCAATAGATGCCTGAGCCTGGTGGCCAACTTATGAGAGAAGTGGATAGGAATACAATCTCAACTTCCCCATGTCATCATTTTGCTAAGGACCAACCTTGTTAAGAAGACAGATTGCTTTCTCTCCCAGGGCATGCCAGCTACAACAATCAGTCCCGGAAGACTCAGAATTTTAAAAGAACACTTCCAGCTTAAATCAGAGCAGTTAAGTCAGGATGTCTGCACCCAGTTGATAGCTGTATGCCCATGTATTTGACAGGTGACTCTTGACTCCATCAAGTTTGTGTTGTAATTGAGGCTCCAACTCTCCGGGGGATCTGGCTAGTTCAGCCAGGAAGTCAATGGCCACTCACCTTTTGCTTTTCTAATAAATCTCTGCCACCGGCATCTTCCTGGCTTTCTTCTTTTTCATCTTTTATTATGGATGCAGTGTGGTTCCTTATTTAGATGCTTGATTTTCTTTCTGTAAATGGAAAACTTTATTAATAAGACACAGGTGAAATCTCGGGAGTGTTTCCTCTCAGGAAGTGACTTTCAACTCAGTATGAAGCTAAAAACATGGTAAATAAAGGTTATTTCCCAAGGTCTCATGGGCTGGAAAGTGGGCAAAAATCAGAGCTAAGGAAAAGGTCTTGAGTTAACTATTGCAAAGGCTGTATAGTGTGGTTGTACAGCTTATTAAGTACTCAAAGTCACTTTACAAGCAAGAATGAGTGTTCACGCAAGAGGGAGGAGATATGGGGATATATGTATATGTATAGCTGATTCACTTTGTTATACAGCAGAAACTAACACCATTGTAAAGCAATTATACTCCAATAAAGACGTTAAAAAAAAAAAAAAAAGAATGCGTGTTCATGCTCTTTGGTCTGTGAGGCTCTCTGTGTTTTGAGGTTGCAATAATGATGCTACTTGCCCAAGTTTCCCCAATCAGCCAGAACTCTCTGACCTTAATCCTTGCTCTTCATTCTTGTCGATGTCCTTTTTCAAGTGCTGTGATTCCCAGTCTTAGAAACACAGTCAAAAAATGTGCAAAGCATATGAGAGGATCTGCATAGCTTGTAACAGTGGAAGCTCACAGTTTCCAAGGGAATGAAATGCCAGAAAGTCACTCAGCTTTCAAGAATGTAACACTTAATCCAAATAATCCAAAAGCAGTCTACTTGCCAATCTAATTATATTTCCTTAGGAGAAACCTGCAATAGCGTTTGTTTGCATTTAATTGCCTGCCCTTAATATGTTTGTGTTGTACTCATTTCTGACTCTGTTTGCAATCTAAAGGTCCCTTGTAATATCTGACTTAGCTTTCCAGACGAAACCAGAGGATTACAGTTGGATTCACACATAATAAGACAAGCAAGCTCTTATTTTGTGTATGTCAGAGCTGATGTCAGTTTCTAGAAACAATCACTTTTCTTAGACAGGTAGAGAGGAAAACTACATATTTACATTGACTGTTTTGTTCTACTTATGTATTGAAGCATTGATAACACAGAGAAAATTCTATGCCTCTCTCTCTCTCATTATGTGCTTAATGGTGAGGATGGAGAATACCAAGAAAATGACTCATCTTTAGCCATATGCAACAGAGCAATACCTGTTTAATGGATGGATTCTGATGGGAGTCCCATTCCTTGAGAACCAGGACAGTGCTCTTTATACTTAATTGGAAATGCCACATTTGCATATCGTTCCTGAGTGTTTTCGGAGATCTCGGAGGAGCTGGGTGAAGGTTGAGGCCAAAAGTTACTTCTGACTCTCAGGAAAATCATGCCACACTCTTGAATTCAAATCATCTTGCTGGTTTGTAGAAATATAGACACTGCTGTCAGTCCCAGCAAGTGTTTCTCTTCTGTCTTATGCTCTAGCATCGCAATGGAATTTCAGTCCTCACTCCAACTATTTCATCTTTTCACCTGCTCTTCTTTGGCTTGGAATGTCCCCCAGGACTGCCCTCTTTCTCTCCTCTTCTCCAGCACAGAGATGCTGCTACCCCCAGACAGACAGAGGCAAACTTCCCTCATTGATAAAATCCTACTTGATAAAACCTTGCTCAAATACCACCTCCCCTGGGAATTGGATCCCAATATCACTCCTGACCCTGGAACCATGACATTTTTGACATCAACTCGTTTTGATATGTATAAATGCTGCAGTCCAATAGCCCTCGTTACACTATGAGACTTTCCTGAGCAGGATCATATTTCTCCTTGTATCTCCAGCTTCTAAACACAAAGCAGAGCATATTGCAAATGCTCCATAATATTTGTTGAATGAATGGATGGCTGTCAATATTCTGCTGTGCAGTGAAGAACTGGATTCTGCCACATTCGGAAAGGAGAACATTGCTCAAAGTTGGTTCATCTCCTTTTTATATTCCATGGCTCTGGAAAGTAAAAGAGATACACAGCAAAATTTTTTCTTAGGATTGCTGTCTCTCTGCTTGCATTGCTCATCTGTTCTTCTACGCTGTCTACTTTATCCATTAGAGCCCTCAGCATAGTAATCATAGTTGTTTTAAATTCCTGGCCTGATGATTCCAGTGTCTCTTCCATGTCTGGTTCTAACGTTTGTTCTATCTCTTCAAGTTGTGGTTTTTGCCTTTTGGGATGCCTTGTAATTTTTTTTTTTTTTTTTTTTTTTTTGAGTGCTGGATACGATGTGCCAGGTAAATGAACTGCTGTAAATAGTGTGGTAGTGAGGTACGGGGGAGAGGGAGCATTCTGTAATCCTATGATTAGGTCTCAGTCTTTAAGTGAGTCTGTGCCTCCAGACTGTGAACTTCACAAGTGTTGCTCAGGTTTTTGTTCTCCCCCCTTGCGTGGGACAGTTTGGTTAGAGTGAGCTGGAGTTGGGTATTTCCTTTCTCGCATGTGGAAGGCTACAACAGGGTGGCATTGGTGGAATGTGCAACCACTCAGCAGGGAGGTCGTAGGTGTCTGAAGCCTAGAACAAGTAGGTTGATGCTACAGGTCACTTGCTCCCATGACTGAGATTCTGTGCTGCTGAGACCCCTGGAAGGCTGGCAGCCTTCACTCCTATGGTACTGCTCAGAGGTTCAACAGGAATTCATAAGAAAGGCTTTGGGAACACAGAGGGGCTTTTGATTTTTCCATCCCGACTGTTGGATTTGCCAACTTAAAGCCTTCTCTTTGAAGGTTGTAAAATAAATTCCAGATGATTGTTTTCTGTGTTAAAGATCAGTCTATTTGTGCTGGAAATCTACCTCATTCGCGGGGGTCTCTTTTGTCTATTATAGTATTAGGAAATCTTGAACACAAGCTGTCAGAGTCCTGGGAAGTTCTAGAGAGCTTGTCTGGAGTTGCTGGATAGAGGTAGTGTTAAGAGAAGTACACGAAGGCAGTAGGACTGGGAAAATGTTCAACCCTCTGGCATTATCTTCATGCCTTTTCAAAGAGCTGGTGAACTCTCCTAGCATTTGTTCAGTCAATCTGTGTTGTCCAAAAATCACCATCTTCTCCACTTAGAGACAAAAGGCGTCTCCCTTTATAGCTTCCTCTGACAATTTTCTGTCAGACATTTGCAAAGCTAGTCAGACACGCACACAGGAGCCTTTGATAGAACAAGGGTGACATTTCAAAGAAAGAAGGATGATAGGATGCCTAACAGCACACTCCAGAAATAAGCACCTTTGAAAAGGTACGGTGGAAATTTCTGAGCATCAGCCTGGTATTTTACCATGTAGTGCTATCTGCTGAGCCCTTTCATGTAGCTCAACATGAGTTAAATTATGTAGAAGTTGCAAATGCCAAATCACAGAAAGGTGAATTTTAAATTCTTATTTTACAGCTCCAAATTAGTGTGGACACTTCCCATCAAGGAGGACATTTATTTCACTTGAGTTCTTGGCACAAATATTGCTCTTCTATGAACAAATTGCAGTTGGAAAAATGATGCTTCCCACAGGCAGAAGGAAGGGACTGCTTTTACATTCTCGATAACTAAATGAATATGTATTTTTGATGGCCGCTTTAGAAATGCCTTGCTTACAGGGTGTTAGGAACTATAGTTACCACTATTTGAAACTAGGCTTTAAGTACCTAGAAATAGCTGGCCGTTTCCATAATACAGAATTGCGCAGGAGAGTAAGATGCTGTTAGTGGCTAGTTTGAGAGGTACGCGGTGGTGTGATTGAACTGGTTGAGGGCAGAGCCAACCCTTTGGCTGTTTTCTTCTCACTGGAGTGTCATTCTCATAGATGGGCTCCCACATGGCGTCGGCATATGCGTTCTGAAGGGTCTTGGTTGCCGAAGCAGTGTTATACCTACTTCCTGCCTGACTTGAATTCAGACACACAGTGAGCAGATCTTACCTTGTTCATCTCTTCTCAATAAGAGGTTGGAAGTTTTTTGATTTCCGTCCTGGGTTGAATCAAACACATAATCTTCGGACATTTCTCAACTTCCCCAAGATTCAGTTCTTTGACCAGCAAAATGGGGGAAAGTGAGTTAATCCACATGTCCCACCATGTAACTCCTCTGCTCCCATATCTGCCCCTTTCAGAATTAAAGCTGTAGGTCTGATAACTGTCCACAAGGCCTTGCAGGCTTAAATCGCCCAATTTAAAACTGTGATGAATTGGGAGATTGGGATTGACATATATACATTAATATGTATAAAATGGATAACTAATAAGAACCAGCTGTATAAAAAATAAAATAAAATAAAATTCAAAAACAAAAAAACTGCAGCTCCTCTTCCTTCCATGCTCTTTCCCTCCGCATTCCTTGATTTATTTCTCTCCATACTTACACATCTGACATACTATGTATGGTACATTTTGCTTATTTACCTACATACACACCTACATACAGATATGAAAAAAAAACAAGCGCACAAGGATTTTGACTTTATCATTAACTGTTGTATCTCTGGGCCGAGAATAGTGCTTGGCACACAGTAGATGCTCCATAACTATTTTTGAATGAATATACAGTCAACATTTTTATGGCGCTTAGAGGTTTCTTATTTAATTCTTACTCTACAAGGGAAAGATCCTTTTAATCCCTATTTTACAGATGATAAAAAATTGAATCCCTGTTTTATAGATGAAGAAAATGAGATGTAAAAGCATTTGTACGTGTAGGGCTTAAGGCCCCACACCTGATATGCAGTCAGCTAGGATATACCCTTGATCTCTTTTGAATCCAGTTCCATTTTCTTTTTGTTACACTATTCTGCATCTTTCTACCTCAAAAGACTGCTGTGAGAATTTAATTCAAAATTATCTGAAGTCTTTAAAAACTGCAATGTCCCATTTTAGTGAAAGGCGTACTAAGCATGATTTTTGTATCTTTGTTTTTTGATGAGAACACAAGCCAGGGCTGCTCATTAGAACCCATTTATTTTTCCTCCACACATACTTTTGACAAGCATTGGCTCAAATATACCCTACATGTCCACTGACTCATTGGGAGGAGCAAACCCAAAGTGCTATGGAATGAGAGAAGAGAGAAGATTCTGGTGGATGGGAAGAGAAGATGAGGAGCCATATGACAATAAAGGTGGTATCTTCCTTTTTTTTTTCTTCAAGCAGTACCAATTGTTACCTTCAATGGCTTCCATCATCTTAGTTGCATCCGCCCCTGGGTTCATTATGTATCACTCCCCGAGTGTCAGTGAGAGCAAGGATGCACCATGGTACCCAAAAATGCCTATGGAGGGAACCAGAGCTACCTAGCGACCGCCTAGCAACCACCATTCTACTTCCTTTCTTTCTTTTAAAATATCCCCTTTTCTGCTGTACCCTAGCCACTGATAACCACTATTCTACTCTCTATTACTATGAATTTGGCTTTTTAAAATTTGACATATAAGTGAAACCATACAATATTTGTGTTTCTGTGTCTGGCTTATTTCACTCAGCATAATGTCCTCCAGGTTCATCCATGTTGTCACAAATGGAAGGATTTTCTTCCTTTTTTGAAAGCTGAATAATATCCCATTGCATATATATATATATATGTATGTGTATATATATATGTATGTGTGTGTGTATATATATATATATATATATATATATATATACATATATATATATATATGTATGGAGTTGGCCAAAAAGTTCGTTTGGGTTTTTCTGTAAATATAAATGTATATATATATATATACACACACACACACACACACACAGACATACACACACTCACTAATCTACCAGTGGATACTTAGATTGTTTCCATATTGGCTACTGTGAATAATGTTGAAGAGAACATGGGGGTGCAAATATCTCTTCAAGATAGTGATTTTATTTTCTTTGGATACATACCTAGAAGCAGGATTGCCAAATCATAGGGTAGTTCTATATTTAATTTTTTGAGGAAACTACATACTGTTTTCCACAGTGGTTGCACCAATTTACAGGTAAATGATTGAATGAGTAAATAAATGAATGAATAAGTGATTAAAATATGAAAGTCATGTTTTAAGCAAGTACAGTTTTCTTAATTCCTTAAACTTTATGACTCACTGGAAAGACTTCTCTATGTAAAATCTGAGTCCTCGCAAACCTGTAAGTAAAGCATTTTCAAATGACTGAAGGGATTCTATATTAAATTATTGAAAATTGGAAAACTAAGAATACTTTTGTAAAAAAAAATCAATAAATAATTAACACAGTTGGGGCACCTTAATCAGCTTTTATATATTTGGATTTTCATGTATTGGGTTTACTCAAAGTTAAATTAATACGCATGTGATTCAAGATCCCATATCTTTTTTGCTAGTTTGGAAGTTCAGGTTTACAAAGAAGGACCATATTTCCCTGTAAACATCCAGGAAGTGAAAGCTGCCAATCTAACTAAAATATTCAGGGAGGAAAACAGCCAAAATGTCACATGGGTGAGGAATAACTTTCAATGTCCTATCAAAGGACCTCTTCAAGTTATGTATTGATCCCGACACAAGGAAAATACGCCTAGAAACTTAATTTGACATTTACAATCAATAGCACTCAGATGTCACCGGAGCAGAGGGTGGGAAAAAAGATGACTTTAAAATTACAGGTCATGAATTTATAATTACAATAATGAATAGAAGTAATTTATTGAATTAATGTTTCCAGAGCCTAAAGAAAATCAGCCTACTGTGGCACATTGCTGAAGGAATGGGGAGACAGGGTCTTGGTTTTTCTAGACTAGTCTTCATTAACTCATCTATGCCTTCCTCCTTATCCCATTATTTGGGCTTTGTGCTTCACTTTCTGAAGTTTGGTCATTTTTTTCCCCAACAAACTAACTACTGAACACTAAGCTAGTACGAAGATTGAGCCATTAAAAGACTCAACTGTGATAAGAGTGAACCTTTGCCTATGCTCATTATCCCATCTTTGTCCAACAGTCTTAAAGGATATGCACATTCTGTGTTGGTGGAGGAACGCTCTGGTGGAGGAATAAAAAGCATTGTACACAGTAGGTGCGTAAGAATCTATACTGAGTGAATGAATCATCCAGGAGTAACTGGCATCAGAAGCGTCTACTGGGAATGACAAATATATTCTAAAAACAGAAAGACTCTGCACAGGTTCTACTGTGATCATAAATACTCTGGGGGCTTCTTTCTCAACTGATGAGTTCTTCCTTTTCTCCTGGACACACTTCCCTTTTTTTCCTACACCATTCCTTTGACGACTTATCTGGTCTCAGAGCTTTAAATGCCATCCTCTTGCTGATGTGCAAAGTTACATCTCTGGCCGTGAACTCTACTTCCAATTTTTAATGCTTCTTTCCTCTTGGCTACCTATAACACATATAGTTTGATGCTGAGTAGGCACTTCACACTTGACATGCCTCCAATCAAAGTCTGTGATTTCCCTTTCTCCAAAGATGCTCCTCTCCCAGTCTTCTTTATCTCAGCTGGTGGCAACTTCATCCTTAAGGCAGAATCATCCTTGACTCCTCTTCTATCATAACTTACATGCAATATAGAGCAAATCCTTGCCATCAAATATATACAGAATCTGGCTAACGCTCACCATTTCCTCTTTATTCCCTACCTGAAACCATCATCTTCCACTGTGTTACTGCAATGGCTTCCTTATGGGTCCCCCTGCTTCTGCCCTTCCCAATACCCAATCCTCACCCACAGTCTATTCTCAATGCAACAGGCACAGTTGTCTTTTCAGAACTCAGGCAGGACCACGTCCTTTCCTCACTCTAAACTCTGTGATATACCCCCATCTCACTCAGCATAAAAGCCAAACTTGACAATGGCTGTAGGGGCCCAGGTGAGCTGGCTCGCCTGCAACCTTACTCATCTCACCATCTTCACTTCTCCTCCCTGGTCATTCTATTCTGGCCACACTAGTCTCCTTGATGCTTCTTGAACACACCAAACACATTCTCACCTTGAGATGTTTGACGGTGCTGTGTCCTCCGCCAGGCATTCTCTCCTTACAGATAACATGACTGGCCTTTGAACAACATGGATTTGAATTGCATGAGTCCACTTATGCAGAACCGTGGATATGGAGGGCCAACTGCAACATTATATGAGGATTTTTGACTGCATGGGCATTGGCACCCCTGTGTTGTTCAAGGATCAACTGTAATTTGGCTTCATTGCTCAGCTTCCAGCTCACGTGCCATTAAATCAGTAATGCCTGGACTGACAACCTGACGTGAAATGACAGTTCCCACTCCCCCTGCCACCTCTGTATCCTTATCCTTACTCTTGGCTTTCTGTTTCTCCATAGCTTTGATCACCATCTGACTTATTCTTTTTTTTTTTTTTGGCCCCGCCTCGTGGTTTGAGGGATCTTAGTTCCTAACCAGGGATTGAACCCACACCTTCGGCAGTGAAAGCGTGGAGTCCTAACCACTGGACTGCCAGGGAATTCCCCCGACCTACTCTTTATTGGCCTGTTTTATTTACTGCCAACATCTTCGCACTGGAATGTAAGTCCCATGCGGGCAGAGACATTTCTGTTGTTGTGTTTTTTGTTTTTGTTTTTGTTTTGCAGCCATATTCTCAGTGTGTAAGACAATGCTTCAATAAATATTTTGGGCAAGTTAAATGAATTACATTTATCATCCATTCCAAAGCATTAAAAAGCAAGACTGCATCTGCCATTTGGAGGAGTCCAAATCTCCGGATTACTCAGCACTCTCTTGCTCATCATTTCAGTACCTCAGGGCAATTATGCTCTGGGTTCCACCTTTGGGTTTTCATTAACTAATATAGTATCAGTGAATTCAACTTATTTTTTATAGCTGTTTTAAGACATGCTATTGAAAGATTATTGTATGAGATACCATGTGTTTGAACATGGATAATTTTACTCTTTAAATTCTCAGAGGTCTCTTTTAGCCATATTGGCTTCAGTTTGGTAAAACAACACTGCAGATCTTAGATATTCTAGAAAATATATCCCCATTTAAAAAAATGTTTGTCAGGCAGGGCTGCTGACATTGCTGGTAAAGTACCAGTAATAACTGGTAGCTATAGTTGGTATCTGCTTCCAGGAAAGCAATAAGAGTAGAAATCTGTGATGTCCTCTGAGCTCAGCACTGTATCCAGAATCATGCCAACAATTTTACTGACAGGTAGGTTCAAATGAGAGGATATCTGTCCCTTCTGGTCATAAGCCACTTTGATTCTGCTCCATCCAGGATGCTAAAGGGACTGTGGACAGTATTCTACATCAGGTCTTCTCTAATGATGAATGAAAACACATGAAGACATATATATGAGGGAGACACCTGCTCATGTGTTTGAAATTGATTTCAGGGAAGATTTCAAGTCCTCAATCCCACTAAGAAGTCATTTCAACGTAGAAATAGTTTCAGTTCCAAAATAAATATTTGTTAGTTCCAGACCAAAGGAATATCCTCTGGAAAGAATGAGGATAGAATGTGAAACAGATTCTTTTGAAGGAACACAATTCAGAATCTGAGAGTCTTGCCCCTTACTTGGGTGCCTTTACAACTGGATTTTTCTTTCTATGCTTATCTCAGTCAAAAAACCCGCAATAGTCTCTGCTCGAGCTAGAATGGCTCAGGAAGATCTAAACATGTTCTGTATCTTCCTTTCTGACATCACTGAAATGTTTTCATAACTTTTCATACAGGTCAAATACTGCCTTGTCCATAAAGCTTTCTCTATTACCTTTAAATGAAAATCTTTTGTTCCTTTGGATTCCCATAACTCCCATTACACACATTATATATATGCATATATATAATATTTAATGTGTTAAATATTTAATATATATAAATTTATATCCGAATTTGGAAGACTGTGGTCATTAGGGACTGATCATCCTTTCAACTTCCTGCTCTGTGGATAAGTCCATTCCCTCGTGTCCCTGAACAATGACTATCGGTTTCTGCTTTAACCGCGTCTGTCACAGTGGTGTTGCTACCTCCCAAGACAGGCTGCTTTTTTAGTGTGGATTTCGCTTTCTGCTGACAACAGCTTGGACCAGGCAGAATGTACCTTCTCCAGTACCTAAGCTGCAGCAGGCCTTTTGTTTTGGCTGATTTGTTTAAAAAAAAAATCCTGGTCTAACAATAGGGCAGTGATGACCTACAACAGGATTTTTTCATTGACAACTGAGGGAGAAAATGTGCTATAATTACCAGGAGTTCCAGGGAGAACTAGATGGTTGAGATGATGTTTTAAGTGACTAAGGGATTTTTTAAAAACCATCTTTCCTTTTGCAGGATTTGGAACTGCTTAACTGCAATAAACAGGTTTTCTGGAAGAGTTTCTCGGGAAATAGTTACTGGGGCTTAAATCCCAAATGCTGTTTTTCAGGTGGATGTCTCTGCTCTCTGTTCCCACTGACCTGGGACACACTTTCTCCCAACATTTACCATACTTTGTTGTAATTAGTTGTTCAATGTGTACCTTCAATGCCAGACTGTGAACCAAAAGAGGTCTAGTAACCAAGATTTCCTTGTCAATCACTCTATTCCCAGGGCCAGCAATTACTTGCAGAATGGATAAATGGCTGTATGTGGTAACAGTATGAAGTGGGTTAGCTGCTCACCAAGACGCACAGTCCCAGAGTAAAATTTTATCAAAATTTGTTTCCCTTCTTCTCTACAAGATGAACATTTAAAATGATACAATTTAAAACCTTGTTTTATGACTTCCATGGATGTATTTAGTGGGCAAAATAGTTTATCTGAAATGACGTCCAGAACTAAAATCATAGAGGATGGAGGCTGGGAAATAGAATGCAGTAAGCAGTGCAGATACAGATAATTATAGAAACACTTAGATATTAATTACCTACATTTTATTAACACTCTCCTAAAAATTATGAAGTGATAAAATTTATATATATATATGTATATATATAATGCTGATGTAAGTCGTATGCTTGGAAAGCTCAATAATGCAACATGATAGTATAGTAAATTATTGATTGATAGATTGTATTGCTTGGAATAAGAGCAAACAGGTAGATGTCGATGAAGTAAATACCTGGAATTATTACTTGCTATGGTGTGAATTGATTAAACAAATATTGATTGAGTACTTATTAGGGTAATCATAATAATAAATGATTTACATCTATTAATTGATTTGATCTTCTCAGACATCCAATTAAGTATTTTATTTTCATTTTACAGATGAAATTAAAGGTCAATTACGCTGAGTAATTTGCGAGCAATTATATAACTTGTAATTGGCAGAGCTGGGATTTGAATTCCGTCATGATTTATCCAACATCTATGTATTTTTTGATTGTTTCACATGGGTAGGGAAGAGAGAAGAGCCAGAGCATGTATAAAGACCAAGAGGTAGGGCAGGTCTGAGGAATAGAAAGGTATTTGGTGCAGTAAGTAGTGACGGGAGAGGGCAGTAATAGTTACTGAGGTAGGCTAAGTAGTTTGGAGCCACGTCTGAAAGTGCATTGGTTTATAAGTAAGGAGGGGATGTTCTTTGACTTGCTCTGTAGACAGGTGATTTTGCCCTCAGGGTGCATACCAGGAGACTGGTGAAGAAATAAGAGATACTGAAAGCTTGGGCAGGGCTGGATAAGCCCATTGAAATCACCTTATCCAGATGACAACAGACAGGCTGTTACACTACTGACTTTAAGAGCCCCTCTGGGGAATTCCCTGGTGGTCCAGTGGTTAAGACTCTGAGCTTCCTATGCAGGGGGCACAGGTCAGGGGGCACAGGTTCTGTCCCTGGTTGGAGAACTAAGATCCTGCATGCCATGTGGCACGGCCAAAAATAAATAAATAAATACATAAATAATAAAAAGTTAAAAAAAATTCCTCTGAAAGAATCATGGGTTTGGATAAACTATGCACAATTTAATTTTCCTCAGTTTGAAGACTGTGACTTTGAGGAAAAGAGTAGAATAAGGGGAACTGAATAACTTTGGATATAAATCAGTTTGAAATGTAGATAATTGTTTTTCAAACCATAATCGATATACCAATGAATATGTTCTTAGCAAGGAAAAGAATGTTTTAAAAATCACCTAATTAATATAAAGACACAGTTTTTGTTGTACAAAGTACACAGGGCGAATGAAAAATCTCCATTCTAGGATCGCAGTGTGGCTGCAGTCTGCAGTCCTTAATGGCCCCTCCTAAGTATCTGCTGATCAAGATGGTTCCTGCTCAACTGTTCATCCCACTCCCCCACGCCTGGTTCTTTGTAGGCTTGTTTACTGTTCCCTATAAAAGAAAATTCCTTTCTGCCTAACCCTTAAGATGCTAGAAGACCTCATGATCTGAGAATTCTCTCTATTGCAGTTGTCCTTCTCCCCTTATTGTAATAGTCTTTTCAAGTAAAGACTCTTCTGACTTAAGCCTGGATTCATTTTTTCACTTGACCCAGGAGAAAATAATGAAAAAAAAAAAGGAGTTAATGGAAAATGGGAAATTATATGATGGAACACAATTCTAGTATAAAAATAATTAGAATAATTATAAATGGACTAGACATATCAATTAAAAAGCAAAGACTAAGATTTAATTAAAAACAAAGCAAAAACTCTGCTAACAGGAGACATGCTTAAAATAAGAGGAAAATGGTTAAAAAGAAAGGGATATAAAGTGATATCTCAAACAAAAATGAACCGAAGAAAATCGAGGGTTGTTTTCATAGGATCTGATTAAACAGTCTTTAAGACAAAAGTAACACAATGTTAAAAGAAGGACACTACATTCTTATACAAGGTATCATACAACAGCTATATATACAGTATACACCTAACAATATAGCCTTCACATATATCAAGCATTAACTGGATGGAATGTTAAGAGAAAGAGATAAGTTACTGAGAATTTTTACACCTCATTTAGAAATTAGATTAAACAGGAAGGAAAAGCAGAGATTTTGAAGACTAAAAGAATATTAATAAATAATAATCCACACTCAATGAAGAGAGATAATATTTTTTAAGCACACACAAACACTGACCCCCCCCCCAAAAATGGTCCCATATTGACACAGAGGAAGTCTCAATAAATTTCAAAGAATGATTATAATACAAAAAAGTATTATTTTTGTAAAATCCAATATGTTTGGAAACTAAATAATTACTGAGTTATTTCTCAGGTTAAAAAAGGAAATATTAAAGAAAACTAGGAAGTCTTCAGAATAAATGATAATTAATGGGTTAAAAGACAAATTTGTGCAACAGAGCTAAAGCAGTGCTTAAAGGGAAATGTAGAGTTTTACACACATTTATCAAGAAAGAAGAAAGGTGGAAGGTAGCACTCAATTCAGGAAGTTAGGGAGAAAAAAATCAAACCCAAAGGGACAAGAAGTAAGAAACAAGAAAATAATAAAAATAAGAGAAGACTCAATGAAATTTAGACACTATATGAACACTAAAGAAGATTAACAAATGGAAAGCTGATTCTTCCAAAAGATTGTTAAAACAAACTTCTGCCAGGGCTGACCAAAACAAACAAATAAACAAACAAACAAAACCACAGGAAGAGGATATGCAAATAAACAAAATGGAGAATGAAAAGGTGGAAGTAGCTACAGAACAGAAATTTAAAAAGAGGACATAAATATACAGATTTTTAAAATATATTATGAATAATCATAAGTAATGAATTTGAAATCCAGATGAAATTGATAGATTCTTTTAAAATTACATAAAATTAAAAAGAAAATTAGGAACAGAAAAATTAGGTGGGGTCCATCCCTAGGACAGTGTGAGAGAATGAATGAACCTTTGTATTTTCCTAGCATCTGGCTTTCAACAGATTCTAATTAGTTTGTTGAATAAGATGTTAAATGAATGGGTGAATAAATGACACTCAGATGCCTCCTGTGATACTGAGGAAGAGTACAGTGGCCATTGAAGAGTTCTGTTTTGATGCTGAAAATGTGCAGGATGGGAGTTGAGATGGCTGAGTTTGGGATGGGCAAGAAAAAGGGATTGGGGCATTTTACTCAGGAGGAGGAATGATGCAGGGAGCCAGGAAAACAAATAGCTCCAAAATTTAACATCTTTTTAAAAAAAGACTTTGAGAACAGGAAATTGTTCACACAAACCCAAAAAAAAAAAAAAAAATTCCTTTTTATGAACTGCTTTAATTTGGGGATAACCAAAGTAAGCTTTTCCTTTTTGCGTTTTCATGCATTGCATCCTAAAGCCAATTTCCATGATATTTGAAGAACTGAATTACTAAGAGCAAGGCAGCTTCTTTTGGGTAACACTGAAAAGCCTGAGGGAACTCTAAATAAATAAGAAATGAGAGATAGGAAAGGCTATTTTTTCCCTCCCATTGCTGAATGACAATTGACTCTGTATGTGCAAGTGAAAAAGAAAGACACTGTTGTGGCAGTATATTCCAGGAAATTGTTTAATAGGTTTAATATAATAAATTTCAGATCAAATTAAGGGAAAACAGTTTAGTAGCATGGTCATGGTGTTAATAAGGACATTCTCAGTCGGTGCCATTTCAAGGCACTTAACTCAAGTTGGGAAACGTGGCACACCCATTAGGCACAAGTGCCTGCGTCTGTGCCAGTTCCCGGTGTGCACAGCTGGCTAAGGTCACTGAGAAGCTGCAAAAGTGCGAAAAAGCATGATTTCATAAGAAAAATATATATTCTTCTCATCCCAGGTATTTGGGTTTTGAAGACTTTCCTTTGGCTGTTAACATATTTATTCAACTCATCAGGGAAGGCGAGTTCTACACTGGTCCGTGGTTGGATCGGCTCCTTGTACCTGCTGTCTCATTGCTAATTTTGTCTCTTGAGCTGTCTCCCTTTTCTCTCCCACAACCAAAATGCTCTTTGGGGATATTTTCTTAATTGCCCAGCTTCACAGAAGTCTTGGAATTCAATTCTGTTCTCTTTAGCATCTGCCCTCCCCCCACCCCCCGACTGCTCTCTGGGTATTAGATTAAAAAAAACTTTTAAAATTTCCTTAATATTATGGCCTCAGAGGATAGATGTGTGAGGTTAAAGGCTATAGGTTGGAAAAGAAAGTGTCTAAGATATCAAAGATGCTCTAATCCTTAACTTAGAAAAGACAAATTACTACTGCTTTACTCTCTGTGCCTGGTCTCTCAGCCATGACAGACCTTGTTTTTGTAGGAAAATTAGTACTCAGTCTGGGAAGTTTGCTTTACTGAATGTTACTTCCTCTTGATCCTGTAAAATCCTAAATCCTTTATGTCCCACTTGAACTCTATTCAGGCAAATCCTTAGTTATCCTGCCTGGACCAATTTCTAGCACATTCTACCCTCCAGAGGAAGGCACTTTTCTACTGTACCTTAGATTTACCTTTGCCTTCAGAGCCTCTAATATTGCTGACATTAGGTCAAACATTCTTCTAAAATAGGTAGATATGATAAATATTTGAAGCAAATATAGTAGATAAATGATTATACACTTAATACAGAAAAACTTCACAAAAATTGAGACTATCACTCAGAAAAAGAAGAAAAAATATAATATACACATGTACAAAATACAAAAGAGATAATGGAAATACCTGAAATATTTATGACTCTCTAGTAATCACAGAAATGCAAATAAAAATATTGAGATTAACCTTTTTTGCCTGTAAGTGAGCAAACAGTAAAATAAATGTTATTAATGTCAGAGGGTGCTATGAAATGGTTACTTTTATAGACTATGTGAATATAAATTACACAAATATCTTAGGAAGTTATTTAGTAATACGTCTTGGTAATGTTTAATATATTTATCTTTTTAAGTACTTTTTCCCCTTCTAGGAGTTCTTACTAAGAATCAGAAATGTTGAAAAAGACTGATGCATAAGCATGTTTATTTATAAAAGAAAAAAATTAAAGTAAATGTCAATGAACAATAGAATAGTTAAATTAATTATGGTCCCTCTATAGAAAATTGAATATTATTCAACAGTTGAATATTGTGTTTACAAAGAATTTTAATGATGTGAGAAAGCACTTATGACATTAAGTGAAAAAGCAGGATAGGATAGAATGATATATAGAATAAAATCTCAAATATACTGTTCTGTGTCTGTGTGGCTTCCATCTATCTTGTATTTCCTCTGTGGAGCTTGTTTATTCTATCTGCTTAAATACAGAGAGTTGATCTGTTCCTCTACCAAAGGAACACATTTAGTTTGATCCCTCTTCCTAATTTCTCAAGTATGGACACAAGGTCTCAGTAGTACAGGTTTTTAATAGTAAGGCTTCAATATCAATCAGTCATCATTCAGTCAATCAACAAACATCTATTGATCACAAGCGATAAGTGTCAAATATTCATTAGTTGCTAGCAACGCAGCAGTGAGGGAGATACAGGGACGGAGAGGGAGAGGGAGACAGATCCTGCTTTAAGGAACTTAGGCAGGTATCTGCACTATGTCTGTGATGGGGGTGGAGGGAGATAATATAAATAAGAGAATGTTGAGAATCAAGAAGTTATATGCAGAAGACAGAATGCAAGAACAATAATGAGGTAGAGAATGGGAGTGGGTGAGTGGTTTTTAGCTAGGTTTGCTGGGAGAGGACTGTTTGACCAGGTGATATTAGATTTGAGACCAGAATAATGAGCAAAGGAAAGAACAAATGCAAAGTCCTTGGAATGCCATATGAGCGAAACAGAAAGAAGGTTAGTGCAGCTGATGAGTTAAAGGAGTAATGGAGACAGACAGGACTGGAGAACTGAACAAGAGTAAGTTCATGGACCATAATGCAAAGGTTTTTCTGTCATTGTTGTGTTTGTATAATTGGAGGCTATTCAAGGGTTAGTAGCACTGGAGAAATACGATCTGAATTATTCTTAAGATGAACCTGAGGATGTCATAGCAAATGGACTGCAGGAGGCAGGGACAAAGGCAGGAGGACCTGAAAGGGGACTGTGGCAGTCGTTCATGCCAGAGATAACAGGCATGAATTAGGACCATAACATTGGAGGTGGTAAAATGAAGTCAGATTCAGAACGTATTTTGAAGTTCACCTTAGGGCACGTGGGACTCACTGATGAATTACATGTTGCAGATGATAAAAAGAAAGGAATCCAGACTTTTGGACTGAGCAACTAGGTTGCTAATGCACTGTGGAGAAATGTAGTCAGGGTAGGTTTGGGACTTTGTTAGAATCCAATAAGGGGGAGAAATTGATGCAGAAGGGAAGAGGGTGATTTTAGGAATGAAGCCCTTGATAAGACATCCTGGGGATAAAAACCAGAGCTTAGGTGAAATCAATTGTCTAAAATATTAGTAAGTGCACTCTTTTCATTGAAAGCATCTCCAGTGGAAATGGTGAAAAGGTGCGATAACTCTCATCTACTTTGATATATAATTTCCCTATCAAGTCCATGGTGAGATTATCAGCTGAGAGTATGAGGTATGTGGAGAGGGAGGGGGAGACTTGGGGAGAAGAATGCACAAAATAATTATCTGAGAGTGTGGAGAATGAATTTAATCAGGAAAGTGAGGCAATGTTATTGATGGTGAGTCCCTGTTTCAGAACTGTAGTCAGAAATTTGAAGTAAGTCCAGTCACCATGGTTCTGTCATTATTTTTTTTCCCTTTGACAAAATTCAGTGGACCATGTGCAAGTATGGAATAGGCACACGCTTGGATTTAAATGAGGATGGAGTTTTGCGGGGCAAGTAGAATGGAGAGAAATATGCAGGGTGCAGGGGAGGATTAGAGAGTTAAGGTGTTTACTATAAATTCTAGACTGGGTATGGAAGGAAGGGAAGAAGATAAAGAGAGTGATGGAAAGTAAAAACACGATCCTCTCGGTGAGGCTCAGAAGACCTCACTGAGAGCATAAAATCACTGGAGTGGGAGGACCAGAGTGAGTGTGCTGGGAGGATGGGACATGATTGACTTTTAAATCAAGATTTTAGTGGAATGTAGCCATTAACTATTGCTCTAGGAGTGGGTATCTTAGATGAGGGTCGGATACAATTTAACACAGTACAGAGAAGAATGAGGATGCATAAATGAGGAATCTTAGGATGCGGTTTGGAGTTCCACCATTGCCTAAGGAATGGGAGGTTGATGTCATTGGTCCCAGACGCCAGAGTGTTCAGCCATTGGATCAGCCTGTTCCATCTGAGGACACAGTACTTTCGATACATACAACTTTAAATAGCTTTCATCAAGAGGTTGTTTTCCTTTAATATTACTTGTTCCTCCACTGTTATGTGTGAGAGAAGGAATGGGGCCTGGCCAGGGCATCAGAAATGCCAAAGCAAGTCATGCAAGAAGCAAGTGACAGTCAGAGCAGATTACTGCATTGGGAATGAAGCACCAAAACTGACAAGGTTGAAAAAGCAAACAAGAAGCAGGAATAGGAAAACCAGAGTGAGGTCCCTAATAATAATGAGAGCTTGTATTTATTGAGAAGTTACTATGACAAGCATTTCACCTGTATTAATTCATTTACTCTTCATACAAGCTTCTAAGGTAGATACTTAACCACAGTTTACAGATATGAAAACAGAAGTACAGAATGGTGAAAATTGGTAAAAGGCACCCAGCTAGGAAGTACCAAAGTCAGGAAGGAAACACAGAGCCTGGATCCAGAGCCCAGTGCCTATACCATGCCTCTGGGCTACAACTCCAGGTATGCCCAAGGATTTGCTGCCCAAGCCAGGACATGGGGAATCATCCCCAGTTTCAAGTTATTTCCTCATTGAATTGGTGCAATTGGTTCTGACCTCTAAATATCTCTTATTCTGTTCACTGTTTTCCATCCAAATGCTACTACTCTGCTCTAAGCCCCCTTTCATCAGGATTACAGCAATTACTTCCCAAAAGGTCTCCCTGTGTCTTTTCTTGGCCTCTCCAAGCTAAGCTCCTTAGCGGAGCTGGAGAGATCTTTCAAAAGTGCAACCTTATTATATCACTTTCCTACTGAAAACCTTACGATCGCTTTCTCTTGCCCTTGGGATAAAATCAACTGCATAAGGAAGTTTGAGAGGCTCTCCATGGTTTCACCCCTGCTTACTTCTAGAACTTTCTTTCTTCTCTATACTGTACAATGTATACTTCACCTGTACTAGACTTGTTTCAGTTATTCAAAAGATACTTGTTCTCTGGCATCTGGGCTGTTTCATGAGACGTCTCCTCTGCCTGCAACACGCAGCCCACCCTTCTCTCCCTCCCCCATCTGTTTTCAGTTTTCAGCAACTGAAAATCCAGCTAACAATGGCTACAACAATGAGATATGTATAATATCCTAGCAAGAATTCCTAATCTAGATGTTTCCAGGGTTCAAAGAATCAGCCTCTATCTTTCCATTCTGCCATTTTGGAGTGTTGCCTGTTACCTTTAAGCTTATCATCTAAGGGTCCAAGATGGTGGTTGTAGATGGTGATAAATACTCTGATAAACCACCCAAATCCCCTTCAATGAAAGCACCTGCTGACCCAGTTTTTGAGAGAGCTGTTAGCAGACAGCCTTTAGCTGTCAGCTTCTTTAGGGCTTGGCTCAGTGCAGAGAACCACACTGCACAAGTTACAGATCTTCTCCGGTAGGTGTATTGTGTTCACTATATAAAGGTCAGGCCATCTTGTCCCAGTGGGGAATGATACTGAAGAGATTTTTTTCCAGAGTTCTCGGTTGGCTCCAGGCATTATATTTCAACTTCTTATTCTATCCAATCTGGCTTCTGCTCCCTTTCTTTTACAGGTATGACCCCAAGGGCATTCCCAAACATCCTGCATGCCGAACTCTATCTGAGAATATACTTCTAAATGGCAATATTTGGCATCTGGGTGTTCAGGAACAGCAACCAATGAGATGGCATTTTTGAGCTGGGTCACTTGCTGCCAGGGTAGCAAGGAAGATCCCGTTAGTGATGGTCAGTGGATCCCAAATAGTCCCTACAAAAACTAGTGATGCAAATGCTTGACCTTTCACCAGTGGTGAATTGGGTTGGTATATCAATGGAAAAGAATGCACTAGCTGGTGTAATTTATCAGGGCTTTGAGAAATATGAAATAGTAACTATAAGAACAATAGAACTAGGTGGTTAAATTGAGCTCTGGAAAAAGGTAATAAAAATCTGAGGGCAATTAATAGCCAATTAAAAACTAGGAGTGAAAATCAGAGGGCCTTGTTGGAAACATACAAAGAATATCTCATCTCCTCCAAAGGCAGGACAGAGAAAGCTGTGACCAGCCCTAGACTTAACCTTCAGAGTAACAGGGCTCCAAAAAGCTTTAAACTTCCAACTAAAGCAGGTCTCTCTGAGACTCCTCAAAGTGATAGGACGCAAACTCTAAACATTGTATCTCCTGCATTAGGAGCAGCTTAAATCTCTTACTTAGGTTTTGCAGCTGAAAATCTTTTGCTTTCTTCTGGACATCTGTCATCTTCCCAGGACATGTGCAGCTCAGGGGTCACCTGAGCTTTTGAGGTAATATTACAAGGAGAATCGGAGCAGCCTCTCTGTAGCTCACAGGATTACATGAGGGACTTCCCCTCTCTGATTTCCAGCCACCTCTGAGACTGAGGTTTTCTGCTTGACTTCTAACTGCCCAGCACTATGTGCTCTCAGGGGACAATCTGAAAAATCATGGACCTTGCCCAGTGAGATTTCCTTCTTTGAAGAGTGAATCTTCTCAATTTTCTTCCTACTTTTGGCTTCTCTTCAGTGACTTTACATAGCTGTTTTATATATATTTTTCCAGAGCTTGCAACTGCTTTCTGTGGGAGGGTTTGTTTCATACAAGCTACTTCCGAATTACTAAAATGAGAACCCTCAATATTAGTTTTTTTGAGTAAGGAAGAAGTAGAAGATGACTGCCACACCATCCACCCACCATCAAATAATACCACGTTGCCTTGCTAACTCCTTCTAAATGTTTGGATTTTAGCTTAAACATCTCCTGATGATCTGTCTTCCTTAACCTGCTGGAGCGGATTACCCCTACACATCTTTGATACATGTTTCTACTGTGCCCTGTACTTTCAGCTATCCCAACACCCATCACAGTTTATGGAAATGACGTGTTGAGTGTCTTTTTCTCTAAATAGGCTATACATTCTCTGAGGATGGCAAACATGTGTGTCATGTTAATTGCTGTATTCCAGGTTCTATCACGTGGTAGACAAATGAGAAAGATAAATGAATAAAGAGCGAATAAATTCAGATAGATAGGAAAAGTCGTATAGTTTAGGATTACAACATAGAACAGAAAAAGAGAAAAGGTTCTGAAAGTCTTGAACTCTGATTGATGTGGCCTCCACCAGCTGAATACAACTCAGTGGCCAATACTTGAATGTCTGTCTCATCTTCTTACCCATGAGTTCCTCACAGGATCCCACGACAAAGCCCATCACGGTTGAGACCAGGGTTAAGACAGCGCAGGGGCAGATGCCACTGAGAATGGTTCCTGTATTTTCTCTGAGCAATTTGGACCTTCTGTTTTGCAATAGAGAAGCCAGACATCACTTGAGAAGAGAGAGTACAAACGCCTTAAATGCCAGGTTGCATTATCTGATCAATTATCCTCCTGTCCTGGCTGACAAGTCAACCCAATCAGCCTGCCATAACCTAAAGATTCTAAACAGATATTAGGCTTTTCATGCTTTGACTACTTCTGACACATGCATTTTGTGCCTCAGTTTTTGTTCATAGAGTTGGGGGTTGGTAAATATATATTTTTTGCATTACATGTTGAAACATTGAAAGATGAATATTGAGAAATAAAAAACACTTCAGTCAGCACCTATCACCTACTAAAGCAATTAATCAAACACATACTTTGTTAACTTTCTCTTATGTTCTGTTATGTTTTATGACTCTATTATTATTTCAACACAATAAAAGGAATTAATCTTTATTGCATGGAAAATGTTTGGGAGGCAGAGAAAAGGGACTTAGCTGTCAGTCTCAATCTCTTGTTTCAAATCAATCATCAGGACAGACTGAATTATTTTTAACTGTGATGCATTCATTAAGCCTTATTGGAAACACTATAATGCATTATAGGATTTCCTACACTATCAGAATACAAATCGTCCCTTGGCATGAACTTGTTCTACAACTCAGTTGCCCTTGCATTATCTGCCTTCTCTAATAGGATATGAAAAATTTCAGAAATTGATGATAGAATAGCAGTTACAGCTTAACCCACAAGCTTGTAAGTGCCTTGAGATGGAAAGGCACAAATGGAAACGCAGAAGAATTTTTTAAATCTAGAAATAATTAATTAATACTTGAGGGGATGCAAGGCTTCTCAGGAGGACCCTTATAAATACATGATGGAGTTCATTGGTTTCTAGAACTGAAGGTTCCTTGGACAAGGGGGTTGTTTTTCTACATCCAGTGTAATTCAGGATGAGAGGCAGAGTAGCCATAAACATTCATGCAAATAAGCAGTTATCAATGGATTAACTTATCGAGCATCCATTATGGCATGAACAATAAAGCAGGAACTGTTTTATTAAAACATTTAGTCCCTATTGGTAAGGCACTTTAATCTAGTTGGTGAGTTTCAGAGGGGAATAAACTATAAATTGTTTAAATCAGTATAAGAAAAAGTCCAGCAGATTGGTATGGACATATGTGTCATTAATCAAGTGCAGGAGAGGACAAATTGGGATACAGTGTGGGCTTGAGGGGTCCTGTAGATCCAGGAGGCAGGTTAATTGTGTCACACATGCCTAGGAGTAAAGAAGAAAACCATTGCAGTCTTAAGGAGAATCTTGCAGAAATGTTTATAAGTGGCTTCACACATTTTCTTCTCTCTGCTATGAGTTAAGTGTCAAACTTGAAGGCTCTACCAAGATAAATCTACGTGAAAAATCTTAGTTGCAAAACATGTGATACTTCCTTTAAATTGCCTCTCCAAAACGACTCTATTTTGTCCTGCAAAAAAGCCTGGAACCATCCATCGGGTCCCTGTGTGACCTTGGACCAATTATTTTACCTCTTTGAGCCTCAGTTTTCTCATCTGAATAAGAAAGCACAGAACTAGATCATCTTTATGATCCCTTGTTATACATGTGTAGTGTTAAGAACAGTTCTTTCATTTTCTTTGGGTGGAAAACGGGGATCAGAAAACCCAGCTGACTTCCTTGCTCTGATTTGTTGATCCATCTCTGCCTTTCCAGTCAGTGCCCTTGCCCCATTTTGCTTGGCTCGGGTGAATCCCCTTGCTGCTGAGAGAGTGAAAAGGTGAAGGGAAGTGGCTTGTTCTGTTCTGGTTAGTTATTCAATTCTAAATAATTAATATCATTCCTGTACTCCATCACCTTGAAGTTGTTGGATGCCAGGGAGTATTAATAAAGGATAAGTTTCATGAGGTCAAAAGAAAAGACTCCAAAACATTTCTTATGGTCAGCCAAGCAGAAGGCTGGGGGAAATAGGGTCAGGAGAAATGAAGGAGGGACAGGAAATACATGTGTCATCTAATCTCGAAATTCTCCAGTAGGTAAAGAAGGAGAAATATTATAATTGAGAATTCTCCACACAGAATTAAGCCGGTGATAAATTAATATCTTTGAGGAAAAATCAGTAACAACAAGGTTTGCATTGAGCTGAAAAGTCTCATTATAAAATAGAAACATTTGAGCTGCGTTTGTTTTATTTCCCTTAAAATTAACCCTCTGCAGAAAAGAGCCATTTGAAACTGGCAAAAAGCACAAATCATCTCCCATAAAGAGCTTCTTCTATAAATTACCTCTAGAAAGACCGGGGCCTGGCTCTGTGATCCAAAATATGAAAATGCACTGATGACCCAATGTAGAGAGATTTTTAAAATTAAAGGCATGCTGTGTCTCCCCCAAGGATGCAGTCTGTAAAGGGCTGGCTACCACAATTGTGTTTAGCTATTTGATAGGTGTTCTAGACCAGGAGAGAATGTCATAAAACACATGTGGTCTGGGCAACACTGGGTCTATAAGATGCCAAACAAACACATTTTAAAAAAAATATTTATTTATTTATTTGGCTGCACAGGGTTTTAGCTGCGGCACACAGGACTTTTGTTGCCATGTGATCTTCATTGCGGCATGCGGGATCTAGTTCCCTGACCAGGGATCAAACCCGGGCCCTCTGCATTGGGAGCGCGGAGCCCCAGGAGAGTCCCAACAAACACATTTTTAAAAGTCATCTTTAGAAAGCATATTATTTATTTATATATTTTAAAATGAAACATTACCAACTAAGCTGAATTTCACCAAAGTGTATGCTTCTTTGAGTGTGATGTGTACACAGAATAGCCTCTGCACACATTTTTAAAACTCTGGAAACAGAATACTACCTCACTCCAAAAGTTGTCATTGATATCTGTAGATCAATAAAGGTAAAAATCTAATATTAATCAAACACTAATTATGTATCAGACATTGTGTTATGTGCTTTACATACATTATTATAATAAATCCTTACAATCCAATTACATAGCTACAATTATTACCTCCATTTCAGAATGAGGGATCTAAGACTCAGAAAGTTTGTTACCTTTCTCAAGGTCACATACTCAATAAAAGAGTGGAAGCCATCTCTGCCTAGCTAAGGACCTGGCCTCTTAAACACCATCATACACTGATACACTGTGAATATGAATAACCATCATAGTTAACAGTGAAGTTTAACATGTACTATCCAGTTAATCCTCACAACATCCTTCAGTATGTTGTTATCCTCTCTAACTCACAAATGTTAGAGCTGAGCTTTTGAACATTGAGGAGACAAAGTCACACGCCAGTGGAAGTGAAGCAGGACAGGCCCACAGACTCATGTCCTTCCCAGCAAGCCTCCATATATCATGGCAGCAAGCAAGGAAGTGAGACACAGAGTGTTGGCAAATGGATATTTGACAGTGTGCAGGGTATGAGCAGACAAATAGACCAGTGGAGTAGACTTTCCAAAAATAGACCTTAGTCCATGTGGAAATTTGATATGCGTGACAAATGTAGATGCTCCAATCACTGTGGGAAACAATAGACTTTTTAATAAATAATGCTGGGACAACTGGGTAGCTATTTGGAAAAAAGGTAAAAACTAGATCCATTCCTCATACCATACATGAGAATAAACTTTAAATGGGTCAGAGATCTAAATGTGAAAACTAAGACCAGTAAGTACTAACAGAAAACATAAATAAATTCTCCTTTAACCTCAGTGTAGGGAAAGGCTTTCTTTTTTAAGCCACTTATATGGCTTAAAATTCAATGTTAATAAAAGAAAATAGAGATTTCCCTGGTGGTGCAGTGGTTAAGGATCTGCCTGCTAATGCAGGGGACACGGGTTCGATCCCTGGTCCGGGAAGATCCCACATGCCGCGGAGAAACTAAGCCTGTGTGCCACAACTACTGAGCCTGCGCTCTAGAGCCTGTGAGCCACAACTACTGATGCCTGTGCGCCTACAGGCTGTGCTCCACAACAAGAGAAGCCACCGCAATGAGAAGCCCGCGCACCGCAACAAAGAGTAGTCCCCGCTCGCTGCAACTAGAGAAAGCCCGCACGCAGCAACAAAGACCCAGTGCAGCCAAAAATTTTTTTTTTAATTTAAGAGTTAAAAAATTTCAGAAAATGAAAGGAAAGAAAATATTACAAATTTGATGACACAATAATTAAAAAGCATGGTTTAAAAAAACACCATAAATAAAGTGAAAAGACTGCTGGGAAACTGGGAAGTATTTTATACATCACAGTTAAGGTGCAGTGATACACTAATAATATATAAAATCCAATCAGAGTTTATTTAAGTGATGCAAGGCCGGTTCAATATTTGAAAATCAATCAATGTAATGTACCATATTAACAGGTTAAAAAAGAAAAATCACATGATCATGTAAATCAATGCAGCAAAATTATTTAACAAAATTTAACACCCTTTCATAATTAAAAACCTCTCAGAAAATAAGAATAGAAGGTAATTTCTTGAACTTGATAAAGAATATTTTCAAAGAAACTACTACTAACATTATAGCCAGTGAAAGTCTGAATGCTTTCCCCCTAAGATTAGGAACAAGGCAAGGATTTACACTGTTATTCAACATACTGCTGGAAGTTCTGGCCAGTGCATTAAGGTAAGAGTAGATAATAAAATGTATATGGATAGGAAAAGAAGAAATAAAACTGTCCCTATTTGCAAGTGACATAATTGTGTACATATAAGTCCCAAAGAATCTACAAAACAAACAAACAAACCTCCTAGAATTAATAAATGAGTCTTGCAAGGTCACAGGGTAAACAATAAACATACAAAAATCAAATCAATTGTGTGTCCGTATGCTAGTAATGAAAGTGTGAGTATCAAAATTAAAAACACAGTAGTACCATTTGTAAGCTCAAAAAGCAAAGAAAATAGATATGAACTTCACAAAATAAGTACAGAACTTGTGTGCTGAAAACTAGGAATGCTGATGAAAGAAATAAAAGATCTAAATATGTAGAGACCTCCTGTGTTCATGGATTGGAAGACTTAACATAGTAAAGATGTCAGTTCTCCCCAGATTAATATACAAGTTTACCGTAACTCCTATCAAAATGGCAGCAAGATGTTTAGTAGACATAAACAAGATTATTCTAGAATTCACATGGATAGTCAAAGGAACTAGAATAGATAAAACTATCTGAAAAAGAATAAAGAGGGAAGATTCAGTCTTAATCTTACTGAATCATTACTTACTGTATTCAGTAAATACAGTAATTAGGACTATGGATTTTGGTGAAGGGGGGAGACACACAGCATAATGGAATGAAATGGAGCACTCAGAAATATCCCTAGCCAAAAATGCCTAGCTCATTTTTGACAAAGGTGCAAAAGTAATTCAATGGAGGAAATATAGCCTTTTCAACAAATGGTGCCGGAGAAAGTGGGCATTCCTGGACCAAAAAAAACAGAAAAGAAATCTCATCTAAGTCTCACACTGTAGACAAAGATGAAACCAGAATAAATTATGGACTTGAATGAAAAACATAAAACACTAAAATCTGGGGGGAAAATATGATAGAATCTTCAGGATCTAAGGCTAAGCAAAGAATTCTTAGATTTGACCTGAAAAGCATGATCTGTAAAAGGAAAAATTGATAATTGGGCTTCATCAAAATTTAAAACTTTTTTTCTCTGTAAATAGCCTTAAGAGGATGAAAATACAAGCTACAGTCTGGGATAACACATTTGCACACCACATATCCAGCAATGGACTGGTATCTAGAATATGTAAAGAACTCCCAAAACACAACAGAAAAACAAGCAAACAATCTTATTAGAACATGGGCAAAAGACATGAGCAGACATTTCACCAAAGAGGATATATTCATGGCAAACAAGCATAAGAAAAGATGCTAAACATTATTAGCCATGAGCCAAATCCACCTTAAAACCACAATAAGATGTCACTACATACTTATTAGAATGCCTAAAATAAAAATAGTGACAATACTAAATGCTGTTGAGTATGCAAGAAAACTGGATCACTCATACTTTGCACGTCAGAATGTAAATGGTACAGTTGCTTTAGGAAACAGTTTGGCAATTTCTTAAAAACATAAACATGCAACTATAATAATGACCCAGCAGTTGCACTACTGAGCATTCATCCCAGAGAAATGAAAACTTATGTTCCCATGAAAAGCTGTACAGAAATGTTTACGACAGCTTTATTTTTAATATCCCCCATATGAAGTAACCCAAGTGTCCTTCAACAAGTGAATAGTAAAACTGTGATACATCCATACTATGAAATACTACTCAGCAATAAAATGGAATGAGTTATTAACATACACAGCTACCTGGATGAATCTCCAGAGAATTATGCTGAATGGAAAAAAGCCAGTCCCAAAAGTTCACATTCCATTTATAAAACATTCTTGAAATGACAAAGTTATGAAAATGGAGAACATGATAGCGGCTGCCAAGGGTTAAGAAGGTGAGGGAGGAGGGAAATGTGTGTGGCTCCAAAAGGGCAAAATGAAGGATCCCTGCGTTGATGGAAATGTTCGGTATCTTGCGTGTGTGAGTGTCAATATCCTGGTGGTGATACTGCACTATGATTTTGGAAGCTGTTCACATTGGAAGAAACTAGGCAAAGGGTCTATAGAGATTATTTGTATTATTTTTTCAATTGCATGTGAATCTACAGTTATCTCAAAATAAAAAGTTTAGTTAAAAAAGGAAAGACTTCCCCAGTAATATCACGTGCCTCCTGATAGGATGCGCTAAGAAGGCCACAACTTCATTTCTGTGATATTTCTGCCCCCAAAATGCATAACCTGAGCTTAATCCTGAGGAAATCTCAGGAAAACCAAATTGGGAGACATTTCACAAATAATCAGACTCTACTTTTCAAAAACATCAGAGAATTAAAGGTAAAAAGACAAAACAAAACTGAGGATTCTTCCAGATTAAGGTAGACCAAGGACAACTGCATACAATGTGGGATTCTGGATTAGATCCTGGACTGGAAACCAAGGACATTAATGAAAAATTGGTAAAATTTGCAGGTTTGTAGGTTAGATCATACTATTGTTTCAATGTTAATTTCCTGATTTGGGTAATTGCACTGTGATTTGGAGGAATCTGAGTGAAGGTGATACAGATATTTTTATGCAATTTCTTCAAAATTTTTGTAAGTCTGAAGTTATTCAAAAAAATTAAAAGCATAAAGAATGTTAAACATGTTTAAATCATAAATTAACGTTGGGTAAATAGATGAGAAAAATAAAGACTGGTCCTTTTTTTATTGCTTAGTGAAATCGAATGCCTAAAATCTGAAATATTCTGCTCCAGTATGGTGGCCAAATATCTCTCACCAGCCCAGACAAGGAGTCACCCTGGAGAGTCCCACTGCTGTGTTGCAAAATAGGGAGTGGCAGGTTGTTTTTGTGCATGACAAAGAATCATATTCTTCAGGAGAAGATAGATTTTTAAGGCTGAGAATAATTCTAATTTGTATCCTCTCAAACCCATCTGGGTTCTCTTCTTTCAAAGGAAAACTTCCAGCTCTGAGTGGGTCGCCATTGTGACATGAGCAG
Source organism: Eubalaena glacialis (assembly GCF_028564815.1). Classification (NCBI taxonomy): domain Eukaryota; kingdom Metazoa; phylum Chordata; class Mammalia; order Artiodactyla; family Balaenidae; genus Eubalaena; species Eubalaena glacialis. The sequence goes on along the minus strand of NC_083735.1, from coordinate 29,466,425 downwards.
GCAGTGGCTGTTTAATACATCTTGGCCTGACAGTAGGAGAATCGGATCCCCTCAACCTGTCATCTCCATCTTCTGGTTTCATTAATTTTTCCACTCGGCCTCTCTGTTCTGGGGTAATAGCAGCTAAGGCAATGCAGTCTCTAACAGCAGTCAAAGTGGCATAAATATTAGTGATAATTGTACAGTACAGTAACTGCAAATAGCGGTGATTAATTCTGACAATAATAATTGTCCTAAGAACAATTGATTTCCTTTCCAGTCATGCCCAAGTTTCCCATGAGAAAGCTTTAAAATGGTTATTATTATTAGTGTAAGCTTTGGGGAGAAAAGGGAAGTTGAAAAGAATGGTGATTACTTTGGATTTGCCGGCACTGATTCTTTGTTAGTATGCAGAAGAAGGGCATCCATGGTACTGCAGGAAGCACTGTCCTACCTTACAAGAAAATCAACCTGACTCTGAAAGTGGGGATGGGGGGAATGCAACTCACTGAATGTGGATCACACAGTCACAGCCAAGAATTTCCTTAAAACTATGATGACACAGCACAGGAAATGCAAAGACAAATTCTTACTTGGGTAATAACTCTCTCTTGCGTAAGTCTTATCCAACCCTGTGTGATTTATTTTTGAAATATTCCTAATGTAGCTATCTAAGCATTATTATCTCCATTTAATGTACTCTAATAGATAGAAATATGAGGCAGTAAACTGCTTCTTTCAGACCATTGAAGAAGTCAGTGATGGGCTTAGAATTTAAGATGAAACAGCCACGGCTCCCATTTTTATTACCAAATTAAGAAGCTATACCAAAATCTCAGGGCTAGTTCCTTCAGAGACCCCCCCTCACCCCTTTTATTCTGGGTTAAGCCCACATGTAAATGAACACCAGACAAAATTTATCACCATGTGTTTACTGCTCAACTAAAAACCTATCATTCTATAGTATATTAATATTCAAGTTTCTCTTAGTGATTAACATCAGTTTTATTTCAGTGGCTCTCCAAACTGGGGGAATACTATTTCTAAATTTATTAACTAGGGTCTGATTTTCCTGTTGTGCCAGTAAGTTATTTGACTTTAGGGTGGTGTGTACTTGTATGCATAAACTAAGTGGTAGCAACTGAGCTTTGAATGCTCACCTTATACTTGACTTTATGGCCTTACATCCACTTTCACATACTTGTCCTTCAAAATAGGCATGGACTCAGAAACTGAATAGTAATTTTCCTAACTGTTTTTCCCAGATTCTACTGGACTCTAAACTTCATGAAAGCAAGGGCTTATCTCTATATCCTCAGCTCATTCTGATGTCCTGAGCATGTCCTCAGTCCTAGTACTGATGTCCTAGTACAGAGTCTAATATAATACTGATTGTAGGAGATCAATAAATGTTTGTTAAATGAATAGATAGATGCATTACACTCATTATCTCCATTTATTTCATAGCTCCTGGTACTGACTTTTTTGACTGCTGTATTAATCTTATCTGACTACATTCCCCCAGCAGGCAGGAATTTTAAATGTATCGGTTAGGTATTGCTGCATAAAAAAATTACCCCAAAATCTTACACATTAAAACAACAGATATTTGTTACCTCACACAATTCCTGAGGGTTAGGAATCTGGGTTGTCAAGGCTCAGGGTTTCTCACTGAATTCTAGTTAAGCTGTTGGCCAAGACTATAGGCTCAACTGTAGCTGGATAATCCACTTCCAAGCTCACTCACCTGCTTGTGGTTGACCAGAGACTTCGGCTCCTTGCCAGGTGGGCCTCTTCCTAGGGTTGTTTACAACTTGTCTTCCCCCAGAGTAAGTAATCTGAAAAAGAGAGGGAGACCAGGTATGCAATAGGACACACAAAATGGAAACCACAATCATTTAGTACCTAATCTTAGAATGGCAACCATAATTTACTGGTGGCAAAACCCAATCCTGGTATAATAAGGGTGTAAATATCAGGAAGCAGGGATGACTGAGAGCCAGCTTGGAGTTTGGCTACCATAATGGCTTTGCAAGGTGTTATATATAGCCTTCTCTCTCAAGCATATGTAATATGTGGCAATAATAAATTAGTTTAGATGAGGAGGATAATCCTTTAAATGAAAAAGGACAGAACCATTTTGGACTTGAGAACCTCTGTAGTGGGAATTATGTTAAGTTTACCTCACAAGATTCTGACGCTCATCCTGAATGTAAAAGCGTTGGAGGTAAAGTCAGAGGTGGGAGTCCAGGGAAGAAAAAGAAGACGACCAAATGAAGGAGGGGACAAATGTCTATTTGCATGCTTCTTGCACAGGCAATAATGGGTACTCTTCAATTTCCCAAATTTTAACCTCTTATGAGCAGGGAAATCCTGTATTTCTACCAAAAGTTTGAAAAGGCTAGCTTAATAGTATGAAACAGGGTGAGGGAATGGTTGATAAATTAGTAGGATGACTGTATAATTTATTATCTGACCAAGACACTAATCAGAGCAAAAAGAAGGGTGATTAATAATGATGCCACAGCAACAGACATAAATTGAGACTGTCCAGGACAATCTTGGACACATGTTCACCCTGTAAATTAGAGCCATTTATTTTGGGCCACTTTTACTGTGAGGAGCCTGGAAGAGCGAGTTTTGTGCACAGTCCCTTGAAACTTACCTTTTATGCTTTCCATGAGAATATCTAACCCAGAAAAAAGGAATTAAGAAGGAAGCAGGCAGCACAGTGTACTATTTCTTGACAAAGGACAGCCTCTTGGGGAAGGATTGATTTGTAAGTATGTTGTCTAAGAATTCATGTCCCTCTCAAGGAAATTACCAGTCATGAGGGATTTGAACAAATCTTTTACTGCAGTTACCTCATATCAGTTGCAAAGAGAGATTGTGTTTAATTTTGCGAAATTTCTTTTCATATGCATCTAATTAAAGTATCTGTTGAGTCCATCATGTTGTATTCAAGTTAATTGAACAGAAAAAAATTTAATGGTTCCATATTAGATTTTCCTGGTTAATGTCACAGCCATCTATTGATTTTTTTTAATTAGAGATTTTTGTTAATGGATTTGAACAAATTAAAATCTGTCTAATAACCAGTGCTCCTCTGGCAGTTCTCAGGACACTTGCTGGGATTTAGGGGAGTCTGCGTTTTCAATGACAGATTCTATAGAATTCTAAAATGAGATTAGAATTCCTGCTGATAAACTTCATTATGCCATGGATTTTTTCCCTCCTCTTAAAAATAAAATTTTTAGAGAGGATTTTTAGGGATACAAGTGTATAAATAGTAATACTCATTTGCACCCAAACACAGATTATCATGCCTAATGCTCTACACAGCCCAGTGCAATTGTTGGAATTCTAGGTAGAGGGTTGTGCCCTTGATTTTTAGGCTCTGCCGTAATGGTAAGAGAATCACTCAAGGTCTTGCACAAATTTTTAACATGGCTATAAATAGAAGAAACAATTGTATCCAAGGTGATCATATTATAATCCACTCCCCAATTGCCTCTGTTTTTCTTTTCTTTTTTTTTTGCATCTCCAAAACACCAATATAGGAAGCCACAACAGTTGTCCAGGGGCCTTGGATTAATCTTAGAAAGGATATTTACTCTTTTTTTTTTTTATTTTCAAGGAGTAACATTTAGTCCTAGCCTTGATGCAACAAGGACCCATTCCTGATGGTTTGAGAGGGTTTAAGGTCAAAAAGGGGTTACACAGTATTCTTACTGTAACTTGTTTCTTCCTAGAAAATCACTTAAAATTCATTCTGGACTTGAGTCTGCTGTAGGACAAAGAGATGACTGAGGGAAGCTTAAGGGCAAAATAGAAAGTCTTCGGGGTCAGCATCTGGTCCTGGAGAAAGGTAAAGATGAGGCAACAGAGCAAGGGAAAAAGAAAACTTCACCTTCACAGACGGGTGGACTCTGGAGCTGTTCAGAGCACACCAGACCCCTCGTACTATTCCTTTCAAAAATGGAAGAAAAGTCCTGTAAAAACCCTCAACTTCACAGAACCAGATTTACAGGAGAACTATCACAGGTAACCCTCAACCCACCACCCAGGTAGCCTCTCAGCTGTCACATACTCAAGTCTTTAGAGACTCGACTCAGTCTCCCTGCCATGCAAGGAGAAGTGGTTAATCCATTCCCTTTTATCCCTTTGAATCATTTCTAAGGAATAAAATCAGGAATTCACCAAAGACAATAACAAAGCCCACTTAGTTTCACATATTGCCTATAAAGATAAAAATCCTTCCATTTATATCTTTCAGGCTCTGCACGCCCTATCTATTCACCCAAATCCCATCCACCCTTTCATTTCCTAGAACTCGATAAAAACTCCCCTGAAGACTGCCACTAAAATTCATCTCATCTCTCCTTTATCTGAATACTGGCAGTGCATGCAATATGCAGAATAAAATTTAGTGCTTAATTATACGTTGCCTTGTATTATCCTTTAACTGTTTCATGCAAGTATAAGGGAGGTAATATTTTATAAATATATTTTTGCAATTATCTCCCACATTTAATAATATTGACCTCCCCACCAATTTCCTGTCCTCCCAACACACTCATTGTCTTTCTCTCTTTCCAGAAAAATATCCATTAGAATTGTTCCAAGAGAAATTCACATGATAGTCATTTTTGTATGGATTACTACGTGCCAGTCACTTTTCCAAGCACTTAACATATGCAAATTCACATAATCTGCACAACAACCCTGTGATATAGGTAATATTGTTCTATTTTGTTTTACTGATGAAGAAACTGAGGCACAGAGACATTACATAACTTACCCAAGGGCACAAATCTAGTAAGTGACAAAGTGAAGATCCAAATTCAGGGGTGTTGCTTCAGACCGTGTGCTCTTAACCTCTTCACCATACAGAGAGAAAGATTTTGTATTCAACTTCTGATATCTAGATTGGGTTTTGCAGCAAGCTGGAGGTCTGATATTCAGTTTATGTGAATAGATGACCTCCCATTGAATAAACCATGAACCAAACCTAAAGGATCCAACCACAGGGTGCTTTTCATCGTACAGAGGGGACAAGCCCTTTGGCCATCAATGGTACGGGTGTGAGGCTTATTTCCCTAAGTAGAAGAAGGATCTGACTTAGAGAAAGTTGGAATTCTGAGTTTTTCCCTTTCAACCAGAGGAGTGATGGGGAGAAACAAAAGGAAGACACCAATGACCTTGTTCCTGTCTAAACTCAACCAGTAGCAAGAGAAACTTTAGCAACATCTATAAAATATGGGGAAAACAAGAGTGACTCATCCTTGCCCGTATCTTGGGGTTTTCCATGGCCATACGAAAATAAAAGCCTTTAGCTCAGAGCCATGACCTATATAATGTAGGGACAGTGGTATGGGGGATAGCAGACATTTGAGTACTAGCTGGTCGTGAAACCACGTTCGGGGCTCCTTATGGACTCGGCATGGCAAACAAGCCATGTAGAAAGCCCTGTGTCTTCTGAGAGGGGTTGCAGAGAGGTTGAGAGCGATGGTGGATTGAAAAAGACTTGGTTCAGGAAAAGGGACAGCGCTGGGCTAAGACGTTAAGACAGAGGCCAGTGGTGAAGTCCCCAGCTCACTCTGAAGGCCTGATGAAACCACTTAGCCTTCTTTGGGACTAGACCAGAAGGCAGAACCACCTGGCCACACCTCCTGGGGATCAGGGTTGACCTAGAGGAAGCCAGGTAGATCTGAGGACTCCTCTTCTTACCCAAAGTTCCATACAAATGCACTAAGCCCCTCTCTTATATCTGAATACCATTTGGCAGTAGTGGAGGGGGAGTGAAATATAAAAGCAATTGCCCGAAGAGACTGAGTTATCCACACCACTATTACTTACACCAGCGACACTGAAGAGGGGAACTTTGTAGAAAACAAAAGCGTAAGCTGGAGGGGGACTCTTTAGATCAGAATAGCTTGCAGTATTATTATCTGGTAATACTGGATAATATTGCCTCCACTACCCATTGGGGTTTGTCACAAAACTCAGATGAATTAGAGAAAATATCAAGATCATTTTCTTTGTACATCCAAGGTGTTCTCTGAGCAGATTTGAAACCTCACTATATGGCTACATGATTTGATATTTTCTCCTCTCCAAACTAAGCCCCTTCAGATTAGGAGTGGCGTATACTTCTTTTATATTTCCTGCTGGCTCAGCTCACAAGGGGGCACAGCAAGTGCCCAGAAATATTTGTTGACACACTGCCCCAGTGTGAAGGGAATGAATCTCTCTTGTACCTTTACCCAGCTAATAAAAGAAAGAAAATAATACACGTATGTGATTCTTTTTGGAACAATTTTCTTTCCTCGCATCTAAATGTCTTCTTGGTAAGTGTTGGTATGGGAATCTAATCTGGCATCCTCTGCCTCTGTAATAACCCAGGGAACAGCTCCAAAAACCAGACAAGCCAATTAGTAGTGCATCTAATTTTTGTAATTTCCAAAACCCTCCATCACAATGAGGCTATTACAGGAAAATTAACCACTAGCAGTTGAAATTACTCAGTGTGGAGTTTAGCCAGGGGCAGGAAACAAAGCTGACTTTCATAGAAAGAAATCACCGGGCTTTTCCTCTCAAATGACTTATCTGAAAAGTCAGCCAAAATGTGGAAACCTTGTTATTCCACTGACTTTTACATTCCTTTGGCAACCAGACAGTTGAGGGCAGGCTTAAGTGAGGGAGGCAACAGAGTGGAATCAGTTTGGAAGGATTGATTTCCACCCAATGGCCTTGGGTGAATGAGCATGGAGGGCAGAAAATAGAATAGAATCCAAGAAAGGAAGCAAGAAAACAGCTTCTAAAACAATGTCTGACACAGAGGGCATAATGATTGAAGGCTTTAATGAGTGAATGAAGATTTGAAGTAGGTATGTGTCAGGCAACATAATAGGTATATTTGTAAGAGTTGAGGTTGAATAGATTTTTTTAATATAAATCAAATCTTGTGTTCAATGCTGTGAGTGAAATACACCAGGAGTTGTTATTGTTATGTTTTAATAAGGAAAAAAATAGCTTTTGATAAATCTGTTTTGCAAATCTGCGACTTCTTCTATTTATTTTTTTAACACAGTCCATGAAGTGACCTGATTTTTTTCTCAGGAAGTAGAACCCAATGAGGAGCTCCCCATACTTCACACACTAGGCCAATTCAGTAAAACCCTGCCGACAACTTCTTCCTTGAGACAGGTATCCAGGGAGCATCCACTTCCCTTGCTAGCAGCCTGAGACGCACCTGAGTTAGAGTTTGGGGAAGCTGCCTTGTCTATGTACATAATCTGAAGTTCTGGGTTGTATTCTGTCAATGAAAAAATGCCGCCTGCCATATCAGTAAACAAAAGATGTTGTAGCCATTAAGCCATCACATCACAGCCTCCCCAGTGACAGCGAACCCTGAGGGAGCTCAGGATGGAAACAGGATGCCAGACACCAAGCCATCAGCCACCCCCAACGATGCACCCTGAGGAGACTCAGGATGAGAAAGCACAGGATACTGGCCCCAGAGAGCTAAGGTGCAAATCAAAGGAATGGTTTCAATGAGCCCAGACTGTTGCATCTTCCCATACATAGAAAAGCACTAAATTCATTAACTTGAGATGTCTGGTTTTCTTTAATTAACAGTAATCTTTTGGATTCCAAATATACACTACCAAATGTAAAACCGATAGCTAGTGGGAAGCAGCCGCATAGCACAGGGAGATCAGCTCGGTGCTTTGTGGCCACCTAGAGGGGTGGGATAGGGAGGGTGGGAGGGAGGGAAACGCAAGAGGGAAGAGTATAGCCGATTCACTTTGTTATAAAGCAGAAACTAACACACCACTGTAAAGCAATTATACTCCAATAAAGATGTTAAAAAAGAAAACACAACAGTAATCTTTTGAAGATCCGACCACCTGCTCTTCGTTGCAAAAACTGCCATATATCCTGGCTCCTCCCTTTCTTCTTTAGAGCAGTCCCTTAGAACTATCTGAGAGGCTGCATCCTGGGCTTGAGTCCTCAGTTTTGTCTGCCAAATAAAACTTAATTCTCAACTTTTAGGTTGTGCTTTTTTTTTTTAGTCAACAATTCCTTCAGCAAGTAAACCTGGTTAGAATAAGAGAATTTAGCAGGACCCTCCATTTATTCACTGAGTTGATGAAACAAAACTTCCATTTACTTGGTATTAAGGCCCTGATAGGATGTTAACGCTCTTATCGGTGCTGTCGGATCCTTTCTCTAGAATGTAAACTTATTACCACTTATGCAAGTCTGGTCACTGAGACCTGGGAGCTAATCAGTTTCTCTAGCAATAACCAATAATGATTAACTAGAATCCTTATAAAAGCAAGAATGGAAAGACGTCTGGGAGGATGAACACCTACCTACCCAGCCCACAGTCATGTGTGGACAGAGCAGCTGGGCAAACTCAAAGAATTCAGAGTTTTTCTCTGGAACTGGTCAGGCAGAACATTAAAAGAAACAGCGCTTCTCACACTTCAACGTGAACCACCTGAGGATTGTATTAAAAATGCAGATTCTGCTTCAGGATGACTGGGGTGGGGGGCCAGGATTTTGCATTTCTAACAAGCTTTAAGGTAATCCTGATGCTGCTGGCCCAGGGTCCACATCCTGAAAAGCGTGGCACTAGATAACATGACACTTGTTTGGAATCCAAGCTAAAACTTGTAGAGGTCAAGCTCTTTGCTTTTTTCCCTTTCTTTCCTTATTGCTCTCTGTGTAAGCAGCATAAATGTCAGCGGAAGAGCACTCAAGCTGCAAACAGCTGTGGTTATGGGGGGACTATGGGAGTAAAAATGGAACTTTTTTTTGGCATCAAGTAAACATTACCCTTTACATGGGACCAAATGATGAAGAATTCTGTGCTTCTACTTTTGCGCTGCATTGACTGAAGGTTTTGACGTTCAGGGAAGTAACTTAACATTTACAAGCCCACTGGGAAAATGCTGCTGAGATGGGCATTAATCAGAAGGCTGCAGGAGGATAATCCTAGATGACTTTCCTTAAAAAACAGTAACAAATAACCAGCAATTTTCCTTTTGCCTCTATGTAAAGGCTCCCAAACCACTTTGCATATTTTATGCCATGAACTCTCAAATTACTAAATAATAAAATGGATGACAAAACTATCAAGCTAAAGGCATAGCCTACATCTATGTTGTGAAATGTGAAGATAAATGTGCAAAATGACCAGCTCACCTGGTAAGGTCAATAGCCAAGCTATGAATGAACAACAGAGGTCTGAATCTCACAGGGTTGGGCTTAGAAATCCTTTTCTGAAGCCATTACAATATAAAAATTCTCATGAAAACAGCAATCCTTGGTGATGGGTAAACTGGGGAGTAGATTCAGATCGGTCTTGGACTTACTGAATTGTCCTTTTCACACAAAATACAGAACTAGGAAAAGCCCCAGAAGGGTATATGTTGTGGGTTATAGTTTGTTATTTGCTCTTTCTGCCAATTAAAATAAAAGGCAAAACAATCTGAAGTAAAAGCAGATTGAACTCAGAGTTATCCAGAAATAAACTCCACTCCACGTGGTAAAATATTATGTACTGAGATTAGATGATCCTGCCTTATGCCTGCAAACTTACCTTAAATAAGAGACAACAAAACACCAGAAGCATGGTTAAGAATGCATATATCTTTAAAATCTACAGCTTTAGATTTGAGAAGAGAATTCTAAGAGCAAACAGAGATACAGTGAGTAAACCACTCCAGGGCTAGATATATGTTTTCTCGCTCTGTGATTTGGAAATTGGGGGGAAAAACTCAAAATGAAATCAGTAAAAAAATCTACAGCATAGAAAAATGGAAAACAAAGCACTCAAAGTATATCACATATCAAAGTATAGATAAAGAATACGTATATATACATATATATTTTAAGACAGTACAGAAAACAAATTTTAAAATGTATCACTTTGTACTCTTAAAAATTTCAAAGAAATATAGGGTTTATATAATACAAGATTAGAGATAAAATAGTAAAACAGATTAATATTTGATATGAAAAGGAGGCTTGGTGATAAGCACACAATTTTTAACAAGTAAAATAAAAAGAATTTTTTTAATATCTAAAACTATAATCACAGATTTAATGTCAGCATTAAAGAGCATATTTGAATCTAACAGAAATTAAATTAGTGTTATGGAGAGCAAACTTGAAAATATTTCAGAACTTATTGGAAAAGAAAAGAGATAAAAATGAAATCCTGATGATATATATGGAAGAGAAAGAATTATGATCTAACGTAGAGATAATTGATGTTTCCAAGAAAGAGGACAAATCAAACAGAAGAAATAATTTAAAATATGATAGACAAAATCTTTCCTAGACTGAATAAAGTCATAATCCTGCAGATTAAAAACATCCCTAAGTGCATGTGGTAACATAAGTAGAAGACTAGCTTCCATTTTTAACTTGGTAAAATTTTTAACTTTGAAGCAAACAGAGAGATGGCTACAAGCTCTCTTTGGGTCATTTTTGTTGGAGAAAAAAACCACTCCAAAACTTAAAACAATAACTATTCTGTTATGCTCCCAGATTCTGGGGGTCAAGCATTTGGAAGGGGCTCAGTGCAGATGGCGTGAAAGTCAAAATGCACCTGACAATTAAAGATATGAAAAAAAAAAAAAAAAAAAAGATACGATTTTATTCTGGCTTTTGCAACAGAGAGAATGTTCATTAATGAGAAGAATCACAGAGAAAGGAAAGGGGGATCTGGGGCTTTACAGAGGCAGGTAAACAGGGGAGTCATTCATGAATCATACGGGAGTCATGAGGAAGGATGGAGAGGGTCTTATCTTGGAAAACGTGAGGGCAGGGTGGTCCTTTCCAGTTAGTTGTTTCCCGGCATAACAAGGGTGGGAGCATTTCTCAACCATCACTGCTTTCTGGAAACTCAGGGCTCAGTAAAGTTCAACATTGTCAATGACTTCTCTCTGCCCCACGGCATCTGGGAATTTAGCAAGGAATATCTGATGGCTGGAGATGACTCTGTGGCTGGAATCACCTGAAGGCTTCTTTATTCACACCTCTGGTGCCTTGTCTGGGATATCCTAAGGGCTAGGATGACAAATTGAAGTCTGTCCTATCAACAGAACTTGGCTTCCCCTCAGCATGGTGACCTCAGGATGGTTGGACTTGTTTCCTTGCAGTTCAGGGTTCCAACTGTGCATTTTCCAAGCAAACTAGACAGAAACTGCATTTCCTTTTATGGCCCAGTCTTGGCAGTCAGATTGCATCACTCCTGCAATATTCTAGTGGTCCAAGCAGTCACAGCCTGACAAGACTCCTGGTGAGAAGAAAGAGATGCTCAACTCTCAAGTGAAAGAGTGTCAAAGTATTTGTGGCCTTCTAAAAAGATAGCCAAAACCAATACTTTGACTATAAATTATTTATATTCTGCCACATGAAAAATATACTCATTCCCTCTCCCAAGATTCCCAAAGTCTCATCCAACTGCAGCAGCAACTCAAAGTCTAGGATCTGATCATCCAAACTGGGTCCAGGTGCAGATGAATTTCCTCAGGTGTGGGTCTTCAAATATGGTTTGTCTCCTTCTGGAGATTGGTGAGCACAAGAGACAAGTTACTTTTGACATGCCCAACAAACGAACCATAGGGGGACAGGCATAAGATAATAGATATAATAGATAGTCCTGTTCAAAAACAGATAAATGGAAGGCACACAGAAGTCACTGTTCCATAGCAAATCTGAAATTGAGCTGTGTATGTGCTGCTGGTTCCCTGATTAGGGCTCTGTCCTATTCCTTGGGAGTTATCTTAGGGTTCTTCAGAGAAACAGAACCAATAGCATGGGGATAGATAGATAGATGATAGATAGATAGATAGATAGATGGTGTGTGTGTGTATATGCATCTATCTATCTATCTACAGAGAAAGATTTATTTTAAGGAATTGATTCACACAACTGTAGGAGCTATCAAATCTGCAACCTGAAGGACAGGTCAGCATGCTGGAGACCCAGGGAAGAGTTGATATTGCAGCTCAAGCCCAAAGGGAGTCTGAAGGCAGATTCCACTTTTTTTTTTTTTTTTTGGAAGAACTCGCTCTTTTCTCCTAAGATTGTCAACTGATTGGATGAGACCCAACCACATTATGGAGGGTAATCTACAGCACTCAGTCTACTGACTTGCATGTTAATCACATCTAGAAAAATACCTTCACAACAACATCTAGACTGGTGTTTGACCCTAAGTTAGACACCATGGCCCAGTAAAATTGACACATAAAATTATCACATTGTTCTTCCTGGCTCTTGGCTTCACCCTCTGAGTCATTCTTCCTTTTCCAAGAAAAACTGAGTTTGCAAATGAATAGTGTTCTCAGGCTGGGAGTCTAACGGTCTCTGTATGCTTTATGTTTTATACTGTTTGTACTGTCTCTGTCTTTTTTGGGTAAAGTTTTGCTTCCACTTCCACCTCCTCCTCATCATACAAAAGCAAAGTCTTAAAGATGTGTTCTGTGCAATTCTAGATATGCTACATGAATGAACTCATTTAATCTTCACAACAGCCCTATGAGATAGGTATCATTTTTTTCTTCTATTCAGGGTAGAAAATAAAGTAAATGGAGAGTAAACTTGCACAAAATCACACAGCCTTACTCACAGAGCTGGGATTCTAGCCAAGTATTCTATCCACACACTTGCAGCTACTACACAGCACTTGTCACATGTAAGTAGATGCTTCCTGGACTTCCTGGACTGGACCAACTCACCCTCCCTCAATCAACACTGACAGTGCACTAATATTTTGAACTAACTTATTAAAATTAATGAACATGTCAGAGGCAATTGACTCAGTTATGGAAAACAGACAGCTGTCCACTTTAGTTAGATCTTTTGGAGAAGTCAGGAAACAGCAAGCCTCGTGAACTAATAGATTATGGTTATAGGGTGAAGCCAGGGGGAGGGATGGAGCAGGGAATTTGGCCCCAATAACCTAGTGACTGATTGTGTAGAGTCTGGTCAAGGAGCAAAGCAGGACCTTCCTATTTTATTATTTCTCTCTGTTCTTAGAAGAGGAAACAAAAGATGTGTCAGCTGTAACAGCGATCATATGTTGTATAATTACTGTGCTTTTCACATCCAAATAACTGGCCGTTCTCCTGAATTTTCCATAAGTGGCAAAATAAGTTATATTACAGAACAAGAAGGAGAAAGTAGTGGGACACAATTTAAACAGGGTTTCTATTTGGGGATCTTGTTAAATTTTTTATTTTCCTCCCCCTGCTTCCTTTGATTCCTCTGCCATTTTATTTTTCCTATTCTTTTTACCCCTCTTGAAAAAAAAAACTCTGTAAAAAGAAAAATTTATATATGTTTTCTTCCCTTTTTTTTCCCCCAAGAAGTTGACCCTTGAAAGTCAGTAAGTTAAGAAAGAGGAGAAAAGACATGCCTAAGAAGTTTGAGGGAGGTGACCACTCCACAGTGTAAAAGATTGAAGGGCTCCAAAAACAGTCCCAGATTCTAAAGGGCATTCTCTCCGGCCATCCCCTGCCCTGCCTGAAATCAGAGCAGATGCGTCTGCCGGCCAACCATCTGTCTGCACATGTGCAAGGGCATCCTATGGTTTTTGTGTGAGATCTAATTGCTTGCTTCAACAGTGTGGCAGGTTGGGTGCATGAAAATCTAGTGTTCAATAGGGATCTACCATCACTCATTGCTCTCCTGCATCTTCCCCTTCCTTTTCCCAGAGTTTGTTTTTAAATAGAGTGTGCACAATGTATGTAATTGCCTCACAACTAAAATTCAGTCTCTGGAACTGGGGGCAGGAGAAGTCAAAGAACAAGAAAGATACCTTAGATCAAAGATACTGGGAAAAGAGCACAATATTTAACAAGGTGCAAGTCCAGACCAGGGACCAACAAAGCAATCACGCCTCTCAGGAGGTACCCTGGGAACATCCCTAAAATCTTCCCTTTTCCTCAGAATTGCCCCCTTCTGCTCCCCTTACTTGAACTAGACATTGAGCCAGAACGCATCCGGTGATGTTCACTGTGGACCTCTTCTGAGGCCTCTCATTTCAAAACATTTGGAATGAGCTACCCAGGAACACTTGGTAAAGAGCAATTAAATGCCACCCTGCACATTCATGCTTAATTATCTTGCTAGAGACACACTGTAGCTCACTGCATCTAAATGCAAATTTGTGTATTTGAGATTTTTATTGGATTTGATAAGTCAAATGATTGCTACTTTACATGGAAAGGGGTTGGGGCTGATGAACTGTAGGAGCCCACGTGAGCAATGAGACAAAAATTTCCTTGATTCATTTAAAATAAACCTCCCTCCCCCTGTGGTGTCTCTTTTCCTGAAATTTGATTTCTTTTTTTGTGCTGCTGGGCTCATTTTGCTGATAAGGAAGATGAAGGTAAATAGCATTTTGAAGAGCAGACTTAAATAAGGCCAGAACACAGTTGGACAAGGCAACTTGCCCCAAGACTTGGGTCTGTGTGCTGACCACTATGTCAGTGATTTTCAAAGTCTGGACCATATCTTACAGCATTACACACAAACACGCACACGCACACACGCGTACGTATTATATACATAGATTTTTATGAACCTATACTTTGCCTTATTAGTGTACTTTATTTTCTGTTCTATTCTACTCTAGTCTATTCCATTAAAAAATGTTTAAATGCTGGTTACAACCCAGTTAAAAGATTTTACAACCCAGTAAGGAATCTTAAGAAAATTGCATTCGATGTTTCTCTTGCTCACGGTGTTTCTAAGCTTTATTAAATCCCCAAAAATGAATGATGGAAACAGTGTTCCTAAACAATACTGCCAGCCCAAAGTGCTAATTATAAAGGGTCAGCCTAAAATCAGATAAAGCGGTGGAGCTGAGAGCGGGCAGCACATGCGTGCAGTGTAATCTGCTAATGATGGTGTGCTTGGCAATGGAATGAATCCCCTGGCAGGTTGGCATTATGTTTCAAACGATGCCAGCTTCCAAGGGCATTTTACATTCACAAATGTAAGTGTCAGCTGTGCTTGAATGGTTCTTGGGCACTACCCCCCTCTCCATCACCCCTGCTCAGGCTGTTAGACCACAGGGGTCTTGTGAGGGGAGATGACCCCATGTTCAAGGTCTGCCATGGCTATCATTTTTCTCACTGCCTTCCCAACTGAGTTTGGGGTCAGTTATCTTTCATGGCATCCTTTTATGGTAGATGGGTCTATTTTACAGGTTCTAGCTTGCCAATCAATATGCATCCTTTGTCAACAGTTGCCTTCAGTTCATCTGGAGCCCCAAACATTAATGCCAAACATTCCATCTTAACTAAAATAGAATACGGGGAAATTATAAACTTCCAAAGAGAAAGGAAGGGATGGGATATGGAGGAGGAAGGATGGAAAAAATATTGATTGAATGCCTTCTCTTTTAGACACAATGTTAGACGTATTATTGTATTTAATACTAATAAACCCCATTAAAAAGATGGTCATTGATCCTACTTATCTGAAAATGATCTTCAGGAAGGTTGAGCTGGAATTTCCAATGTCATGTAGCTGGTGGGTGGTATGGATTAAAATATAGGTGTGCCTATTATTCACAATAGCTAAGCTATGGAAACAACCTAAGTGTCCGTCCATGGATGAATGGATAAAGAAGATGTGAGATACAGAAATATAGAAATAGAAATATATATATAACTCTAATATTATTCAGCCATGAGAATGAAGGAAATCCAGCCATTTGCAACAACTTGGATGGACCTTGAGGGCATTATGCTTAGTGAAATAAGTCAGATGGAAAAAGACAAATATTGTATGGTATCAGTTATGCATGGAATCTAAAAAGAAGAAACTCAGAGAAACAGAGAGTAGAGTGGTGGTTACCAGGGGTTGGGGTGGGGAAAATGGGGACATGCTGCCAAAGGGTACAGATTCCCAATTTTAAGATTAACAAGTTTGGGGATCTAATGTACAGCATGGTGATTATAGCTAATAATACTGTATCATATACTTGACTGTTGCTAAGAGAGAAGATCATAAATGTTCTCACCACCAAAAAGAAATGGTAACTAGGATATGGGATGGAGGTGGTAGCCAATACTAAGGTGGTAATGATTTTGCAACTTATAACTGTATCAAATTGACATGTTGTACACTTCAAAATTACACACAATGTTATGTGTTGATTATACTCAATAAAGCTGGGAAAAAATAAGAAAATAAAAATGTCTCCCCCCACCCCCAAAAATACAATTCTGCCTGGGTCCCCAGAGCATGCTCTTCCTAACATGCACAAAGCCCTTGTATTTTCACTTTGAACCACATGGAACATCAACTGGAACTTCAGCAAGAAAACCCACTCAATATGGTGCTTCCACACTCAACATCCAGAAACTCTAAGGAGACATGCGAGATGGAATGAAACCTGAGCAGGAGATCAGGAGATTAAGTTCCTGGATCACTCGATGGATTGGGCAAGATATTTCCTTTGGAACTTGAGTGGAGAAAATAAAGAGAAGGGAAGGCAAGTAGGGGGCAGGGTTGAAGAAAGAGAAATTTAATTAGATATTCTACTCCTATGTGAGATAGTTACTTTCAGACAATGGGAGTTATCATGGGAAAGGTTTGATTCAAAACCAACATAAGCAGCTCCTTTGCCCCTTTTCTGTTTGTTCATCACTGCTTTCCTTAGACCTTACTCATAAAGATGAGATCATTAGGCAACATTTAACTTAGCTCCTGATTTCTGCTTTTCTAAATATATACAACACCTTACCTAAACTGTTGATTCCTTTCCTGGATTAGAAGGAATAAGAATGAAGAATTATGTAGTTAAGGACTGACTGACTCTCTACCCTTAGTTTCCCCTTAGTAAATTTGCAGGTGGACCTTGCCGGTTCAGGCTGACCACGCGGGTGAGACAGCATCCCAAGGAAGACTGGGAGAAGTCATCAGGCCTGCACGCAATGGAAAAACGATGAAGAATCTGACCTCCTGCCTTAATAATTAACTGAGATTGCTTCCCCTTTTTCCCTTTAAAAATCGTCATGGCTGAGCAGAATCTTCGGAGTTGGTCTCTGGACATAAGCCCACCTTCTCCCCAGATTGCCAGCTTTTCTGAATAAAGCACCTCTCCTCTCTGCCGAAGCTTGCCCCTTGATTTATTGGCTGTTGAGCAGCAAGCGCCTGAACCTGCATTCGGTTACACCAACTGTTAGCTTCACTTTTCTGCTCTGTGATCACGATTCACTGTGCGCATTTGGACTTTGTTCCTGATGGCTTCAGACATGACTGCTTTGCAGAGGCCTAATCTTCCAAAGCTTTCCATCAAATCAAGTTGATGTTTTTATGACTGTGACAATGTTTTTGTGTAAGGAAGTTACCTATTTATAAGGGAAAACAAGGAGAAACAGTTTTATTGTGGTTGGGGAAATGCTCCCTGGAAGAGAGGCCCTCTGCCAGGTGCTAATTACATTCCTATTGTCTTTTGGCTTCATGCTTCCCACACCAGGGAGAGGAAGAGTTGGGAGGGGGCAAAGGAGGGAGCAGTGGAAGATAATTGAACAAGGTGAAAATGAATGCTCATTAAATTCCAGAACACAGGAGGACTCATTTCATATGATAGGGCTGTAAATATGACTTTTAATGAAGTTATGACATGGTTGCCAATAAAAGTCATTTACTCTGCAGTATTAGAGTTAATTATACACAGCTGGAGCCATTTATGGCCTGTCCCTTGTTAACTTTGCTTGCCCTGCATGGCAACCCTTTCAGCACAGTTGATCAACCAGGAACCAGGCGGCTTTAAACCTAAAGAAACCATGAAATGTTAATCAATGTCCCATATGACTCAGGATGACTCTCACTAGCTCTAGGAGAACGCACTCACCTGCCCTTCCCCTCAGCATACCCTCCCTTCCAGGAGCACATCGTAAGAGGAATGCAGATAGAAAAAGAAGGAGAAAGAGGGAATTATGGTTGTAATTCTCTTGTTTTTGTAATTCTTTTTTTTTTTGAAAAAAAAAATACACTATCTTTGATTTGTGGGAAAATTTATAGACATAACAATTTTTTATTACCAATTTTAAGAGCATTTTAAATACATTTTACCAATAGCAGTGTAACAAAAGTACTCGAATAAAACACTCATGAAAAAATGTGAAACTGACATATTGTCTTTAGCAGCCTAACCCTGTGGACAAAGAGCCTGCCCCTTAGCATGGCTGGAAGAGATTTCCATTTCTGAAAATCCTACACTCTGAGATGGATTGACAGGGGAAGGAACCTGTAGCATAGTAACCGGCAGTTACTAAGCTACGAAGCAGTTACTAAGGCCTCTCAGTTGGTTATATCAAAGGCAGAATAGCAGTGTATCTAAAAGCCCTGTTTCTTGGATATGCCATGAACAACAGGAAGACCCTAGTTTTTAATTTATTAAAAAGATTTCAACAACAGATGTAGCTCTCTATCTTCATTCTGGGAGCCTGGGTGTTCTGACAGCACAAGTACTGCCTTGTATTATGCTTTATTATGGGGTGGGAGTGGGGGACCTTACTCAGTAACCAAGATTGTCTTAGGGTTTTGGTTTGGACTGGTGTTAACGATTTTCCTTCCATGAGGATTCAGCTACTGGAGTCAGGAAAATGTGGTACTCAGTAAATGGACTTCACAAGCATCTTTGTCAGGGGTCCACTTTTACTGGCTCTGAGGATGAGTTGCCATGTACAGTCATGGCAGAATCTTGCTGAGTCTGTTTCTGGATTATTTCTGGTTCACAACTGTGTGGTTGTCTGGTTTATTTCTGGTTCATGACCGATCTAAATTACTTGTCATTAATTAATGGCCATCTGGTCTCTTTCCACCAGTGTTAAGTGCTAAGAGATTGATTCTGGTTGTGTGTCTGCAGGATTTCATGAAATTTCCATTGACTCAAGCCTTCCTCTGCTTCTCACAACAGGGTCGAGGGAGCAGCTCTTTTATAAAACCACAGGCCAGTCCCAACCTGGTGGTTGAAAAAACTGCCCTGTGCCAAATGAGGCTTTACTGATCTTTTTCTTGGTGAGGGGGGGAGGGGGGGTGGAGCATCATAGAAAGAGTCCTCAGCTTGCTTGTCTGTGTTGATTTTCCATGAAGGGGCAGCTTGCATACAATCCCCATTATATTGGCTTTTGCTAATGGCTGGATTTTATGATGCTGTCAGTTTTCTGTTTGTGTGTCTGTAAGTAAGAAAGCCTCCCGACAGAGGGAAGAAAATGACAATGAACGATCTGTTTATAATTACAGCCCCTTCCCATCTGCAGTCAGATTATTTTAGGGGGCATGCTTGGACCTTCCTTGATCATGGGAATCTGTCCAATTTCCACACTACGTGAATATCCAAGACAAACACACATATCTACCATTCAAAGGGAGAAAACATACGCAAATATTTAAAGAAACTGAAACAGTTTGGATACCTTGGAGAGCAGAGGGCTGGCGTGGCTTTTATTTCAGTTGTGTAGATGCACCTGAAGGAGTGATGGGATGGGGACACAGATGGACTTGACACGGCCTATGTGGGGCCTGCAGACCTCTCATTAATGAGCTCCTAACTTCCTAAGAAGTCAAAGGGCTTCCATAAAATCTGGCCTTTTCTTGCTTTTCCTTCTAAAAGTATCAGGAGTAATACCTTCCGAAGATAAACTCCAAAATACCAACCTCAGTAACTTGGTTCCCAGACAAGCATCCCTACTTGGGGCTCAAACCCAGGCAAAAGGGCTTGTTTCCTGTAAAGAAAGGACACACCAAAATTTTCTCAACTTTTGTCTAAGATTCTTTGGATGTGTAATTTGAAATATCTTCGAAGCATAGCTCTGATATTCCTTTATCTAACTCTGGAGAAGATTAACCAAATAGAGTATCCTGAATTTCAAAGAGAGAAGGAAGAAATCAAACTTTTAACGCTTTAACTGTGTTGGCTTTTTAAGAAAAACTTTTCTACCAGCTCAGGAAAAGTCAAGCTGTGCTGGCAATGGCAGATTGCTAGATAAGAAACACAGAAATGCAAATGACATTAGCTAGCAACAAAGAGTCATAAAAATGTGCTAATAAAAGATTCTGATACGTGGTAAATAAAAGCAGATTTAATATAAGGTATTAGTTTATGTAATGTGCATATTAATCAAGGTAAATCCCTTGATAAAAAAAATGGGTTTGATAATTTGGGTTTAAGATTTAGCAATGTGTCTTCTCAAATTTTATCATGATGAGGTATAAAATATAAATTTAATACTTGCATA
The DNA here is from genome assembly GCF_028564815.1 of Eubalaena glacialis. Classification (NCBI taxonomy): domain Eukaryota; kingdom Metazoa; phylum Chordata; class Mammalia; order Artiodactyla; family Balaenidae; genus Eubalaena; species Eubalaena glacialis. The sequence goes on along the minus strand of NC_083735.1, from coordinate 29,446,158 downwards.
AGATTAGATTACAAATATTAAATTTACATGTATTTTGTGTGTCTTAAATTTCCAAGGGGGTTAGGTAGAGTATCATTGTCTCCACACACTATTTAAGGTTATGAGAATGTACTCATATATATTTAACTAAGTGAATTTATAATAATTAGTGTCTTTTTAAAGACTGTTTTCTGTGAACTTTAGACAGTGCTGCAAATCATCTGGGAACGTTTCCTCTACTTGCATGGAGTAAAAATTTAAATGTCACCTCTCTGATGAAATATCCTATCTATATACAACAAATTTGACCTTTGTAAAGCCCCAATTAAGATGGTGAGTTCAACGTGGTAGAGCCATTCTCTGATTAGGTTAATACATATTGAAGCTAAAGTTAAAGGCTTTCAGTTTGTCACCTAAATATGTATTTGTGTAAAGGCCTATTGATGTTATTAAACAAAGAAAATTTATACATGATAAACCAATTGAAAATTAATCTTGGTGTCATCAGCCTGATGTTAACACTAGGTAGTAAAATTTCTCACTTACATTTTGTGTGATCTGCTCAGAGGAACCACCTCCTAGCATATCCTATATTGTGCATGTGTCTTTCTAATTTTTTTATTTTAGTTTTTAAAAAAAATTTTTTTGGGTTTTGTTTATGCCTGTGTCTTTTTTTTTTTAATAGATCTTTATTGGAGTATAATTATTTCACGATATTGTGTTAGTTTTTGTTGCACAACAAAGTGAATCAGCCGTGTGCATACACATGTCCCCGTATCCCCTCCCTCTTGAGCCTCCCTCCCACCCTCCCTATCCCACCCCTCTAGGTCATCGCAAAGCACCGAGCCGATCTCCCTGTGCTATGCTGCTGCTTCCCACCCGCCAACTATTTTACATTCGGTAGTGCATGTATGTCGATGCTACTCTCACTTTGCCCCAGCTTCACCCTCCCACCCCATGTCCTCAAGTCCATTTTCTACGTCTGTCTCTTTATTCCTGCCCTGCAACTAGGTTCATCAGTACCATGTTTTTTTTTTTTTTTTTAGATTCCATATATATGTGTTAGCATACGGTATTTGTTTTTCTCTTTCTGACTAACTTCATTCTGTATGACAGAGTCTAGGTCCACCCACCTCACTACAAATAACTCAATTTCATTTCTTTTTATGGCTGAGTAATATTCCATTGTATATATGTGCCACATCTTCTTTATCCATTCATCTGTCGATGGACACTTAGGTTCCTTAAAAAACTAAAAATAGAACTACCATACGACCCAGCAATCCCACTACTGGGCATATACCCTGAGAAAACCATAATTCAAAAAGAGTCATGTACCACAATGTTCATTGCAGCTCTATTTACAATAGCCAGGACATGGAACCAACCTAAACGTGCATGTGTCTTTCTGATGAACTTTATCAGGCTCAGGATTTTTTAAATCAATTTTATTGAAGTATAATCGTATTTTAAAAAGGGACCCATTTGAAGTGCATAGTTTGATGAGTTTTGATCAATGTATACACTCGTGTAACCACAACCACAATCAAAAGTGGCCTATTTTCATCTTCCCCGAAGATTCTCAGTAAGGTTCTCAGTAACTGCTAATTGGCTAATAACCTATATCTATAGGTTTGACTGGTCTTCTTTAGAAATTTATATCCTTGGATTTATATAATATATAGTCTTTTGTGTCTGGTTTCTGTTACACAGCAGAAGGATTTCCAGATTCATTTACCTTCTTGAGTGTACCAGTGTATTTTATGTCACTGAGTAGTATTCCATTTAATGGAAATACAACAATGTATCCATTCACCTGTTGATGGGCATTTAGATTGTTTACACTGTGGGGCTATTTTAAATAAAGCTGCAAATCTTCTGGTGGACGTATATTCTTATTTCTCTAGGAATGGAATTCTGCATCTTAAGGTAAGGGAATGTTTAAACTGATAAGAAACTGCTAAACTCAATACCAAAACGATTTGTGGATAATTTTTAAAATAAAATTTTCTCATTTCCAAAAAAGCTAAAGTTCCTTATAATTGATAGGGTAATTTATTCTAGATTTATAAAATATTCTCTCTCTGATTAATAAATTAAACAACACAATGATCACTTCTTATCTTTAGATAAGAATTTCTTATCTGCAGGTATCTACAACATATGACCATTTCTGGAAGTAATAATGATTTTCTGACAACTCTTTTTTATATTGCTTTTCCCAAATTTAGGTCCAAAATGAATAACAACACCATTAAAGTACCTTTTGCATGTAAGCTATCACTTCCTCAAAGAACTCTGGTTGCCCCCATGTTTTGCTCCCTCACCTCATCAGAGAATGGATGCTAGAAGTAATTAGGCTTGTTTGTAGTCACTATATTTTTAATTAGTTCAACAGTGTGTTGAGAGTTGCCCTATTTTCATCAAGATCAAAATAGGGGAAGAACTATCCAATCAAAAAGAGAAGCTAGTGGGAAGCAGCTGCATCACATGGGGAGATCAGCTCAGTGCTTTGAGACCACCTAGAGGGGTGGGATAGGGAGAGTGGGAGGCAGATGCAAAAGGGAGGAGATATGGGGATATATGTATATGTATAGCTGATTCACTTTGTTATACAGCAGAAACTAACACACCATTGTAAAGCAATTATACTCCAATAAAGATGTTTTAAAAAAAAGAGAGAAGCTCAATCTCACCTAGGTGAATTATATACAGGTAAAATGTTATTAATATAAATATTTTTCTCAACCCCTGTTTACCTTACATAATGAAGGTTCATGTGCAAAGATGGGCACAAGAATTTTAAGAAGTTTTATTTCTAAGTTTGAAAAGCCCTTATCATTTGGTGACCATTATGACATACACTCTACTGATGAATCAGAAGGGCTAGAGCTCTGTCAGTGCCACTGCTATCTGTGCTATGTTCTTCCCATCAGGATAACCATTGTGTAAGGCATCATGAAACAGTTATGTTTTATCCTCCAACAGGGGATTCTACTCTCTCTCTCATTTTCATATTGTTGGTTATTGAAATAAATTAACCAAAACTGTTCAGTCTTAGTATCAATAGACAGTTCCTGGCTCTTCTGTCATAGTTGCCTAAAGGGCTCTGCTACAAATTTCAGCTCAGAAATGGAATCTTATGGAAGAAATGAATCATAGCTGCTGCAAATCTGTATACTGTACTTGGTATTTTTGTTACTGATCCCAGAGTGTATGGGATGCACCTGACGCTGCAGGACACAGATCCATTGGTACAGAATCCCAGGGTGGCAATGGTGACCACCATCTCCCGCTGTGTTCAGTGCCTACTAAGGCACCGAGCTTTCAATTCTCAGGTGCAGGTGACAAAGGATGGGAAGCTGCTTTAAGGCATAAGAAAGACATTTCCTGAATCCTTCCAGCAAAGATTCCCTAGCTCAATTTTTGTATTACTTTTATCTACTCTTGTATCCACCCTTCTAACCTGATTAGAGAAACTGCTTTGAGACAGCATCACCACATGTCTTTGGTAAACAGAAGATCTGATGAAGGAGCGGAACAGTGTGGAAGGAGAAAAAAAAAAAAAGACAAACCTACCGGGAATAAATGTAAACCTGGTCTCAGCAATGCATTTAATTACAACCAGATGTATCAACGTTTTTGTCCTGCTAGAGTCTGTCCCTTGCTAACGGACGGGGTGGCATGGAAATCAAGACATTTGGGCTTACAGACTTGGGTGCAGGAACTCCCTCTCAACAGCTGCCACTCTGTAGCTACAGAAAGCAGTGGTGACATATAATAACCCATGGTCGCTTTCCTGGGTGGAAGTCTTCAGGTCCTTCTATCATAAAGTCCTGGCCTCCTCCACCAAGATTTTCAGAAGAAATGAAAATGTACCTAATTCTTTAACTTAGGAGAGGGATCATCTTTCATAGAGCTACATTGTGTGGAAGGCATAGACCGTAATACTTTACTCAGTAAGCAAATGGGAAGGAAGCTTTACTGCCTCAGCCTTTACTTTTTTGTGCACACAGATTCTCTGTGTGCTTTCACTCCCCAAAGATAATAGCATCTGCATCTTTTTGTTGACTGTCAAAACCCACTCGCCCATCTAGGGAGGCAAAGTGCCTGAGAATGTGTGTTCCCCAGAGGGCAGCCTTTCATCAATAACCCTTCTGGGTTTCCCAGGGCCTGATCAGGACAATCTTGAGGTATGACCTCCTCTGTCCCCAGAGTGTCCCTGCAGGGTTGAGCCATGCTTCATGTGGGACTTTGGTTGATATTTCTCCCTTGCGTTGCCTCCTTCTCTTCCTGGTCCCTTTCTCCATCCCCCCCATCCGTTTTTCCTAGGAATACTTCTTAATAAGTCACTTTCATGATACCCACTGCTTCAGGTCTATTGGTGAATAAACCATCCTAAGACAACTTTGCTTTCCCCCAGTTTTACCTTGTCTCCTCGGTGTTCATAGCACCTCCTCTCGAAGCTTCGTCTGCCAAGCTCCACCATCCAATGTATCTTCAAAGTATCTTCAAAGTCAGGCACCACCGGCTCCGGCTGGATGCTCCTGGAAGGTCTCCTCTGCCCAGATTTTACCAGTTTCAGATGATAAAGAACGGGCTCTGGAACTCGCTGTGGGAAAGTAGGCTCTCCACCAGCTAGAGTTGTAGTAGGTACCCAAATCACCCCAGCGGGTCCTGAAAGGTAAGCACACCTCAGCAAAGTCTCCTTTACCTTCTTCTCCTCCTCCTCCCCCTCCATCTTCAGCTTTCTCTCCTCCTCTCCTCCTCCTCCTCTTTCTTCTCCTTCTTCTTCTTTTTTGTTTTGTTAACCAAGAAAGCACAGTCTGGTTTTATACGAGAAAAATATTCCTTTTTAAAACATATGTTTAATCTTGCTCCTGGGAAGAAATAACCAAAAACATGGCATTATAGACCTAAGAATCCCATAACATTTACCAAAGTTTGGCTCAGATGACATGAATCACCACTTTTATTGTGAACAGCTCTATCTTACCAGTGGTCCCATTGCCTGTTACATTCTTTCTGATGCCCAGATTTTCCTCTAATAGGAGATCAGAGCAAGCATGGAATCAACTCCATGTACCCACTACACCCACAATTTGGGGGACGGGGCCATTAATGAGCCCAATTTTTAAAAAATTAATTTCTCAGCCTCCATGGAAACTAAACATGGCCAAGGGACACAGTTCTGGCTCAAGGGATGTAAGCAGGAACACTGGATGTGACTTCTAAGAAAGCCTGAAGGGGCAGTCCTAGCTGAGAGTGTCCTCTCGATCCTCACCCTTCCTTTCTTCATCCCTGGAACCCGACACAAGTTTGGAGCAGCCACTATGCAACCATAAAGTGACCATGAGGAAAAGGTCAGTGATTTGTTGATCTGGTACTTGCTAGCAAACACCCACCTGATTTTTGTGGGAAAAATAAAACCCCTAGTTTGTTTAAGCTGCTTTTTGTTATTGTTTTGTGTTTGATTCTTGTTATTCACAATTGAACATATATCTCTTGTTGGTAACAGCCAGTAGATATTTGTCCAAGCTTGGACCTGGGGACCCAGAGTCTAAAAATTCTGTAATCCTACTCTATATCTGTCCAGTTTTTAGATACACCATTCATTTCTCTGTGCCTTATTTTATCTTATAAAAGAGAGGACACTGACATCATCTCTGCTAAATTGAAAAAACAGGATGCTACCTATGCTGTAGAGTGACAGCAGAGCCTTTAAATGCCTTTGACAACCACCTCTCCACACCCATCAGCAAACTGATTTCTGTTTCGTCAAATTCTTCTTTAACAATGGTATCATGTAAGGGGGAAGTAATAGGATTTTATTTATTAACCATGATTCCTTTGTGTAAAATCACCTTTGTTTTAATTGGGCGATTATGGGAGGGAAAGAAATAGCATAATTAGGAACGTAAAGATGGAGCAGTAGAGAGACAAGAATGTGTTAAAATAAGTTTTATCCTACTACATATTGTCCTTCCATCCAACATTTTCCTTTATTTCTAATTTTCCCCCAAATGGCTGAGGCCAAGACATCCATTTATCAAGCCCATCCATTTTACCTCTCCTGTCCATTTTTACATATATGTTTGTGGACTTTGCTTCTTACCATGATATCCCATGTCTGGCAGCTGGGTGATGTTTGCACTCCCAAGGATCAGACAAGGACATATCTTTCCAACAGTTGTTGATAATGAGGCCAGTGGAAAGGCTAATGGTTTAAAGCTGTTTGAGTGTTCTTTCTGAGGCAGAGATGGAGTAAATTATTCCATGGCTGCAGCTCTCCATAGAAGAGCCCCGTTCCTCAATGTAGGGAGCTTGATACGCCGTCTGCTCTGAGGAGCCTGGATTAGTCCATCTGTTTCTGGCTTTCAGAAACCTAAGGTGAAGAAAATAAATAACAGAAAAAACAAAAATGAAAAATGCCTCTTGTTCCTGAATTGCAGGAAGTCTGCATATGCTCCTAAATTGGGTGTTCCATCCAGATGCACCAAACCCCGCTGGATTTCCTGGGTGGAAAGAGGAAAGAAACATCCAGATTTTGCTTCTGAGGATTTTTCAACCTTTAGAAATACACCGATTATTACATAAAAGGTGACATTTCCCATTATTTTGGCAAAGAAATAAATGTAGCGCTCGATGTATGAAACCATATTCTAGCCATCATTTGCTTTTTAAAAGCTATTCACAAGTTTTTGACTGAAGCCTATTTGAACCTCCACTTTCATAAGCAGGAGGATACAGCCAAGGAATCAGAGATGTTTGCCTAGAAATGATATAATCACAGCCTCCAAGTGTTTCGAATTAACTATGGAAGAGGGTTTACCTTAGTGGCCTTCGCTCCAGAAGGCAAAATTCAGACCAATAGGAAGAAATTATAGAAAAGGAAGATTTCAGAGCTTAGAGAACATTTTAATCAATGATCTGTTAAGTTTTAAGTGAATTACCTTGGATGACAGTAGAGATCCATACATGTTGGAAATCAAATCAGAAACAGAGGAACACAGACAGGGGTTGCAGCATAGAGGATGCCTGAGAGTGAAGACTACACTTGGTGGTTTCTGCTTTGTCCACTCACTCTACAGCCCACTGCAACTTTTTAAAAAAAATTTTATTGAAGTATAGTTGATTTACAATGTTGTGTTAATTTCTGCTGTACAGCAAAGTGAATCAGTTATACATATACATATATCCACTCTTTTTTAGATTCTTTTCCCATATAGGTCATTACAGAGTATTGAGTAGAGTTCCCTGTGCTATACAGTAGATCCTTATTAGTTATCTATTTTATATATAGTAGTGTGTATATGTCAATCCCAGTCTCCCAATTTATCCCTCCCCCTCTTTTCCTCCTGATAACCGTAATTTTGTTTTTTACATCTGTGACTATTTCTGTTTTGTAAATAAGTTCATTTGTACCATTTTTTTAGACTCCACATATAAGCGATATCATATGGTATTTGTCTTTCTCTGTCTGACTTACTTCACTCAGTAGACAGTCTCTAGGTCCATCCATGTTGCTGCAACTTTTTATTCTCATATTTCTCTGAAACTAATTTGGCTTATGGTTATGAATTATCAAGGGGATGCTACCTGTTTTTATAGTTATTTTCCACAAAGAGCCAAGGCTAAGGCAGATTTCTTTTTTCTTTTTTGCTTCTCCCTTTACGGGTGGGAAGATTTTTTTCTACACCCACCCTTTCACTAAAGTCCTTAACTTTAATCTCATCTGTAAAGTCCCTTTTTCCACATAAGGTAACATATTCACACATGCCTCAGATTAGGATGTAAACATTTGAGGAGTGGGTGGGAACAGTATTCTGCCAACCCCAGATTCCTGCTAATACTGCCATGGTTGGATTTGTTCTTCTAGAAGGATATGGGGTTTCAATACGTTTTACAGCTCTATCAGCCACAAAATAGCTATAATTTTCAGAACATTATTACAGAAAGGGATTTTGGAATACAGTGAGTTAATTTTGACTTTATAATTCTCAGCTTTCTGTTTCTGGATCAATTTTCCCTTTGTTAAAGCTACTACCTGGGTCAGTCTAAGTCTCCATAATGAATAGCCTACTTAAAACTGCTGTGTGGCTGAACCACACTGACTCCGTTTTGCCAGCTCCATCTTAGCCATCTCCCCCCGCAAGATGTCCTACCCCCTCTCCTCTCTGCACGACTGAGCTTTAGCCTACTCACAAGGAATGTGCCCAAGCCAGATAAGTTTCGGATCAACTTTTATCCTTGCCTTCATCTGATATGAAAACTGAAAGAATGCCTTTTGCTGACACATATGGTTAATGGACCCCTAAGGGAAGAAAACTCTGTTTCCTTCAGTGCAGATATGCTTCTTACCTGGTAGTCAGATTCTGTTTTTAGCTTTGGCCCCTTTAAATACCTCTGTACCCTTTTAGGCAGTGCAGAGTGCAGCTGCAAATGCCTCCGGATTGTTGCCCGCCCTATCCTGCCTGTATGTAAGTTCCCCACAATAAACTTCATAATTGCACTTTATGGAGTTGCCTGCTTCCTTTTTCACTCTTAAAGTTCCTTCTCAGTTCGGAGGAGATTATTCAATATCTCCGCCACGCAACAACTGCCTTGTCTAGGCAAATGCATGTGTCTGAATTTATTTCCTTTCTTATTTGATTTACATGTCCTCTAGTTCTTAACTTTAAATGAAACTCTTTATTTTTTACTGGTATATTAAAATTCTAACCTGCTCTAGTAGAAATGTTTGGGCCAAAATTTATCTTCTTGTGATTTCTAAACTTGAGAAGAAATATAATGTTGTGAAAAGGCCAACACCGGACCGGACATTAAAGAAACAAGGATTCGGTTTCTCTCCTGCCACTAACTAGACCTTGAATTGGCCACTTCATCTTATTGGATTTCAGTTTCCTGATGGGTGAAAGGACTGAACTAGATCACCTCCAAGGCACGTCTACTCTGGAAAGGAGACTCAGAGAATTCCAGATTCAAACTTTTTCCTTTGGAAACAATCCTTTATTTTGGAGAACTTGAATATAAGGGGATCTATCCTCAGACAGGGCTGAAATCCTTTCTCTTTCTACTCCAGTACACATTTCTGTGTAGCCAGTGTGTCATTTCCATCTTTTCAAGAGACAGTTGAAAAAATTTAACGTCTTAAGTCTTTTAGGATTAACTTCTACTTGCTTCCCCAGTTCATCTCCCTGTTCTCCCCCAGACATACGTATTTTCTAGCCTCACTGAATACTCAGGATTACCAGGTGCAGGGGCTGTGGCATTTTGGAGGACCATGGCAATACCATCTGTGAGAAGCCAAACTCAGATGGCTTCTTGAGCAACCAAAGTCAACCAAGAAGGGCAGAGCCAAAAAAATGGGGTTCTCAGAAATTCTAGATGTGAGGGATTTTTGTAGGAGTTTTGATATTATATGGGTGGTGAGAACTAGATCAATTGAAATTTGAGTTTTTATCATAATAGTATTCCTTAGAAATCCTGGGGGGGGGGGCTCAGGTTACTTAATAATAGAACTGTCTATAAATCCAGGACACAGCTCAAACTTGTAAAGATTATCATATTAGACCTTAAGCTATCTTGAATTTGTCTTTGCCTGATTTCACCCCCAACCCCTACCCCCAGAATCCACCTCCATAAACAGCTCAGATTCTTAGGCAGGACAAGTATTTAGAAACACACATTGAGCAAACCTTACTCAGAGGATGAAATCACAAAGTAAGTTTAATTAGTCCTTCAATATCCATTTGAATTTAGCCTCCCACAGAGGCGTGTAATGCCATACAGTTTTGGTGTTGCTCAGAAAATACAAAGTCTGACATTCACATTGTCAAATTACAGGGTCACTCAGTGCAAAAGCTTATTTTGGTTGTTTTGGAAATTAGGCTTTTCATTCCCACGGAAAAATGACAATTCAACCCATCCAAAGATAGGACTTCTACCCTCCTCCCCCACCTAGGATCTGTTTCAGGCAGAAAGTCTGTAGCCAGGACAGGGAGGTAAGGATAGAATTTTCTCTCTTTCTCACTCACCTCCTCTCACACTCACCAGCTGCTCTTTTCCACTAGAGCTGGAATGGAGGGTTGGGACAAGAGCCAGGACTAGCCTTTTAGATCTTCCTGGCAGTAGCCAGGCTTCATTGACTGCGAAGACTCATACCAAGCTCTCTGAGAGGTTTGGGTCAAAGACCTTCTCCACTGATTGAAGTGTAGGGGAGGGACCTTCCTAGCCCTCGAGATGGAGGTTAAGTGGGTAACAATAAACCACCATCTGTCTCCAAATACCCTTCTCCCCAAGCCTCTCTTCTGCTGACCCTTGCTCTACCTGCATGTTGGTAAAGAACTGCAATCATGGAGCTGTCCTCAGCCATCCACAATTTTCCAGTTCTACCGTGTGGCCTGTCTCACAATTCACTTTGATACCTGACATTTTCACCAAAGAATCTCAAATGAAACACCCATGCTAATAGCTTGTTGCACAAAATCAGAGAAAGTTTGTAGAGAAGGAAGCAATGGTACTTGTAGATCCCAGTCACAGGAAACACCAGGTCACTCAAGTGTAGAAGTTTCTGAATCCTTTGAAGACTCTTGACCCAAAAGAATGTTTACCTTTGCTTTCTTCCATCCCTTCTCCCTTTGTTCACTGTTATCTGCTTGCTCATTTAAATTGAATTTTGTGTTTTTACTGCTCCAGCCAACTGTATCTATTTTATCCAAGAAAAAGTTTTCTTTGAGAGCAAATGGACAAAAGTCCCAAGGCACCTGATACTGGCAAGGGCAGAGGAGCCCTGAGTGCCAGAGGCACAGAGCTTGCCTGTTCTAAGCAAACTGGAGAATTTGTTCTGTTTCCCCAGAGCTTGCTGACATGGAGACTTTTATAGTTGCAACAAAGAGTCTGAAAGTACCTCAAAGTCCCCAGGCACTTCTCCTAATTCACTTCTAACCTGCTGGCAGTGGGGATTTTTTCCTCCTCTAATTGCTAATGAATTCTAGAATCTCAAAGTCTCATTTCTCTAGTCTAGAATCTCCAGTCTCCCGAATGACGAGAGCCTTCTAGTCATTAATTATGTGCCCTGTGTTTCCTTCCTCGCTTGGATTTATAAGGTGCACCACAGTGGGAACTTACCATTTTTTTCCTATTTAGAGTCAACTCAATTTCCTTCAGAGTTCTTCTTGTCTTTGCAGAATCATTAGGAATGTAGGATAAACAACAACAACAGAATGTGGAAATGGGTAAATAGACTTTGGAATGTAGGGCAACCTGAGGGATGAGTTTGCGGATATCATAATATCTCATTTCTCAGAAAAATACTAGCCTTTCTCTTCCTTACTGAGTGAAAAACATTTGGTCTGAGCCCAGAGACGAGACAGTCTAATGAAGTGAAAGAATCAGAATAACAATGCATTCAAATTAAATAAATGCTGGAGAGGGTTTGGAGAAAAGGGAATCCTCCTACACTATTGGTGGGAATGTAAATTGGTGCAGCCACTATGGAGACTAGTATGGAGGTTCCTTAAAAATTAAAAATAGAACTACCATATGATCCTGCAATCCCACTCCTGGTCACATATCCAGAGAAAACCATAATTTGAAAAGATACATGCACCCCAATGTTCATAGGAGCACTATGTAGAATAGCCAAGACATGGAAGCCACTTAAATGTCCATTAACAGTTTAATGGATAAAGAAGATGTGGTACATATATACAATGGAATATTACTCAGCCATAAAAAAGAATGAAATAATGCCATTTGCAGCAACGTGGATGGACCTAGAGATTATCATATTAAGTGAAGTAAGTCTGAGAAAAACAAATATCGTATGATATCACTTATATATGGAATCTAAAAAAATGACACAAATGAACTTATATACAAAACAGAAATAGACCCACAGACATAGAAAACAAACTTATGGTTACCAAAGGGGAAGGGGGGGATGGGAGAGGGATAAATTAGGAGTTTGAGATTAACAGATACAAACTACTGTATATAAAATAGATAAACAAGGACCTACTGTATAGTATATAGTACAGGGAACTATATTCAATATCTTGTAATAACCTATAATGGAAAAGAATGTGACAAATTAGCAGAGAATATATAGTAGTTCATTCAAATTCATCACTTATTTATTCACATGTTCATCTATTTGACCAGCATTAATTAGCCACCTTTTAAATGCCAGGAACTTTTCTAGACACTAGGGATGAAGAAATGTGCAAGCCCTCCTGGAAGATATCAACTCAGTGAAAATCTCACACTCTCTTCCTGAATGATCACTCATTGCTTCAGAGGTCACTTGCAGAGTGCCCAATCCAGTTGCCCAGCCAGAAAACTCATTATTTTTGGAAAAGGTGAAGGAAAACCCCTCACCACTGTATGTGTCACAAAGGCATTTCTCTGCTTTAAAAACATGTTACTGCCACATTTCTCTGCTGAGGGAGAGGGTACATGATAAGGGGAACATTGATAAACAACAGGATACATTTATTTCCCAAGTTTACAAATTATATCTTAATTTAAAAAATAAACTAATTCAACAAATATAAATTCGAATGGCCATTTAATAGCTTAGCAGTTAATTCAGAGATTTTTAAATCCTAGTTGTGTATAAGAATTGCCCAAGAAAGTTAAACAATAGAGAAGTTTAGGCAGTCCCTACCTGTGAAGAGGCTGTGAAGAGTATGCAGTGAGGCTTAAGTAATGAGGGTTTTTACTTTTAAGTCCCGTAAATAATCCTAATGGGCCATCAGAGGCAAGAGCTACCAAAAAATCTTCATTGATGACCCCCTAAAATGTTCTTCTATGAGATAATATCTCACTATCGTTAGGAACCAGGAAAATGGTTGTTTAGATTTTTGGTCATAGCTGAAATGAGTTCCACACAGAAAAAAATATTCATTGTCAGTTAAAATGTTTAGTTTTCTTCTCTGTGTCGTTTTGTTGGAGAGGAAAGTGCTTGTTAACATTGCCAGATTTTGACAGCCAGAGAAGTCACATGCCAACCATACTTAGGTATCCTTCCTCTCAAATGACTGTTGCATTTACCTTAACATTCTCAGACATTCAAACAGAGTTGCCCTCAGAAAAGACTCAAAGAATAGCCTGTCATCTTCCTGTTCTCTTTGACATTTTTCTGATCAGCACATTCTACCTCTAATGTCCTTTAGGTATCCAGAAGAACACACACACACAAACCAGCCTTTCCAAATAGAATGATGGACCAACTTACTTACTTTTTTTTTTCCAATTTACTTTTGATTGCTATGGCTATTTTATATTTTTAGAATTTGGCTTTGTTCTGGGATTCAGAGAATTTTATATTCACAGACTGCTTATCCCACCAAGATCAATTCCTCCATCTCTTCCTTTAATAAGCCCGGATGTTCTTTACTTCAGTTTTGTTGGTGTCTTTGGGTGAGAGAAGCAAGTAGGCCCAGGACACGACATTTCCCTTTTCGAATGAGGCAGAAAAATGATTTATGAAAGTGTGCATTTTTTTTAAAGGGAGAAGAAAAGAGAAGTCTATCCAACAAGGTCACCGCAGGTATTTTTAGCCACAGGCATTTTTAGAATTTACAGGTATTTGAATACTTGTAAATTCAGGAATTTACCTAGTTTGTCCTCACCTTCCTATGATTGGGATTCAGGACATCAGCGGCTTTTAAAATTCAAAGCATAATTTCCAAAACTTTAAAAGTATGACTCTAATATAAATATAATATAGACCTATTTCAAGGACTTTATTCAACTTATTCATTAACAAGGAAACCGGTAATGAGGTAAAGGCTGGTTCAAAGAGCATTTTGAGGATTTGGATTTTTACAGGCATTTTGAAGCAATGATAGAACAAGAATGATAAATTAAATGACTGAGGTCCCATACATAGGAGTTATCTTTTCTAACTGACAGAAATTATTTGCATTTCTACTGGACCAAAATCTGTAAGTTAGCATACATTTTATTAAATTTTTATTCAGTAATAAACAATGAGTCAAACCAAGTATATTCCCCTAGAATGAGTGACCCTTGTGTGCACCTTTTAAACAGTGCCTCCATGTAACACTGAAAGATCATGCTGCATACCTTTTTACTGGATCCCCATGCTTTACATAATTTTTCTTACTATAATTAAGTGGTAGTAACAATTTCAAAGCAGCAAAGCCCTGAGATAGCTCTGAGGCCAACTTTCAGGTGACAATAATGAGTCCACGTTGCTTCCTCCCCAAGGTCATTGCTATGTACATGCACACAAGGATACACGTGTATGCGTGAAACATGGCAAGTCTGGCATTGCATATACAATGAAAAAACTTTTAAATTCCTTTTGAAAAGAATGAATTTGCTTCTCAGAAAACTGAACTACCCTGATCCTTAGAATTAGCCTTATTAATTTTTCTTTTATACCGTCCTCTTCACCTCAGGTCTCTGTGTATATTTCTTGAAGAAGCAGCAACATTCTATCAGCTCAGAATTGTTCTTTGGAACCATCCATGGAATGCATTCCACTGTCCTTCACAAGGGACTTTTACACAGGTGCTTAAATATCTAGAAAATAAGGAATGGCCTTTCCCAGATGAATATCAAGGGTAGGGGCTTTCTTCAAGACCGTTGTTGGTTTTTTTTTTAATATAAATTTAGATTTAAGTTCCTTTTATTGATGCCTGTTAAGTTCCTTGAGAGGGTTTCTGGAACATAAAAAAGTAAACCAGCTTTCATGTTTTCCATCATGTTGGGGAAGGAATATCACAATTACGTCTTCCATTCCCATTTTGTTTCCCTGCTTTCATCTTGAAAGTTTCCTGATCATCAGAGAGGTCCTTAAAGAGTCTCCTCTTATGCTGAGAGGGTCACAATGATATCAGGATCACCTGGACTAAATGCATACGTTAATAAGCTCTGGAAACATTTTGAAGAGAGCTCACAGGATTAGAGTCTATTTTCTACTATAGAATATTCAGAATGGAAAGCCAAACCTTTTGGAACTGGGTCAGACCTGATGCTTAGTACCGCCAGTCTGTGGGCACATTATAATATCTTACGGTGGCATTGTAATTTCCCCCAATTTGCTAACTAAGACTAATTATCCAAATAATTCAGCCTGACTCTGCTCTTGACCACTGCAAATCTCCCTGCTGTTCCTTAAAAGCTCTGTTTGTTCCCCATTTCTTCTCTTGTTTTAAACCCCTCACTGTTCTGAGTGCTTTTTATTTAAAGAGAAATTGGATACCTACTGTGTAAATTTCTGCAGGGAGTCCTTTAATGTAGACTGTAGCAATTTTCTCCAGGAATATGCTAATAATTAGAGCAGCTAGGGATTTGGACTTTGTTATCTGTGGAGGAGGAATTGTGTGAGAAAAGGAGAAAAAAAATCTCAACTCTCTACATCGCTGAAAAGAAGAGAAAAAATAAAATAATAAAGGAGAAAGGAAAACAAAGTTATTTGTTCAAATGTGGGGTGGAAATAGATGCTTAGAAGTAGCGATGGTGGCCACTGGTCTTGGTGCAGGCTGTTAGGAAAAGGCACGCATGAAGGGAGAATGGTGAACTTTGGTCCCCGGGGCAGCGAGCTGAGTTCCGGCCTCCGTAGTCATAGCAACAGAACATCCCCTGGTGCTCCCGGGTAGTCAAAATGGGACCTCCTGGAGTTCTCTCTGTCTCCTCTGCTGGAGGTTGTGGGTGTCTGAACGGCAATTTCACAATCCTGAATTGCTGGTTAAGATTAGTTTAAGAGAGTTTGGGCTTTTTCTTTCTTGTTTTTGTTTAAAAGACAACTTTTTGAAATAAATTGCACAGTTGTGCTTCAGAGAAAAGTTTCTGGGAACTAAATATGGTAATCTTAGAAACCAATTTGCATTGAGGTGATGGTGCATTCACACAGAGTTTGAGCAACAGCCTGGTCCTATCCTAAGGTTATTTGTGAAGTAGATTATTTAAGGTGACCAGGGGTCTTCTACTTTTGTTACCAAGCAGCTTTTGGTGGTCACAGACTGACACGGTCTGACCCTTTATCACAAAGTTCTGAACATGCAGTCACTCTGTAAGCTTGTTTCAACCAAGACGAAGGGAAAAAGACTCCTTAGAATTCCTATAGGAGAAATGAGGCAAAAGAATTATTTCCACATACTGATGTGCAAATTAAAGCACTGGAAAGAAGGAATTTGCCCATGATGGAACCAAAATCAAGTCCCAGTAGGACCCAAGGTCCTTAAATTCTTTGCTTGTTTTTATAGGTCAGACTTCTGAAACTCTGGTTTTGGTGATTGCTTTAAGGGTTTCTTCTTGGACAAAGGTGTTAAGAAGGTCTGCAAACTAAAAAGGATCATGAATTCACTTTAATTAAAATAAAAATAAAATCAATACCCAGCAGTACTTTTTGCAGTTTCACAGAAGGGGAATTTCTTAAAAGCAACCAAATAATGTTAATAATGGCAATATTATTAATAATAATATAATAACATTTATTGAACAATGTATATAGGTGCTAAGTATTTCATATGAATTATCTCATTTATTTATTTCTACTTGATTGATGAAGAAACACAGAGAATTTAAGGATCTTCCCCAAAGTCACATAGCTAGTAATTGGTAGTGTCAAAATTTAAACTTGGGCCATCTGACACCAGTGTCTGTGTTTCTAATCACCCCACTACACTCTACTGTGCTTCTACACTGTAACTTAAAACACATATACAAGATTTATATACTATAGGATAATGAAATGTTTATAAGTTATTTAAAAATCTACTAACTGTATCACTGTATGGGGAGAAGAACCACCAACACCCTCCCTTGCTGAGCTCCTATGTGTCAAGTACACCACTGGTCACTGTGCATACATTGCCTCCACTTCTTACCACAAACCTGCAATGAAAGAAATATTATCCCCATATTTTATATGAGGAAATGAAGCATGGAGCTATTTTAATCACTTGCCCAGGGTTACATTTAAGCAACAGGCTGAGCTGGGGAGTAAGCCCAAGTGTGGGTGATGGCAAAGCATCTGTTTTTTCCATGTTGCTGTGATGGTTTTTTCCAAGGTGTATTTAGGTGTAGCTTTAGTTTTACCAAAAAGGACTAGGCACCAAATCTCTCTTCCTAATCCCTGACCCTACTTTCCTACTAAAGTTGTTAATGAGATAGGAGTATTAGAAGTACTGTCTCCAGAATCTGAATAAACTACACTATTTACCTGAGGGGAAGACGGTGGTTTATCTTTCTAAATTAAGTGACCATCACTAGTTGATTAACTTGATTTTCATTCTTTAATACTTAAATGAATTAAAATGGAATGAATGAATGGGTAAGCAAAGAAGACAACTGCCAAGTAAAAATTGTCACTCACCATCTGGTTCTACAAGAATGAAGTCACTGGCCACTGAAGTCGCTGACCTTCAACACACCCTGAAAGGAGTCCAGGGCGGAGATCAAGAATGAGGCACTCTGTGCTCTGGGAAAAACCAGCAGAACAGGCCTTCAGATAGATAGATATTTTCAGGAGAAGATTTTATGAGCCCGATTTCTTGCATCTTCTCGTATCTAGAAAAGCACATTAATGGAATCATGAACAGAGACATCTGCTCCTTGTGACTAGCAGCAACCTTCTGCAAAAATGTGGGCTTGATTGCATGGACCCCCTTCACCTAAATCATGTATATACTGACCTCCCCCCCCCCACCTCTTGAGCAGTTCCTCAGAGCTATCTGATGGGCTGTCTCCTGGGCTATAGTCCTCATTTTGCCCCAAATAAAACTTAACTCACAACTCTCATGTTGTGCACTTGGTTTTTTCAGTTAACACAACCTACCATCTGTTGAATGTCTAGTAGGCAGTAGGCACTATGCAAGGTGATTTCATATTCTGATTTTATGTCCTTTCCACAAAAGTTGTGCAGTAAAGTGACGATTTTTATTATTGCTATATTTAAGGATGAAGATCTGAGGCTTAGATTGGTTAAGTGAACTGCTCAGAGTTTCAGCTAGTGAATGAGACATTTGGAAATAGAGCCCAAGGACCTATGGCTCTGTAGTTCGAGCTGTGCCATCTATGTTTAAATTTCTTTTAAAAATTTTTAGACATGTTTAAATACAAAAGAATATTTTAGATATATCTGTAAGGAATACAGAACAACCATGTAGGTTAGCACCCGAATATTCATGACCCAAATTTATAAATAATACATTACCTTAAACTTTAAACTTCCCTGAGTGCCGTCTCATCCCATCCTTTCCTTTCTATCTCAGAGGGTTTTTTTATGGTTTTATATTTGTTAATAGTCATAATTCATTAATTATATACACGTTTTTGACCTTTAAGTCAACTGAATCAAACTGTACGTGTTTTTATCTTACCTGCTCTCTTTGCTTGACACTGTTCCTGAGGTTCATCTATAACACTGAATAAATCTGTGTTTAATTTCTTTTCACTGTTGTATAAAATCCCGTATTAAAACTCTGCCATGTTTTGTTTATCCACTCTACTTTTTAAAATTTAACTATAGTTGATTTACAATAGAATATTACTCAGCTATAAAAAAGAATGAAATAATGCCATTTTAAGCAACATGGATGGACCTAGAGATTATCATACTAAGTGAAGTCAGACAGAGAAAGACAAATATTATATGATATCACTTATGTGTGTTATCTTAAAAAATGATACAAATCAACTTATTTACAAAACAGAAACAGACTCACAGACATAGAAAACAATCTTATGGTTACCAAAGGGGAAAGGGGAGGGGGAGGGATAAATATCCTTTCCACTCTTGGCGAATATTTGCGTGTGTTTTCCCCTCCCTTCCTCTCTTCCTTCCTTCCTCCCTCCCTTCCTTCCTTCCTTTCTTTCTCTATTACAAAGAGTGCTGGCAAGAACATGTGATACACATCTCTCAGGGTATATCTGAGAGGGTCACAAAATCATAAGCTTTACACATTTTTGGTCGGTGAGATAATACCATATTGTTTTCCCAAAATGATGGAGCAGTTTCTACTACAACTTATTCTGAATAACACTGCAAAATTATTTCCCTTCTCCTACGTCCTCACCAACATATTGTTACACTTAGGTTTTACTAATATGATTGGTTTGAAAGGGTACCTTATTGTGGTTTTCATTTGAATTTCTTTCATTATTGATAAGGTTGAGCATATTTTTATGTATTTTATGTGCTTTTTTTTTTCTGTGAAGTACCTATCCATTTTTTATTTTTGCCCTCTTTTTCTATTGGGTAATTTGCCTTTTTCTTATCAGTTTGTGGGTCTCTTTATACCTTTTGGACATTAAATATTACAAATGTAATCCACTGCAAATAACTTCTTTCAGCCTACAAAGTGATTTCACTTATTTATGTGAACTTTTGATGAATGGAACTTCTTAATTTTAATATATTCATATTCATCAATCTTTCCTTTTATTCTTTGTACACAAAGGCAATCTTCCTTAATTCAAAGCAATGAAAAGATTTTGCTCAAAGTTTTATAGTTTTGCCTTTTGCACTTAATATTTAACCCAGCTAGAGCTGATATTTGCTTAAGGCACTATAAACCTAGTTTCCATACATGTGTGGATGTGTCTCTTGGTTCTCTCTTCTGCTTTTCCAATTTGTCCATTTTTGTGACAGTACTATATTGTCTTAATTTTTTCAGTTTATGGTAATACTTGATATCAGGTAAGGGAAATCCAATTACTTTGCACTTTTTAAGCAATGTCTCACTATTCTTGTACCTTTGATCTTCCCCATAAATTTTAAAATAAGCTTGTTAAATTCCCCAAAGTCTGTTGGTATTTTGACTAGAGTTGAATCACATCACTAGAGCAATTTGGTGAGAATTTACATCCTTAGGGTTATTGTCTTTTCCTTATTAATTTTCAGACTGTGTCTGTGATGTAGTTTCTATTTATTTAAGTCTTTGAAAACATTTTCTTCAATATAATTTTCTTCATACAAATTTTGTACATGAATTGCTTGATTAATTCCTTGGTACTTTACTTTCTTTTTATTTGAAGCCAATATGAAAGCTATCTTTTAATAATTACCTTTTATAAATGTTTTTGAGCATGTATCAAATTGCAACTGATTTTTTAAATCCTTTTTAAAATAAGTGTAATTTTTTAGAAGAGTTTTAGATTTACAGAAAAATTTGGAAGATAGTACAAAAAGTTCCCATAAATATTGCACCCAGTTTCCCCTATTATTAAATTCTTATATTAGTATAATGCATTTGTTGTATATATTGAACCTATATTGACACACTACTGTTAACTAAAGTACATGCTTTATTCAAATTTCCTTAGTTGTTTTTTTTTTTTTTTTAACCTAATGTCCTTTGTTCCAGGATCTCAACAGGACATCACATTACATTTAGGTATTACCTCTCCTTAGGCTCCAATTGGCTCTGAGAGTTTTTAAGAGTTTGCTTGATTTGATGACCTGGACAATTTTGAAGAGCACTGGTTAGGTATTTTGTAGAGCCCTTTATTGGGATTTGTCTGTTATTTTTCTCAGGATTATGGGTTTTTGGGAGGAAGACCACAGAAGTGATATGTCATTTTTGTTCCATTTTATCAAGGGTACATAGTGTGGGTATGTAATCTATAAAAATATTGAATCACTATGCTATACACCTGAAACTGATATAATATTGTAAGTTAACTGTACTTCAACTTAAGAATACATAGTACGGAAGCTGACCTTGGTGGCCTGACTGAGGTAGTGCTTGTCAGATTTCACCACTGTGAAACTCTGTGCTAGAGTTTTTCTCTAGCACCCCCTTACCATAGTGTAACATTTAGAAAGAAGTTACTACTCCCAGCACCTGCCTAAGGAGTGGGGAGTGAGTCATGGTCCACCTTCTTGATGGCCAGATACCTACACAAATTAATTGGAATTCTTCTGCACATGAGACTGCCTCTTCTCCCACATTTATTTATTCAAATCATTTATTTATCTCAGCATGGACTCATGAATATTTAATTTAAACTTTGTGCTATAATCTGGTACTAC
This sequence comes from Eubalaena glacialis, assembly GCF_028564815.1. Taxonomy (NCBI): domain Eukaryota; kingdom Metazoa; phylum Chordata; class Mammalia; order Artiodactyla; family Balaenidae; genus Eubalaena; species Eubalaena glacialis. The sequence goes on along the minus strand of NC_083735.1, from coordinate 29,425,166 downwards.
TTTATATTGTTGCTAAAACTGTTTCATCTTTGGCCATTGGGAGCTCTTTCAGTTGGCTCCTGTGTTCTTTTTTGGATACACTATCACTGTGGACTTTTTTTTTTTCTGAGCACTGCCGTTACAATCGATTTTTTTATATACTGACCTTTCAACAATTCAAATAATTTCCTTTTTTCCACAACCGTGTTATCTTCAAATAATGACAGGTTTTCTTCCTTTCAATTTATTACAATTCTTATACCTTTTACTTTCTTTTGCCTTGCTGCACTTAACTAGGACCTTTCATAAGATGCTGAGCTGAAGGTGTAATACAAGGTTCCATTTAACTCGCTTTGGATGGTACAGGGGATAAGTTCAACATTTCACCATTGAGTTGGATGTGTGCTTTGTTTTTTGTTTGTTTTTTGTTTTCTTTTTCAGGGTGTTTTTTGTTCTTTTTTGTCTTGTTTTGTTTATCAAGTTAAAATATCCTTCCCGCTCTAGCTTGCTGTCTTAGTTTGTTTGCCCCAGAAAGAGACTGAAAAAAAAGATTTAAATGCAATCATTTATTTGGGAGGTGATCTCAGGAAACACCATAAACAGAGTGCTTAATGAATTAAGGAAGAGAAGGAAACCAATAAAAGATGCTTTATAAAGCCAGTTACTTCTGGGAGTCAGTGTAAAGCATACTTCTTTGAGCTGTTCAAAGGGAGAGATGAGAGAGCAGGGAGCCCTTGGTTGAGGGCTGCCGGGGAGGGGGTACGGGGCTGATTCTCTGGTGCTTCTGGCCTGCCTTATGGGCTACAAGGCAAGAAAAAGCTCTTAGGCAGATGCTGGCAGGTGCAAGTCTGGCTGAGTGTGCTGAAGGGAGTGCAAGGGAACATGGGCACCAACAGCATCTGCTACACTGGCAAGGATGCTGTATTTCACTGTCTTGTTACTAACAGATGTTGGATTTATCCAATACATTGTACCTACTGAAGGTCATATGATTTTTCTGCTCTAACCTGATATTAGTAATAATAATATTTAATTATTATTTTATATCATATTATTATTAATTGGCTTTTGAATGGTAAATGACCTTGCATTCTTGGGATAAATATAACCTGCCAATGTTTTCCTTAGGATTTTTGCATCTCTGTTCATGGAATGAAATTGGCTTGTAAATTTCCTTTTGAATATTGCCTTTCTCAGATTTTTGGTTTCAAGACTATAGCAACTCTCATATTTTGAGATTTGATTTATTCTAAGCTCATGCTCTTTCCTCCACATTGGTGTTTTTCTTATGTCCTGGAGACAGTGGTATATATAATTACAATGAGTTAGCATGGTGTGGGGATATTGGCGATGGGAAACTCTGGGTAGAATTGGGATCAACATAGGTGTGTCAGCCCAACAGCATTGATAATTAGGAATAAGAGAACAGATATAGGTGTTACAAATATTTTAGATACTAGCTTTATCTTCTTTAACAATTTGGTTTTGCTCTAGAGTCCCCTCCTTCCAAATACCTAAATTATGTTAAACATCATCTTTCATATCTTTGGTAGAGAGCTTTATTTTGTCCAATCTCAAATGAATAACATCAGCCTCTCTAATTATTACAGTATTTGTAAAGTTGTCCAGTGTAGGAAGAACTGTGGAAAAGCCACTTGGAGCTATACCAGAAAGTTTTAGAAGGCAGTATGTGTCATCCTGGGGTTCTGCATCACATCACCTGCTCAGTATCTCTACATTAAGCAACACCACTTAGAATGCTAAACATATATATATTCCCTCTCTCTATATATTTTTCTCTATATATATTCTATAAAAATCATAGACATTTTACAAGGACAGTACTGTAAGTCAGGATATCGGGCACACATATTCTGTTGTGTAACTTTGTAATCATAATTATTTTGCTCAATTTAATAGTTTTTAAATTAAAAACTCTGAATGGGCTTTGTTTTAGATCCCATGCTTACCTTAACCAAACTAAAACATGACCTTTAAAAAAGTGAGTGCTTTTTTAAATCAAATATAGAGCATTTTGGGTCACCTATTTCTCTCCTTAAGCATGTTGTGGACCTGAATCTCTAAGATAGATCCCCCAGCTCCTAACCTCACGTTGAGCTGAACTGTTGACCTTTCCCTCCTTATTGAGGAGTCCTGCAGGGCCGGGGTGTCCATGTGATTGTTTACTTTAGTAGTTCTTCTCGTAATCTTCTCTCTTAGACCCTTTCTTCTCATCTACTTTTACGAAGTCATCTGGATCTATGCCCCATATCCAGGATAGCCCTGGACACATCTGTGAAAATGCCAGAATTTACGCTCCTTTTCTTGTCCTATTCTTCCAGCCTCTTCTTATCTCTTCCCTTTCCTGATATTCTTTTCCAGTACCCCCCCACCCCCATCAAATTTTGCAGTTTTAAGATATTTTTCATAAATGACTAGTCACTTCATTTCCACACCACTCTTTCCCTGAATATGAAATTTCAAAAAATCAAAGCTTTAAACTGAAGCTATACAGATATGCATGTATTCTACCTTGTGACTTAAGGTTCTTTGAAGTATACATCTTATGGTTCTTTGAGGTTGCAGCTTAAATTGTTACCCATTTGGCTCCTCAGCCCAACCCTGTGTGTGCAAGGATACTTACAACCTGAAACACCCAAGACAGACTCAACCCAAAGCCCCAAACTTCACTAAACATAGGCTGCTGTTGAATAGAAAACTGTCCTATAGTCAGATAAATGTTTTGTTATTTTGGACAATTGAAAGTAAGTTTCCTTTGCTAATATTTCTAATTTAAAAATCAAGATCCAGACCAAAGAGAGAAAAAAAAAAGTATCACATGGTCCAAGGGCTCAGTATCGTGAGGAAGTAAGGGGACTATTTTTACCTGGCAGCCTTGTTGAGACTCTCAGATACACAGAGAAGTTTTTCACATTTTAGGGCATATAAGAATCAACTCAAAAGCTTGTTTAAAATGCTAATTTCTGCTCATTTCTCTGTTCCCTCATTACTATTCAGCGTTTCATATTTGGGTCTCCAGAATCTGTATTTACAACAAAATGAGCAGGAGAGAGGCTCTCCAAGAATTGTCTGATGATTTATAGACAGTGTGATTTATAGCAAGCAGAACTTTATCCTGATTTCATTCAACTTCTAGCTATTCTGGGCTGTGCATCACTGAATGAATGGGCATGACCCCCTGGGCATCGTTCCTCTAAGAATGCTGTGGCAACAGCCCTGTCCTTGCCTGCAGAGATGAGAGGGAGCTTGAGGAAGAAGTTAGCCTGATCTATCTGTATCACTGTTCCCTTTCAACCCCAAGTGAAGTGTCACAGCCCACTTCTGACACCAATCACTCAAGAGATTGGTGACACTCAATCACCAGAGCTCAAGTTGAGAGCTCTGTCCTCCATAAGACTGTCCTCACTTCAGATGCTAACCACAAGTGGAGCTCCCAGGCCACTAGCACTTCTGACCAACGGGCTATAAACTCAAGGGTTCTTACAACCACCTCAGGTTTGATATTTTCCGAGAATGACTCACAGCACTTATTAAAAGCACTACACTTACTATTACAGTTTTATTATAAAGGATACACATAGGGTAAGGTCTGGGAGCATCCAGGACACAGACCTTTTGTGATGTTGTGATTTATAATGAGAAATATATATTTGGTCTTCATCTTGCTTCTGACACAGAGCTCCTAAAACCATTGGAATTTCTGTGATGAGAGCAATAAAGGTGGCTCTTGTTATATTAATGAGGTGACTTTTGGAAAGGACCTAAGGATGGGGGCTGGTTGCCCGGAGACCCAACCATGTGATAAGGTGGTAGGAACTTTCAGTCCCAGCCCAACCTCTGGGGAGGGGAGAGGGGCTGGAGGTTGAATCAATCACCAAAGGTCAATAATTTCATCAAGCTTGACAATGTAATAAAATCACCATAAAACAAAAAGGATGAGGTTTGGAGATCTTCTGGATTGGTGAACACGTGGAGATTTGGGGAGAGTGGTGTTCTTAGAGAGGGCATAGAAGCTCTGTGTCCCTTCCCACATACCTTGTCCTATGTAACTCTTCCATCTGGCTGCTCCCAAGTTATATTATTTTTTAAGAAACTGGTGATCCAGTAAATTAAATGTTTTCCTGAGTTCTGTGAGCTGCTCTAGCAAATTAATCAAACTGGAGGAGGGAGTCATGGGATCCTGTGCTTTATAGTCAGTTGGTCAGAAGCACCTGTAACAATCTGGATTTGCTTTCAATTGGCATAGGAAGTGGAGGGAAGTCTTGTGGGACTGAATGCTTAACCTGTGGAATCTGATGTTATCTTTTGATAGATGAGTCAGAACTGAGTTGAGCTGAAGGACACACAGCTGGTGTAGCAGAATTGCTTGGTGTGGAAAAAAACCCTTACATTAGAATTGGAATCTGCATTGTTACTTTCTATGTCCTCTCCCCATGGAATCAGGGCATGTCACCCTCCCAACACATCAGAGTGTTCACCAATCAGGAAACTCCACTGAGCTTCAGTGTCCAGAGATTTTACTGGGGTTTCATTATGTAGTCACAATTAATTAAATCATTGACTTTGTGGTTGAACTCAATTTTTAGCTCTCCCTCCTCGTGGAGGTAGGGTTGTCCCAGAGTTCCGATCCTTTATTCAGGTGGCTGGTCTTTCTGGTGGCCAACTCCCATCCTGAAATCATCTAAAGGTCACTTTGAGTCACCATTAGCATAACGAAGATACTCCCATCATTCTGGAAACTCTAAGGGTTTTTGAAGCTCTGTTCTGGGAACTATGGACAGAGACCAGATATATTCTTTACTATTTCACAGTTGTGAAAGACAACAATGTGTGCATGAGGGTGTGCATCAGTGTGCACTACACATCCTGCTGGTGTCTGAAAACAGGCAAACAAGATTGATGGGAAGAAAGATGGAGAGTCCTCCTGGGTACAATGCACCTAAGGTGAAAAGTGTGAGAGCTCCCTGACAAGCATCCTAACAAATAGACCCTTTCACCTTGAGAAAGGCTTGCAGAATTCCTGCAAGCATTCTCCTCCTGCTTCCCATTTCTCTCTACTTTCCCTTTTTTTCTTTTTGGCTTTTTCTTCAGTATCATAATTGGTTGGAAGGGACTGAAAAACTGTATGAGGGGGACCTTCAAGATGGTGGAGGAGTAAGACGTGGAGATCACCTTCCTCTCCACAAATACATCTACATGTGGAACAACTCCTACAGAATACCCACTGAAAGCCGGCAGAAGACCTCAGATTTCCCAAAAGGCAAGAAACTCCCCATGTACCTGCGTAAGGCAAAAGAAAAAAGAAAAAACAGAGACAAAAGAATAAGGACGGGAGTTGTGAAGGAGGAAAAGTTTCCACACACTAGGAAGCCCCTTCACTGGTGGAGATGGGGGGTGGGCGGGGGGGGGGAACTTCGGAGCCACGGAGGAGAGCACAGCAACACAGGCGCAGAGGGCAAAGCGGAGAGATTCCCGCACAGAGGATCAGTGTCAACCAGCACTCACCAGCCCGCTAGGCTTGTCTGCTCACCCACTGTGGTGGGTGGGGGCTGGGAGCTGAGGCTCGGGCTTTGGTAGATCCCAGGGAGAGGACTGGGGTTGGCTGCATGAACACAGCCTGAAGGCGGCTAGTGTGCCACAGCTAGCCGGGAGGGAGTCCAGGAAAAAGTCTGCCGAAGAGGCAAGAGACCATTGTTTTGGGGTGCATGAGGAGAGGGGATTCCTTCCCCGTCTGCCCACAGAAGTCAGAGCACCACCTAAACGAGCTCCAGAGACAGGCGCGAGCCACGGTTATCAGCTCGGACCCCAGAGATGGGCATGAAATGCTAATGTTGCTGCTGCAGCCACCAAGAATCACGTGTGCAAGCACAGGTCACTATCCACACTCCCCCATGGGAACCTGTGCAGCACACCACTGTCAGGGCCCCATGATCCAGGGACAACTTCCCCGGGAGAACACAAGGTGAGCCTCAGGCTGTTGCAACATCACGCCGGCCTCGGCCACCGCAGGCTCGCCCTGCGTTCCAGTTATAACTACTGTACCCTTCCATCCTCCCGGCCTGAATAAGCAAGAGCCCCCTAATCAGCCGCTGCTTTAACCCCATCCTGTCTGGGCAGGAACAGATGCCTGAAGGTGACCTACACACAGAGGTGGGGTCAAAACCAAATCTGAACCCCAGGAGCTGTGCGAAAAAGAAGAGAAAGGGAAATTTCTCCCAGTAGCCTCAGGAGCAGTGGATTAAATCCCCACAATAAACTTGATGTACCTTGCATCTGTGGAATACCTGAATAGACAACGAATCATCCCAAACTTGAGGCAGTGGAATTTGGGAGCAACTGCAGACTTGGGGTTTGCTGTCTGCAACTGATTTGTTCCTGATTTTTATGTTTATATTAGTTTAGTGTTTACAACTTGTTATATTGGTGGATTTATTTATTGGTTTGGTTGCTCTCTTCTTTTTTTATTATTATTACTATTATTTTATTTATTTTAATAATTTTTTTTCTTTCTTTCTTTTTTTCTCCCTTTTCTTCTAAGCCATGTGGCTGACACGGTCTTGCACTCCGGTCTGGTGTCAGGTCTGAGCTGCTGAGATGGGAGAGCTGAGTTCAGGATATTGCACCACCAGAGACCTCCTGGCCACACAAAATATCAATTGGCGAGAGCTCTCCCAGAGAACTCCGTCTCAACGCTAAGACGCAGCTCCACCCAACGGCCAGCAAACTCCAGTGCTGGATGCCCCATGCCAAACAACTAGCAAGACAGGAACACAACCCCACCCATTAGCAGAGAGGCTGCCTAAAATCATACTAAGTTCACAGACACCCCAAAACACACGACCAGACGCAGCCCTGCCCACCAGGAAGACAAGATCCAGCCCCACTCACCAGAACATAGGCACCAGTCCTCTCCACCAAGAAGCCAACACAAACCACTGAACCAACCTCACCCACTGGGGGCAGACACCAAAAACAACAGACACTATGAACCTGCAGCCTGGGAAAGGAGACCCCAAACACAGTAAGTTAAACAAAACAAGAAGACAGAGAAATATGCAGCAGATGAAGGAGCAAGGTAAAAACCCACCAGACCAAACAAATGAAGAGGAAATAGGCAGTCTACCGGAAAAAAGAATTCAGAGCAATGATAGTAAAGATGATCCAAAATCTTGGAAATAGAACAGAGAATATATAAGAAACGTTTAACAAGGACCTAGAAGAACTAAAGAGCAAGCAAACAATGATGAACAACAAAATAAATGTAATTAAAAATTCTCCAGAAGGAATCAATAGCAGAATAACTGAGGCAGAAGAACGGATAAGTGACCTGGAAGAAAAAATAATGGAAATAACTACTGTAGAGCAGAATAAAGAAAAAAGAATGAAAAGAATTGAGAACAGTCTCAGATACCTCAGGGACAATATTAAATGCACCAACATTCGAATTATAGGGGTCCCAGAAGGAGAAGAGAAAAAGAAAGGGTCTGAGAAAATATTTGAAGAGATTATAGTTGAAAACTTCCCTAACATGGGAAAGGAAATAGTCAGTCATGTCTGGGAAGCAGAGAGAGACCTGTAAAGGATAAATCCAAGGAGAAACATACCAAGACACATATTAATCAAACTATCAAAAACTAAATACAAAGAAAAAAAGTTAAAAGAAGCAAGGGAAAAGCAACAAATAACATACAAGGGAATCCCCATAAGGTTAACAGCTGATCTCTCAGCAGAAACTCTGCAAGCCAGAAGGGCATGGCAGGACATATTTAAAGTGATGAAAGGGAAAAACCTACAACCAAGATTACTCTACCCAGCAAGGATCTCATTCAGATTCAACAGAGACATTAAAACCTATACAGACAAGCAAAAGAATTCAGGATCACCAAACCAGCTTTACAACAAATGCTAATGGAACTTCTCTAGGCAGGAAACACATGAGAAGGAAAAGACCTACAAAAACAAACCCAAAACAATTAAGAAAATGGTAATAGGAACATACAGATCGATAATTACCTTAAATGTAAATGGATTAAATGCTCCAACCAAAAGACACAGACTGGCTGCAAAAACAAGACCCGTATATATGCTGTCTACAAGAAACCCACTTCAGACCTAGGGATGCATAAAGACTGAAAGTGAGGGGATGGAAAAAGATATTCCATGCAAATGGAAATCAAAAGAAAGCTGGAGTAGCAATTCTCATATCAGACAAAATAGATTTTAAAATAAAGACTATTCCAAGAGACAAAGGAGGACACTACATAATGATCAAGGGATCAATCCAAGAAGATATAACAATTGTAAATATGTATGCACCCAACACAGGAGCACCTCAATACACAAGGCAAATGTTAACAGCCATAAAAGGGAAATCAACAGTAACACAATAATAGTAGGGGACTTTCACAACCCACTTTAACCAATGGAGAGATCATCCAAAATGAAAATAAACAAAGAAACACAAGCTTTAAATGACACATTAAACAAGATGGAATTGATATTTATAGGACATTCCATCCAAAAACAACTGAATACACTTTCTTCTCAAGTGCTCATGGAACATTCTCCAGGATAGATCATATCGTGGGTCACAAATCAAGCCTTGGTAAATTTAAGAAAACTGAAATTATATCAAGTATCTTTTCCGACCACAATGCTATACGACTAGATATTAATTACAGGATAAAAAGTGTAAAAAATACAAACACATGGAGGCTAAACAATACACTACTAAATAACCAAGAGATCACTGGAGAAATCAAAGAGGAAATCAGAAAATACATAGAAACAAAAGACAATGAAAACATGACAATCCAAAACCTATGGGATGCAGCTAAAGCAGTTCTAAGAGGTAAGTTTATAGCGATACAATCCTACTGCAAGAAACCATAAAAATCTCAAATAAACAACCTGACCTTACACCTAAACCAATTAGAGAAAGAAGAACAAAAACCCCCAAAGTTAGCAGAAGGAAAGAAATCATAAAGATCAGATCAGAAATAAATGGAAAAGAAATGAAGGAAATGAGAGCAGAGATCAATAAAACTTAAAACTGGTTCTTTGAGAAGATAAACAAAATTGATAAACCGTTACCCAGACTCATCAAGAAAAAAACGGAGAAGACTCAAATCAACAGAATTAGAAATGAAAAAGAAGTAACAACGGACATTGCAGAAATACAAAGGATCATGAGAGATTACTACAAGCAACTATAGGCTAATGAAATGGACAACCTGGAAAAAATGGACGTATTCTTAGAAAAGCACACCCTTCCAAGAATGAACCAGGAAGAAATAGAAAATATAAACAGACCAATCACAAGCACTGAAATTCAAACTGTGATTAAAAATCTTCCAACAAACAAAAGCCCAGGACCAGATGGCTTCACAGGCAAACTCTATCAAACATTTAGAGAAGAGCTAACACCTATCCTTCTCAAACTCTTCCAAAGTATAGCAGAGGGAGGAATTCTCCCAAACTCATTCTACGAGGCCACCACACCCTGATAGCAAAACCAGACAAAGATGTCACAAAAAAAGAAAACTACAGGCCAATATCACTGATGAACATAAATGCAGAAATGCTCACCAAAATACTAGCAAACAGAATCCAACAGCACATTAAAAGGATCATACAACATGATCAAGTGGGGTTTATCCTAGGAATGCTAGGATTCTTCAATATACGCAAATCAATCAATGTGATACACCATATTAACAAATCGAAGGATAAAAACCATATGATCATCTCAATAGATGCAGAAATAGCTTTCGACAAATTCAACACCCATATAAGATAAAAACTCTCCAGAAAGTAGACATAGAGGGAACCTACCTCAACATAATAAAGGCCATATATGACAAACCCACAGCCAACACCATTCTCAACAGTGAAAACCTGAAACCATTTCCTCTAAGTTCAAGAACAAGACAAGGCTGCCCACTCTCACCACTATTACTTAACATAGTTTTGGAAGTTTTAGCCACACCAATTAGAGAAGAAAAAGAAATAAAAGGAATCCAATTCAGAAAAGAAGAAGTAAAACTGTCACTGTTTGCAGATGACATGATACTATACATAGAGAATCCTAAAGATGCCACCAGAAAACTACCAGAGCTAATCTATGAATTTGGTAGAGTTGCAGGATACAAAATTCATGCACAGAAATCTCTTACATTCCTATACACTAATTAAGGAAACACTCCCATTTACCATTGCAAAAAATAGAATAAAATACCTAGGAATAAACCTACCTAAGGAGACAAAAGACCTGTATGCAGAAAACTATCAGACACTGATGAAAGAAATTAAAGCTGATACAAACAGATGGAGAGATATACCATGTTCTTGGATTGGAAGAATCAACATTGTGAAAATGACTATACTACCCAAAGCAATCCACAGACTCAATGCAATCCCTAACAAACTACCAATGGCATTTTTTACGGAACTAGAACAAAAAATTTCACAATTTGTATGGAAACACAAAAGTCCCCAAATAGCCAAAGCAATCTTGAGAAAGAAAAACGGAGCTGGAGGAATCAGGCTCCATGACTTCAGACTATACTACAAAGCTACAATAATCAAGACAGTATGGTACTGGCCCAAAAACAGAAATATAGATCAATGGAACAGGATAGAAAGCCCAGACATAAACCCACGCATATATGGTCACCTTATCTTTGATAAAGGAGGCAAGAATGTACAATGGAGAAAAGACAGCCTCTTCAATAAGTGGTGCTGGGAAAACTGGACAGCTACATGTGAAAGAATGAAATTAGAACACTCCATAACACCATACACAAAAATAAACTCAAAATGGATTAAATACCTAAATGTAAGGCCAGACACTCTAAAACTCTTACAGAAAAACACAGGCAGAACACTCTATGACATAAATCACAGCAAGATCCTTTTTGACCCACTTTCTAGAGAAATGAAAATAAAAACAAATGGGACCTAATGAAACTTAAAAGCTTTTGCACAGCAAAGGAAACCATAAACAAGACGAAAAGACAACCCTCAGAATTGGGGAAAATATTTGCAAATGAAGCAACTGACAAAGGATTAATATCCAAAATTTACAAGCATCCCATGCAGCTCAATACCAAAAAAGCAAACAACCCAATCCAAAAATGGGCAGAAGACCTAAATAGACATTTCTGCAAAGAAGATATACAGATTGCCAACAAACACATGAAAGGATGCTCGACATCACTAATCATTGGAGAAATGCAAATCAAAACTACAATGAGGTATCATCTCACACCAGTCAGAATGGCCATCATCAAAAAATCTAGAAACAATAAATGCTGGAGAGGGTGTGGAGAAAAGGGAACCCTCTTGCATTGCTGGTGGGAATGTAAACTGATACAGCCACTATGGAGAACAGTATGGAGGTTCCTTAAAAAACTAAAAATAGAACTACCATATGACCCAGCAATCCCATTACTGGGCATATAGCCTGAGAAAACCATAATTCAAAAAGAAGCATGTACCACAATGTTCATTGCAGCACTATTTACAATAGCCAGGGCATGGAAGCAACCTAAGTGTCCGTCGACAGACGAATGGATAAAGAAGATGTGGCACATATATACAATGGAATATTACTCAGCTATAAAAAGAAACGACATTGAGTTATTTGTAGTAAGGTGGATGGACCTAGAGTCTGTCATACAGAGTGAAATAAGTCAGAAAGAGAAAAACAAATACTGTATGCTAACACATATATATGGAATCTAAAAAAAAAAAAAAAGTGGTTCTGAAGAACCTAGGGGCAGGACAGGAATAAAGACACAGATGTAGAGAATGGACATGAGGACACAGGGAGGGGGAATGGTAAGCTGGGACAAAGTGAGAGAGTGGCATGGACATATATACACTACCAAATGTCAAATAGATAGCTAGTGGGAAGCAGCTGCATCTCACTGGGAGATCAGCTCGGTGCTTTGTGACCACCTAGAGGGGTGGGATAGGGAGGGTTGGAGCGAGACACAAGAGGGAAGGGATATGGGGATATATGTATACATATAGCTGATTCACTTTGTTTCACAGCAGAAACTAACACAACATTGTAAAGCAATTATACTCCAATAAAGATGTTAAAAAAAAAAACAAAAAAAAAAACTGTATGAGCCCATTAGGATCTTAGTCACCTGTTAAAGATGAGAGCATCCAGTGAGGGACAACAACATTTAATCCTTTGTGGAGAACTAACTGAAATTTATCTTTTGAATCCATGCCCAAGTAGTTTCCGTGAGGCTGTCAAACAATGTTTGAACCTGGACTTAGACAGCAGCAGTGTTAATGGGCTTAGGGATATGGTAGGAGACAAAAAAGCTGCCCCATTATGGAATGAGAAGTTCAAGTCCAGTTCAGTGCTTTTCTTTTCTCCTAAGCTGAGGTCTGTGTACTATGAATTTTTAGAACAAAATGAACTATATAAATGCAGAGAAACATTATCATAATTACTTTTGGCATAGAAATATTTTTAGCTAATGTTATTTTAATAAGAGCTGCTGTCAGGGGGGAAAAGGCAAATCATTTAAAGCAAGAGTTTGTTCTGATGTTCTCTGACTTAATGTTCCCCGCCTATTCAGCTGGATATTTCAAAGTCTCTTAAACAGCCTGTTAGGGGAGCAAGCCTATTATTCATTCCCAGGAATAATATTGGGTAACTCTCTCTCTCAGGCATTGTGCTTAATGTTGCAAGGAATGGGGATAGATAGGAGAGTTTCTGTCCTCAAGGAGCTTCCAGTTTAGGGGTCTGGAGATCCAGACATCTGGTCAAGGATCAAAAATATTTTGCTGAATGAGATTTGGATGCAAGTAAATTACATGATGTACTCATAAAAAGAGAGCTTAGATGATTCCAAAGAGAGATGCAGAAACACTATTTCCTGGTAAGGTGAACTTGAGGAAGTCCTAAGAAAGATGCATAGAATCACAATTGGGTTACATAAGAAAGAGCATTCCAGGCCAAGGAAAGAGCCTGAACAAAGGTAGGGAATCCTTAAAATGCATAAAATAAAACATGTAAATATCACAAAGTTTTGCCCCATAAATTAATCTGCTAAAGTTACATACTTATGAAGAACTCTGCAGAGAAATTTTCTGGGTTTAAATACTTTCTTTTCACCCCCCGCCCCCTTTTAAAAAATAACAGTGGTTCTCAAAATGTGGTCCCTAGAACATTAGCATCAGTATCAACTGGGAACATTTAGAAGTTCTAGCACTAATATGCTAAAATCTCTGGGGGATGGATCCAGCAAACTGTGTTTTGACATACTCTCTATATGATTCTCATGCTCGCTAAAGTTTGAGAACCACAGGACACAACTCAGTAACTGTTTTCTTTCCTTCCTCAGTAACTGTTTTTCTTCTTCTTTCCTTCTTCCTTTTCGTCAATTCCTCTTTTCCTGATTACATGGCTATTAAAATTCTTTCTCCTCTTCTTAAGTTTCCTATCTATTTCCACCATTCTTTGTTTCAGCAGATAACTTACTGTGCAGGAGAGGCAGGGGTGGAAATGGTATCAGGAAGAACCCTTTCAGCTTTTCTCAAAATCCACAGTTAGATCATCTAGGTCCCTTTTCACATGCTTTCCCTTGTGTTTCAAAGAAGGAGTGTCCCTGCTTCTCTACAAGTCTGATGGTTCCTTTCATTTTGTCTTGGAGTTCATTCCTTCCAAAAAACCTCTCAGACTTGGCTCTATCTGTTGTCCCCTCTCACCTGCATGTTCCATCTCTCCTTCCTTACTGGCCCAATTCTCTATGCTTATGAATGTGGTCAATCTCCAGAGAAACAAGTAATACCAAAAAAAAAAAAAAAATCAACAACTTCAATAATCTTCCCTTGGCTCTATTTCCTAAAACACTGTCACTCTCTCTCTCTCTCTCTCTCTTCAGCTAGTGATTATCAAAGTTCTCGAACTCAGGAAAATAAGCTTAATGCCTAAATTCTATAATAAATATTTGGTTCTAATTCTGCTTTAGATTTTTATAGTTTCTGATTGTTTTGAATGCTTCCTGCATTTAAATTTTATCCTCCATTGATTTTCTGGACTCTTACTCACTCCTGAGCTCCTACACTTTGACTCTTTCTCTGTTTACTATCCTACTCTTCTAACTCCTCCTTCTCTGTCCTTTGATCTCTGTTTCACCTGTTTTAAATGGTCCCCTGGATGATACTGGTAACTTGGATGGGCTCAGCTACTGACTATATCTTGTTTGCTATCAAATCTATGATTAAATTTCTAACCTCTATCCTGAAATGAAATCCTAATTACAGTTGTCAGTTGGACATTTGTTTATCAAAACTGGATTCTTTATTCCCCTAAACTCATTTTAAAAATCTTAATCCACGGCAACTACTTAATATATCAAGCCAAAAATGTGGAAGTCTTTTGAATACTTTTATTTCTTCCAAACACCACCCCACATTAATTTTGTTCCCAAAGCCCATAAATTCAACCTTATAAATGGTTATAGTTTGTGTCTTATTCAGTTGTATATCTGGTAGCATGATACCATGTTGAACAACCTTCTTGCTATAAAATTCCTCCTGCTATAGAAAGACTAGAACACATACACACACACACACCCCAACACTCAGAGCACCATGATCAAAAGTCAGAAAAAAAACAGGAACTTCATATATTGAATTTACTAATACAGGATATAAAATAAGTGTATTTAACATATTTAAAGACATAAAAGTGTGGATCCAAAAATATGAATAAAAAGCAAAAGACTGTAAAATTACCAAATGGATTTCAAAAAGAATCACATAAAACTTTTATAAATTAAATATATAATTGAAATTAAAACCTCACTAGAAGAGTCAAACAGGAAATTAGGCACTGCTAAAGAGAGAATTAGAGAATTGGAAAAGAGTTCCGAAGAAATTCTCGAGACTGAAACACAGAGAAAAAGAAATAAAAACATATAAAAATAGGGACTTCCGTGGCAGTCCAGTGGTTAAGACTCTGTGCTTCCACTGCAGGGAGAACGGGTTTGATCCCTGGCAGGGGAACTAACATCTCACATGCCTCGCAGTACAGCAAAAAATAAATAAATAAATAAAATTAAAGATAGATAGATATAGATTAAGAGATATGAAAGGTGTAGAGAGGTCTATTATGTGTCTAATTGAACTGCAGAAGGATAAGAGAGATATAATGGGGACTATACAGTATTCCAAGAGAGGGAAGGCTGGAATATTTAAAATTGATTAAAACTAATTCTAATCCTTAGATTCAGAGAATATAAAAATCATAAGAAGTAGAAGTAAGAAAATATTTTGATACGTTACAGAATGATCTTAAGAGAAGTCAGAAGGGAAAGATAAATATCTCCAGAGGAAGAATTAGAGTGACATATGATTCTCAAGTTCAAGGTCTAGAATCAAGTGTAACTTTACCTCTCTCCCACTCCTCCAACTTCATTCCTTCCTTCATCATTTCTCACCTAATTTATTGTACATAACTCCAGCCTCTTATTCTCCCTTTCTATATTGAGTTTTACTTTGCTGCCCATTATATCATTCCCACAACATTGCTGTTGGTTCCCTATCACAAACACAATCAGTTGCAAATTGCTTACTTTAGCATTCAAGGGTTTTTCCAAACTATTTCAGTAGCCTTTTCTCCTTTCACAGTTTTCTCCAGTTACCCTGGGCTCCCAGGAGCTTCACTGAACTTCTCACTAGACCTTGCATTTACAGGCTCTTTCATGCCTTTGAAAATGCTGCACTTACTCGGAAGTCTCTCCTCCACATCCTTTTCGGCTATTCTTTTTTCTTTGCCTATTAGCCTCTTTATTAGTTTGCTAAGGCTGTCATAAAAAAGAAAGAAAAGAAAAGAAAAGAAAAAAAACACTGCCACAGACTAGGTGGCTTAAACAACAGAAATTTATTTTCTCTCATTCTGGAGGCTGGAAGTCCAACGTCAAGGTGCCAGAAGCACTGGTTTCTAAGGGGTCTTTTCTTGGTTTGCAGATGGCTGCCTTCTTGCTGTAACTTTACATGTTTTTTTTTTTTCCTTCTGTGCATGTGCACTCATGGTGTCTCGTCCTCTTCTTATAAGGACACCAGTCCTATTGGATTAGAGTCCCACTCTTATGACTTCATTTAATTACCTTCTTCAAGGCCCTATATGTCTGGGGCTCAGGGTGGAGGAACACAGTTCAGTCCCTAACAGCCTCCCCTTACCTTTCAGGATCCAACTGCTCTGAAATAGTCTCTGAATCCTTTCCTGAAGCCCCTCAGCACTGTTCTATCCTGCCTTGTGTGCTCACAGAACATTTTTCATAACAGGGTGACTGAACCCATAACAGTGAGTGATAGTGTACATGCCAGGACCTCAGGAGCTGTGGTCTTTTGGAAATAGGGACCATATTTCCTTCCAATTTGAATCCACAGAATCTAGAATGCCTGTCATAAAATTACTCCATAAAAGTGAAAGTAATAGATTAAAAAAATACATTCAAGATCCTAAAGTATTCATTTGATCTATTGTGGGGTTGTTTATAGTTTAAAGTAGAATTTACCTTAAGGCAGGTCAACTCTATCAATATATGCTACCTTCTGTGAAAGTGATTAAAACTTACTATTCATGTGTGCACACCTACCAAATCTCTGGTTCTCATGGTAACAAGACAACCTTCACAATAGGTATATAGACACTGTTCTTTTTTTTTTTTTTCATTTTCACCAAGAACTTTATTGAACAACATATTCACCCTTTTGTTCCACTACCTTCTGTCATTTTTCATAATTCCATCTTCCCAAAACATTTTTTAACATCTTTTTGAGAGCATAATTGCTTTACAATGGTGTGTTAGTTTCTGCTGTAAAACAAAGTGAATCAGCTATACATAAATATATCCCCATATCTCCTCCTTCTTGCATCTCCCTCCCACCCTCCCTATCCCACCCCTCTAGGTGGACACAAAGCACCGAGCTGATCTCCCTGTGCTAAGTGGCTGCTTCCCACTAGCTATCTATTTTACATTTGGTAGTAGACACTGTTCTAAAGGCGGTGTAGGGGAGTAGAAGTAACTCCTGTGGACAGCGTATTCTTTGATCTTCATGCATAATGCATGGAGATTATGAAGGACTTTCCCTCTTAGGATGAGGTAACTCTAGGTGCAGTTACAATGGTTGGCTTTTAGGATGTGTTTGTCTCTAACAGATCTTAAGTAGCCTTCCAAAGTAGCTTTTCTTCTTGCATATGTCCTTCCTCCATGCTGTGATCTTTTATTTTTTTCCTGTTGGTAGGATTGCAGATCAAGATAAAGGAAATTTGAGGGTCATCGGTAGTTTATTTCTTCAAGGAGATTTTACAAAGATGCAGTTTAGCTCTTGAAGTGGTCAGAGTTTGGGGAAATGAGTTCCATTAGAAGAGATTCTTTTATGTGTTGTGAGGTGGAGAAGGCTACCTGTAACTAACAAAGGTCCTTCTCATTGTCACTTAAGACAAATATGAAATTAAAGGAAGCCCACAATCGCCTGTTTTAAAATACATGTTATCACAATGTTCATTGCAGCTCTATTTACAATAGCCAGGACACGGAAGCAACCTAAATGTCCGTCAACAGATGAATGGATAAAGAAGATGTGGCACATATATACAATGGAATATTACTCAGCCATAAAAAGAAATGAAACTGAGTTATTTGTAGTGAGGTGGATGGATCCAGAGACTGTCATACAGAGTGAAGTAAGTCAGAAAGAGAAAAGCAAATACCGTATGTGAACACATGTATATGGAATCTAAAAAAAAAAAAAAAAAAAAATGGTTCTGAAGAACCTAGGGGCAGGACAGGAATAAAGATGCAGACATAGAGAATGGACTTGAGGACACAGGGAGGGGGAAGGGTAAGCTGGGATGAAGTGAGAGAGTGGCATGGACATATATACACTACCAAATGTGAAATAGATAGCTAGTGGGAAGCAGCCGCATAGCACAGGGAGATCAGCTCGGTGCTTTGTGACCACCTAGAGGGGTGGGATAGGGAGGGTTGGAGGGAGATGCAAGAGGGAGGAGATATGGGGATATATGTATATGTATAGCTGATTCACTATGTTATAAAGCAGAAACTAACACACCATTGTAAAGCAATTATACTCCAATAAAGATGTTTAAAAAAAAAAAAATAAATAAAAACACTAAAAAAAATAAAATACAGGTTTTATTATTATTCAGGTATGGGAAGGCCAACTGATCAGCTGATGATTGCCACTGAAAAGGTAACTTGTTATTCACAGTTCCCAAGAGGAGGGGACATGCCATGCCAAAGGGAAGCCACCCAAGGAAAAACCATGTTCCTTGAGAAGGCAGAGGGGTGAGGGGAAAATGTGGGCAAGAGCTTTCATTAGCATTTCTGTGGCAAGAAAGGGGATTGGTGGGGTATCCAGGCTGAGGTCTGGCTGGTCTGAATACTTTTGGCAGGCTCTGGGGCATAGGGACCATCCCTGGTTGTCTGGTACCCGGCCCTTGAGTGATTAAGGCAGGTGGATGGTGGCCCTGAGTGTGAGAGCCTGATAGAGAAGGTTGTTAGGGGTGTAGGCTCTGGGTTGGTTGGTTTGCATATGGGAGTTGGGCTCACAGGCAAGTCATTTACTATCTCTAGGAACTGGCTAGCCCTGGGAGGCACAGTCCCTCCAGGGTCAGCAAGGCCCCAGACGTCAAGGCATCAGAATGAAAAGGCGTGCTTAATACACAACCTGTGAAGCTCAAACACAAATTCACTTAGGAAGTTTTCAATCTTTGTCAGAGAGAAAACGAGAGATTAAGGAAACTGGCAGAATGAGGTAAAGTAGGGTAGACAATAAACTACACATCCCTTCTTAAAAAGTTCTGTTTCATCACAAAGGGTTAGTAAAACAGGTCCGGGGGTGGGGGGGAAACTCAGTGGATATATCTGTTATAGACAGCCACAGCACCCCTGCCCATTAACCTAGCTGATGTTGTCAGATAAGGCATCATCTTCCATGAGTGATCTCCTTTTATTTTATTAAAAAAGCAGTTGTTAAAATACCTTGCAGCTTTTGCTTTCTCTGATCATGAAGATTAGGAAAGCCCTGAATTATTTTTTTTAAAGAATAAACTGAAACACCAAAGGTTAATGCCCTTTTGGGAGTTTAGTATAATAACGAATGAGTAGATAAAGCTCACTTTGAACCATCACTCGACTCAATGAGGGTGATTTTTGTGTTTCCATTCCATGCAGTCTTTTCTGGGCTGGTGCATTTCTTCTTTGCTGTATGTCCCTTTGGCACCCTGTAAAGCAGCTGCTTATCTGATTATTTCTGAGAAAATACATTGCACATCCTGCTTTGCATGTGCTGCCTTGAATTATATTTCTGTTTTACCACTTGCTGAAAAAAACTGCATCTCAGCAGTGCCCCAACTCCCCTGGGAAAGACATCCATCAACACGGACCTGTTTTTCCCCTTAGGTGCCTGTCCATTTTGGTGCCTCTTATTAAGCCTCATAGGTTCCTATTCATCAAAATCATGCCAAGGAAGCCTTGAATTCTTCCTGAGGTGCATATTCAGCAGAATGCCAAGGAAGAGCAGAGACACACAGAGAGAAAGCACTGAAAGAGTGTGCAAATTAGGCTACCTGTTTTTATTCAAAAGACTCAAAAATGTAAAGGCATGGATCAGAGTTTTAAATAAAACCCATTCCTGACTTATTAAAACTGCCTTGCCTACCCTCCTCTATGCATTAACTGTCCAAGGAAGCAGGGAAGTTAGTGACCAAGATATAAGATTAGGAATATCCTAAGGGTTGTGATTCAGCAAGGAAGGATGCATGGACTTTGGTTTACGTATCTACCTACCTCTCTCCAGAGAACTAACATATTTGAAATAAACGTGAATGGAAAAATGTCACCTGTCATATTAAAGAACGTTAGGGGAAAAGGACACTGAGATGGGAAACTTGACATAAATCCAACTTAGAAATCACTTTGAATTTGAGCATATGTCCAATGTAATAGATTACCTAGGAATTGAACTGTAATTAGGTTGGGGAGATGTTAATGATTATACTATTTTTAGAAGAAATAATTACATGGTGATGAGGACATGTAACTGCAACTCCCTTGTGGCTGCAGGGGGTTGTGGTCATTGATGGGACACGATGCTTCTCGTGAGGGGAGAAGTAATAAATATACTTGGCCTGTTAAAGAACAAGGGCACAGAAGCATGGAGTCACCTTCTAGGAGCTGTGGGTGTGCGTGTGTGTGCTTAATCTCTTTGCAGAATGTGCTGGTCCTGATTTGAAGGCTCAGTTGAGTAAAGGAAGCAGAGCTGTGTACCAGGACAGGTAAGCCTAGTTCAGATGGTTATCATGTGCAAAGTCAAGAAGTCACTGGGCTTGGTGGTTGGCATAGAGAATTTTGTGTGTGTGTGTGTAAAGTGGATGAGTGGTGTCAGACTCCAGGTCAGAAGGACTATGGTTCTCCAAGTTACAAAGGAACTGAGAGAGGAAGAGAGTTCCAAGTGGAAAAATAGATGGGTATAATCTCGGCTCTCCCTTTGGGCAAAGGTTGAAGATGGCTTTCATACCTAATATCCTCTTTGTTCACAGAACGCTACACCTTGATAAATGAGGTGACAAGCGTTGGCAGTGGTGCCTAGGCTTTCCTGTGAGTAACCAAATAAGAGAAGCCTGGAGAATGTACCTGGAGACCATGTTGCTGGTCACTAGTTCTCCAGGGAGATCAGCTGGCACAAAAGAGAAGCAAATCCATCAGATTTCCCCCCGACCCTTTTTCGCTATCTCAACGTAGCTGGTGTTCCTAGAATTTGTTTTCTGGCTGTGTGGTTTTGAGATGATATTCCCCTCATTATGTTCTTATAAATAGCTCTGGATACTGGCAGTGCATGAAACTAGTTCCAGCCACAGGAGAATCATTGTAGGTGGCCTCTGCCTGGATCCACCTGATTTTTCTCAGTTCAGTCATGGGCTATGCTCTCTGGAAATATATATGATGTAATTATTGAGGTTACTCAGAAGTGAATATAGTATTTGCCAAGAAAGGGCTATGAGATGAATTTGAGATTGTAAAATGGAGTCAAATAGGAAAGGATTGGAAGAGCTTGGTTGGCTGATTACATTCACAACGGTTTAAAGGATGACTGTGAGAATGTGTATCTGTACCCTCCCTACCCAGAACATAGTCTGTGCTCCAACATTATTTTGCTCAGTTGTGAAGGCATTTGTGGATTTAAAATTCCTAAACTTTCATCATACTGCACTAGATAAGATGGGTGAGAAAAAAAGGAAAATCATTGACAGAAAGGGCTTGAAAGCCAGGAAAATGGTTTCTGGGAATAAATTTCCTTTCTATTTCCTTCAGTCTATGCTAGTGGGCAGTTACCTAAGAAGAGCTGCACCCGAGGGAGCCTTGGGCTGGATGTGTGTCAGCAGATCTCTGATTCAATTCAGGTTATGCATTCAAATTTCCCCCTCACCCGTCTTCTCACTAGCATCACAGAATAGTCAACAAACATCTTGTAATTAGTACTTTTCAAATTAAGGCAAACATGGGCATAAGCTTGGCTCTCTCTTTGGGCAGAGTTTGCAGATTACTTTTTTGTGTGTGACAGATGTTTTATTTATAGGGAATTAAAATGTAGGCATATACATGACACAAACATTATATATAGTACTTTCCATGATAGAAGCTATGATACTGCTCACAGAAAGGCCTCAATTCAAGTTGCACACCGCACACGCTAGAATGCACACCTGGGGAGGAGAGGGGGACTGATGGCCTTTTTGTTTTGGTTTTGGTTTAAATAACCTCTGGATGCATTCAAGTAATACTGATCATTTAATGTTCAAAAAACTTTTAATAAACAAATTCTGAGTAAAATTAATTGAAATATTGTTACACATCATTTCCAATGTACAATCAAGTCAATGCACAACACTTAAAAGGAAGGGGAAAAAAATCTAGTGCACCCACAAGGAAAAAGGCTTTTTATTCATTTCTGTGTTTACTAAAGTGTGTAATTGTCTAATATAAATACTGAATTGCAGATTATTTTTTATACCTAATCCCCTCTTTATTTATAAATGTTATCTCGACAAACAAGGCAGCATTCTTCTGTACTCCAGGTAAAAAACAAAGTTTGCTGTCTGAGAACTGGAGGTCTTTCTGCTTTCTGGCATTTACCCTGTTCCCATCTGTATGGTCAGGCCATTCAAGATGGCTGTTCTCTCGCTCTCTGTACATCCCCAGTACTGCTCAACCAGTACTTGCTTCCTCTTAATTATAGGGCATAATTAGTAACTACCTACATGCTTTCTCCCTGCCCTAGCCGCTGGTTTCCCTGGTAACTGATGAGCCACCCTGACCTCAGTCTCCCTATAAATGGTAGCCTCCTTCTCCCTCAAGTAGTGGCGATCGCTGCCACGTCCTGTCTGCCGTCTCCTGTACACAGTGGGGTCGCTCCAGGACCTTCTGCTTCAGAGATGCAAGATTCTCCTGTCTCTGTCACTGTTCCCCAGCTCTTTTTCCATCTCGCAGCTGGGCAACTACAAGGCTTGCAGTTCTGAGGGATACAGCCCAACACCATCAGATGTTTCATTCTGAACATTTTGTTACATTATCAGCCACCAGAGTGGACCAGGAAGTCAGGAAGCGGTAACTAACCAGCAGCATGAACCTGCCTTCTCAGAGCTTCGGCTTTCTGATCTCTTCAACACGGAGGTTCATCCCTTACGTTCTGAATTATCCCAGAGCATCCTACCAGCTTGAAAATTATGATCCCATGTTTCTGTGAAATCTAACTGCAGAAGGTTTTCATGTCGGATGTTCTCTCAGAGAACAGAAATTAAAGTGCCAGAAATTAAAGAGGAATAATAGAACACTTACTTTACAGATGGAGTCATTTTCATAAAGGAGATTATAATAGAGATTTTCCATTTCAGTCCACAGATTTTTCATAAGAGTAACTAAGCAAGGATTTCTTGCTCACAGTCTTTTCCACTATGTCTTTTTTAGAGGGAAACGAGGTCTTTTTCAAGAAAGCTGTTGTTCAAAGTATGTCCACAGAACCTGATTTTAAGACAACCCTTTTGAGACTATAAGTCACTGGAAGAAGATGTGAAGTTTTCTTATTCTATGTGGATTTGTTGTTCTGGTTAATGTGTGTGTATGTGTGTATGTGTGTTTAATCCATTTGCAGATGGAGTCATTTAACATACTGCTGCCTATCTAAGTGATAATCTTTCTTTGGGGGATTTGCAAGGCTTGGAGACCAAGGAATGGCTTTTCAAATAAATATTTTATCAAAAGGTTGAAACAGGCATAGACACACAAAGGTCTGATGCAAACCCTGTCAGTTGCCTTTCAGTGTGCAGTCGTCCCGCGAACATGCACATGCCGACTCCAGAGGGAACCGTGCTCCCAGGGGTCAGAATTAATTCCGAGAATGCTGATTTTTTAAATAATTAATTAATTAATTAATTTTATTTTTGGCTGCGTTGGGTCTTTGTTGCTGCGCGTGGGCTTTCTCTAGTTGCGGCGAGCGGGGGCTACTCTTCGTTGCGGTGCGCGGGCTTCTCATTGTGGTGGCTTCTCTTGTTGCGGAGCATGGGCTCTAGGTGGGGGGGCTTCAGTAGTTGTGGCTCGCGGGCTTAGTTGCTCGGGAATGCTGATGTTTAATTTGTCATTCAGTATGCAGCCCAGCGATGGAGTGAATATCTGGGCAAGAGGGACGCACCACCTTCCCAGCCCCTGCTGGTTGGCAACGCACTAGAAGCAATGAGAAAAAAGCATCCAAAAGAAAGAGAAGGAACAGTAGGGGTTCTGGATCTCCAAATCTGATCAGTTTCCAAGATCCTGTGTTTTGATACAAAGCCTCAGGAGGCTAATAGATGCTGTATTTTCAGTCTGATTTGTGAGATTTTTCTGTTTGCTTGCTTCTGCTTTTTGTTTGTATTTTGGTTTTTCATTGTAGACATTTTTTTTTGCTCTTCTCTGAAAAAACTAGGGCATAAAACTTCCAGAAACTTAATGTTGAGGCCTGAGATCAAGTGAAAGGGCAGCAATTAGCTGGTAACCCACAGATCTGAAAATGTGGTTTTAACTTAGAAAAAATACAAGGTAGGGAAACATTTTGAAAGAAAATATTCTGTCTGTTTTCTCCTGAACTACCTGATACCAACTTCCAAATTATACTCCTCTCATTTGAAAATGGATCTTTATTTAAATAGTGTTTATTTTATGTCAAATTATACATGCATGTACTTCAAGGATCCAAATTTGTTTTTTCTACAAGGCTTGTTACAAAAAACAGCATTCTGACCTCCCCCTTTTTTTTCCCTCAAAAGCAACAACTTTCAACTCTACAGCTGATGTTCTCTGAATTTACCTACATATCTCTAAAGAACATGCACATATTTCTGCTTGGTTTTTCAGTTACAGATATTATCAATTAACTCCCCTCTATGAAAGATTAGCTCTCTTTCACCACCTCCTCGTCCCAAGTACATACATACGTAATAGCCTTCCTGTTCACACATTTTCCCAATACACTTGTATTATAATTCTGGTTACAGTATTCAGTGTTTGTATTATGACTGGTAAACACTCTCTATAACTGAACCATGATTACTTTTATTTTCCTTCACACCATGTTTTCCTTCCCTGAAGTTAATAATTATCTTGCTTTTTTTCCCTTTCTGCTTAGCTTCCTTTTTTTTTTAATTAAAAATGATCCTGAGCCTTTCATCCAGTGGTACACTCTATACAACATGTTCAACACTTTAGGTGTTCTATCAATTTCATATTTTTGAAGAAATCTCTTCTAGAGTTTTCTGATTTGCTCTTAGGTAATTGGTATACAGATGTCATCTTGACATCTCTCTTTATTATTATGCTGGTTATTTCCTCTGCTTCTTTTTGTATTAGATTTCACATTTCCCTGGATCCCCTGTGTTCTTCCTTTTTTGATTATTTGCTTCATTTGCTTAATGAAATATATTTTCCAGTGGCTTCTTAAGAAAGAGTACATTGGAGGTAAATTTTCAAGGCAATTTTATGCATGCCTAAAAATGGCTTTATTCAACCTTCACATTTAGTTGCTAGCTTAGTTCAGTATACAATTTTAGATTGAGAATAATTTGATAGTGTGGGAATTCATTTTTTTTAAAACAGCAGAACAATACTTGGATGTAATAGTCAGCTTGTGTGAAGGTATTTTGCAGTAACAAACAATCCTTCTAAAATCTCGTTCATTTACAACAGTGATAGTTTATCTCTCACTTGGTTTTTATGCTGTTAGCTATGAGTCATCTTTAATGAGGCTCCATGGGCCTTCTCACTTCAAGATCTAGGAGGAGGTAGAAGTTCCACCCTGAGCCATTCCTTTCCTGGCAAGGGAAAGAGTAAAAGAGTTGGTGGTATTATATGACTCTCAAAGCTTTTGCTCAAATGCCACTGGCTAAAGAATGTCCATAGAGTGGGTGGGGAATTATATTTCTAATGCAGGGAGATTTTTTTTTTAAATACATTTATTTATTTATTTATTTATTTTTAGCTGTGTTGGGTCTTCGTTTCTGTGCGAGGGCTTTCGTTTCTGTGTTGCAGCCAGCGGGGGCCACTCTTCATTGCGGTGCGCAGGCCTCTCACTATCGTGGCCTCTCTTGTTGCAGAGCACAGGCTCCAGATGCGCAGGCTCAGTAGTTGTGGCTCACGGGCCCAGTTGCTCCACGGCATGTGGGATCTTCCCAGACCAGGGCTCGAACCCGTGTCCCCTGCATTGGCAGGCAGATTCTCAACCACTGTGCCACCAGGGAAGCCCCCAGGGAGAAATTAATGATACAAGTTATGTGACAATTGGAGGGGATCTATTATTCTGTTATAGGAAGGGGAAGAGACGATTAGAAAATATATTACAACCAAACAGATAATGTTAATGTTAGGGTAACACTATATTTGTCGTCACAGAGGACTTTTTATAGCCTGGCTTTTTTAAGCTTTTTTAAAGAGTAATAACATGGGTGAGTAACACCTCCTATTCAGTATCTTCCATTTATTCACCTGTATTTCACTCTTTCACTGCTATGAGTGTGGTTAGAACCATGTTGATGTTTGCTCTCACTTGGTTCAAGAAATATATTTTCAAAGTTAAAATGGACTATAGAAGCCATTTGGTATAAACTATTGATTAGGTACAAATTTCTAGAGTGTAAACCTTGGCCCTCTCACTTAAAATTCCTAAATTACATGTTGGAGTTTAGATCACTCATGTGTAAAACAGGGATACTGATAGTTGATTCACCAGGCTGTTTTGAGAATTAAAGGCCATAATATATTCAAAAAAACACAGCCAAGTGTGTGACTTATATCAAGTACTCTCTTCATACTGGTTAAATGTGAATTTCTCCAGATTATGAATCAATAGAAGCTCGACATTGTAGACAGAGTAAGAACTAAGTATACATTAGCCCCCAAGCTCACTTATTAGAGACAGTATTTATTATCATTATCAGTAGGCTGAGATAATGCATTTTTACTTACAGTCAGCATTTTCATTGTTAACCCACATAAACACAAGATTCCCAGAAAAGCTGAATAAAAGGTTGACTTAAAAGAAAGCCAGCAACCTAAATGTCCATCAACAGATGAATGGATAAAGAAGATGTGGTATAGATACACAATGGAATATTACTCAGCCATAAAAAAGAATGAAATAATGCCATTTGCAGCAACATGGATGGACCTAGAGATGATCATATTACTAAGTGAAGTAAGCCAGACAGAAAAAGACAAATATCATATGATATCACTTACATGTGGAATCTAAAAAACTGATACAAATGAACTTATTTATAAATCAGAAATAGACTCACAGATATAGACAACAAACTTATGATTACCAAAGGGGAAAAGTAGGGAGGAATAAATTAAAAGTTCAGGATTAAAATATAAACACTACTATATATAAAATAGATAATCAACAAGGACCTACTGTATAGCACAGGAAACTCTCCTTAATATCTTATAATAACTTATAATGAAAGAGAATGTTAAAAAAGAATATATATATTTATATATATATGTATAACTGAATCACTCTGCTGTACATCTGAAACTAATACAACATTGTAAATCAACTATATTTCAATGCAAATTAAAAACAGGAAAGCCAAGCTGTATTATTTTCAACCTGCTCCTGATTCTTTTTACAAACATGGCTTCACACTTATTGTTTATAAACAGGAGCCCATGCGTATGTGTGTGGCTGTCTTATCATTGAGAGTAGACTGTGAAAGTTCTCACCTTCACATAACAGCTCATTCTAGCTTCCAGCCGATTGAATGTTTGGTCCTATTGAGCAGGTTGAGGGAGCTTCCAGGGCAACAGAGGCAAAGTTTACTTAAATCAATCCGAGATGCAAGATCGTAATTTTCAAACTAGTCCCATCACGGAATGTAAAGTTTGATCTTATTCTTGAAATTTGTAGAAGTTAGAGGAGCTTTACTTCTTGAGTGGAACTTTTTCCTCCAACAACTCTGATGTTAGAAAACTCTGGTTTTGACCTCTGAACATACTTTGGGCTTATTGGAAAAGAAGCCCCTAGCTTAGTGCATATTGCCATCTTGGTAATATCAAAGGTAAATCATAGCTGGTAGTACACTAATGGCTATCGCTGCCTCTCACTACTTTCCCCAAGAGAACTGTATTTCTGGGGTGGGTATGATGAAGTTGTTATTTACAGTTCATAATCTCCATAAGGCACCGACAACAGATCTAAACTCTATTCCTTGATACATGAGTACCATTTTCTTTCTCTCTCATTCTCTCTCTCTCTCTGTGTCAGTATTTTTCTTCTTAAGGAATTCATATTGGTCTCTGTCTTCTCTTCTGACATTTGTCTCTGTGTTTGAAATGACAGTAAATAATACAGAACTTAACGGCTGCATAAACACCATATTCAAGTCAGGATCAAAAATCCCTTACCCTCGGGCTTCCCTGGTGGCGCAGTGGTTGAGAGTCTGCCTGCCGATGCAGGGGACACGGGTTCGAGCCCTGGTCTGGGAGGATCCCACGTGCCGCGGAGCAACTAGGCCCGTGAGCCACAACTACTGAGCCTGTGCGTCTGGAGCCTGTGCTCCGCAACGAGAGGCCACGATAGTGAGAGGCCCGCGCACCGCGATGAAGAGTGGCCCCCGCTTGCCGCAACTGGAGAAAGCCCTTGCACAGAAACGAAGACCCAACACAGCCAAAAATACATAAATAAATAAATAATAATTTAAAATGAATATCTGCTAAAAAAAAAAAAAACAAAGCTAAGAGGGACAAAGGCAAAGACAGACTTACAAGTTAATTAAAAAAAAAAAAAAAAAATCCCTTACCCTCAACATTTTTCTCTCTAATAGAAACTTAGCCTTATAGTTCTCAGGGGAAAAATTATGTTGGTGAAACCTAAAAATATATTAGCTCTTGATAAATGATTCTCCAAAGTCCAGGATGTTATTATTACTTAATAATCTAGAACGCTGAAGATGAATATCTGTTCCTCAGGGTGTGAATGAAAAGGTATTAAATTGGCCCTTAAGGACCTTTTTAGTTTTTGTTTTAGTTTCCTAGGGCTGCCATCACAAATGACACAAACTGGGCAGCTTAAAACAAAAGAAGTTTATTCTTTCACAGTTCTGGAGGCCAGAAGTCTGAAACCAAGGTGTTGACAGAGCTGTGCTCCCTCCAGAGGCTCTAGGGAAGAATCCTTTCTTACCTCTTCCAGCTTCCAGTGGCTATTGGGGTTCCTTGGCTTGTGGCCACAGCTCTCCATCTTTGTATTGCCTTCCCCTCTGTCTCCCACAAAGTCCCCTCTGCCTCTCTCTTATAAAGATATATGCTATTGCATTTAGGACCCAGCCAGATAATCCAGATAGCTCACCCACTCCAGATCTGTAAATTAATCACATCATGTGCCCTATGAGATACCATTACAGGTTCCTGGGATTTGAGGTGGATATCTTCTGAAAGGCCACTGTTCAACCCTCCACAGTTCTTCTTTTAATTGCCCATAGTTATAAAATCAAGTGAGATTTTTTTCCTTTTGGAGACTGAAGCTCCGGAGAACTTATCCCAATGGGTTTATGACATCCTCTGTTAGGAGACTCCCTTCATCCAAGTTCAGTCTGAGATCATTGGTCTTCCCTCTCCCCCTGGCCTCCCTGGCTACTCTCACTTGTTTTCTAATGTGGACACGCATGGCTCTTCCTGATGCACTGTCTCCTTTTTCACATTCAGTGGTATATCAATGGCCTTTATTCTAAACACACACAGAGAACTGGGGCCATCCCAGATTTAAGGCTGGAGCTAGCACACGATTTGATGTGTAACGGTGGATTACAGTCCCTCCTGGGAGCTCCTGGTGGAGTTTTCCTTCTGTATTTGGTTGTTGAGGGCTTCACTGCCTTCCTTTGGGGCTTAGAGGCTTTTAAGCAAATGATCGTGGTTCTCAGGGAGCTCACTGGGATCTGATTCCAGTTTATGCTGTCTGGTCTCCATTTTTCAGGGGTGAGCAAGGGGAATGCCCATTAGTAGGTATGAGAGGAAATAGAGAAGAGAAGGGTAATACTCGTCCCTCTTCTCCATCACAACAGTTGGAACAAACTATTAGAACAATTGGGGTGTGTGTCCACACACCCTAATAATCTCTGTAACTACAGTAACTTCACCGAAAATCAGGACCAGAACTAGACCGAGTTTTCTGAGTGCCTCCCTGCATGGAACTTGATTTACAGCTGTCAGTTATTTTCCTGGGAATAACCACATCTGTAGTTTCCTCCTCAATTCATAACAGCTTCCCACTGATTTGTCCTCTGCTGCCTCTTGCCAGACTCAGTCTCTCCTCCAAAGCACTGAATCATTTGTGCCCTGACGCACTGCTAGGAATAAGCCTGACAGGGATTTCACATGAAATGACTAAAACAAAGGTGTGATCTCTGGTCGATTCACTCTAAAATGTTTTTTGTTTGTTTGTTTGTTTGTTTGGCCGCAGTGTGGGGCATGCAGAATCTAGTTCCCCGACCAGAGATCAAACTATGCCCCCTGCAGTGGAAGCATGGAGTCTTAACCACTGGACTGCCAGGGAAGTCCCAGATTCACTCTGAAATGGATCAGGGTGAAAAATAAAGCACTGAGCATAGTTCAATGCTCAGGCGGGTAGCTACACGTACCAACTTCTATGCTTACCTCCGGTTCCCTCTACCTTCCATGCCTTGGTCACAAGGGAACTTATAGAGTGCATATGGATGGATTATCATGTATCCTGGGAAAATGATTCAAATTTCATGCCCTATATACAGCCATTCATTAGCATCTTTTACCAGCATCAAGCCTCCCCATCTATGTCAGTAGGCAAAGAAAACCTTGGGTGGCTTGCCACTGATATATTCAATGTCCACCTATAAAAGCCTATTGCTTTTATAAAATTTGAAGAAAAGTTAGAAGAAGACAAAGTATCCCGAATAAGGTTTCCTAGGGCTGTCATAATAAATTACCACAAACTGGGTGGCTTAAGACAACAGAAATTTATTCTCACATTTCTGGAGGCTAAAAGTCTGAAAGCAAGATGTTGGCATAGCTGTTCTCCCTCTGGATGTTCTAGCGGAGAATGCTTCCTTGCCTTTCCCAGCCTGTGGAGGCTGCTGGTGTTTCTTGGCTGTGGCAGCGTATTTCCAACCTGCGTTCATCTGCACTCACCTTTCTTCTCTGTGTTTGTGTTTTCTTTCCTTTTTTTTTTTTTCCTATGAGGTCACTGGGTTTAGGACCTACTCTAACCCAAGATGACCTCATCTCAAGATTCTTAATTACTTAATTGCATCTGCAAAGATCCGTTTTCTAAATAAGGTCTTGTTCACAGGTTCCAGATAGACCTATCTTTTTTGAGTGGGGGCAAGGGGGTCACCAGTTAACTCACTATAATGAGTGCATGACTGGCTGACTTCTCACGGGCCACAACTGTTTTTTTTTGAAAAAGTTATCACCTAATATGGAAGTGCATTTCTATCTCATGATGTGTGGTTGCAAGTTAGATACAAACATGGTAGATGACTATGAAAGACAATATGAAGACAGATGGTAATATGAAAACTGGATTCCCTTTATTGCCTTTGGATTTTAATGCTGAAGTTTCAGCATTTTATATTTCTCTAGCCATAAAACCCATCCACGTCTTAGGTGTATTTTCCTCTGATGTCAAAGAGAAGGATAATATTTCCTTGTTAAAGGTGATAGTTCTTCTGTGGACTTCTGTGATTTTGTTAATATGAACATAGTTTGGTGAGAACAGTATTTCCACAAAGAACACATTACTAAACTTACAGGTGATGCTTCAACATGCACCTTCTTATAACCTCCAAACTGTATGAAAATATTGTTTCTAGTACTACAAATAAATCTTTTGGCTAGTTTCACATTAGATAATATTTAAATTCCCTTAAGCACCTACTAGCCAACCCAATGAGTGACCATAGTTTTACTTTGTTGAATCTGTTTATACATTTTGTGCCTTTAAAAAAAATCACGCTTCGATGTGATCTCTGCGAAAGAGTGTAGGTGTGGGATTTAAAATCTTCTTGGTTGTGTAAATAAATTCCCCTTTGGAAAATGCCAGCTGCTCTTCTAAGAAATGAATAACTTATTTGACCATCAGCTTTGGGATTAATTAAAAAATATGACAGTGTCTTATCCCAAAGACAAAATTATCATTCCTCTCTTAAACCTTGTCAGACCTAATGGATCCTTTCCCATCTTATATTTCAGGGGTTCAGTCTGTCTTCACACAGGACATTTGGACAGTGCTTCTCAAATTTTAACGTGCACACAAATCAATGGGGGATCTTGTTAAAATGCAGATTCTGATTAAGTCAGCCTGACAGAAGGTCTGAGATTTTGCATTTCTAACAAACTCCCAGGTGATGCCCATGCTGCTGGTCTATGGACGACACTTTGACTAGCATAATTTTAGGATGTGCCACATAGTAAAAGCAATAAAAAAGGTGGTATTTAGAAAAAAAGATGCTTGGTTTGGGAAATAACTGATTACATTCAGGTCTAGAATCTTGGAAGGTGAGCACAGAGTTTATGGTCTACTGGTAGAACCTGAACACTGTAATAGTGGAGATTACTTTTGCCATACAGTCTCTTGTTTTTGCCTACTCTGCATCCATATTTCCTTTAATGAACTTCTCCTGCTTCATTTCATGAATTCCTGGAAAAAATGACAATTATGGGGTTGACTTCCTACCAAAAATCACTATTACCAGTAGTAGTACATGTCCCAGAATGAATATACATGCCTCTTTGGATGAATATATAGATTTTCAAAAGGGAAATCCCTTTTCTGCTGAGAATATTAAGTTGGAGGGATGTGACTCTGGGACTATTTGTAAAAAGGAAGCCAACAGATAAAAGCAAGCAGAACCAACAATATTTTCATACCTGGATTGCACATGAGTGAAGCCTGCTCTTCTTATTGTGTAAGATTATAAATTTCCTAAGATATTTTCAGTAGTGCTTTTTCCCACTTGTAACTGACAGCATTTTGATTAATACATTTGCAGAGATTTAGATCAATTGGTCCACTGAATAACTGTGTCTTCACTTGGGTTCCCCAGAAAAGAAGGCCTGAAGCAGAAGTTTTTGTGCTCCTTCTTTATTAGGAGACTCAATCCAGGGAAGGAGGAGTGAGGATTTAGGAAAATAAGGTAGGGAAGGAGAATAAAGTGAAGGTGTATTACTGAGCTGACCTCTGCTTGGTATCAAGATCATCTGATTATTGAATTCCAGTAGGATCTTTTGCTGAGAGGCTATATGAACTGTGTCTCAGGAAAGTCTGCTTGGTGGGGAAAAAGGCAGAAGAATATATGTGCTCTTCTTTCTCTCTTTGAGTAAAAGTTGGCCCCTTGGTGTTTTAATTCACCTATACTTCCAGGTGGTGTATGGTGGACACTCAGTCCCTTGGCATTTCAAGCCTCAGCAACAACAGAGCCTCAGGGCAGGAAGTAAAGGATCTCAGGGGAGACCCTTTTGGATTGTCCTTACATGAAGTTGGCTGGTCACCACAATGTCAACTGTCCTACAACAACTGTCACAGTTCCTGGAGACAGGTGAGTATGGGAAGATCTGAGCTGGTACATTCTGATGCTTCCTTCTAAATCTGTATGCTCTATTCTGCATCTTGGTGACTAAAAGCCACCTGCCCAGCAAGCTCCCCTAGACAATATTTTATGCAGTGTAGTTTTCCTTTGAAGGCCTTCGTTTGAGGGTCCTCTGGTGATACCAGGTGTATTAGTTTCCTAGAGCTGCTGTAACAAAGTACCACAAACTAGGTGGCTTCAAACAGCAGACATTTATTTTCATATTTCTGGAGGCTTGAAGTCTGAAATCAAGGTATCGTCAGGGTTGAGCTCCTTCCAAAGGCTTTAGGGCAGAATCCTTCCTCACCTCTTCCAGCTTCTGGTGGTTCCCGACTTTCTTCAGCTTGCAGCAGCCAAGTTTCTGCCTCTATCTTCACGTGGCCTTCTATGTCTCTGTGTCCTCTCCTTTTCTTTTTTTTTTTTTTTTTTTTTTTTTTTTAAACATCTTTATTGAAGTATAATTGCTTTACAATGGTGTGCTAGCTTCTGCTTTACAACAAAGTGAATCAGTTACACATATACATATGTTGCCATATCTCTTCCCTCTTGCATCTCCCTCCCTCCCACCCTCCCTATCCCACCCCTCTAGGTGGTCACAAAGCACCGAGTTGATCTCCCTGTGCTATGCGGCTGCTTCCCACTAGTTATCTATTTTACATTTGGTAGTGTATATATGTCCATGACACTCTCTCACCCCCTCTCCTTTTCTTATAAGGACGCAAGTCATTGGATCTGGGATCCACTCTACGTCTACTATGATATCATCTTGCGCTTCGTAACTAACTATATCTGCAAAGACTCTATTTCCAGAGAAGGTCACATTCTGATTGCAGGTGGATATGAATTTTGGAGAGACACTATTTAGCTCACTACACCATGGTAAAGTTGTAAGGATAGAGAGAAGCTTAGTTTATTGCATTGTATGTGATCTCATTGACCTCATGATGCATGGAAGCATGATAGATTTGTGCAATGTGGCTTTAGCTCAGAATAATACATTTTTGTGTATAGTTCGTCCTCAGAATTTTACAGCTCAAGTTCCTCACCTCATTTCACTACAATTCTGATCTCTTCCAAGCTCCTTGTATAACTATTAAAATAGCAACTCATATACCAGAATAAGCAGTGGGTGGCATTAATATAAAATGCAAATATATTTTAATGTGTCCTAAGGGTGCTCATTCAGTAATTTTATCTATTTTGGGGGCCCTTGTTCTGCTATGAGAAATAAAGTACCAACCAATGCTCAAATTCAATGGGTATTTGAAAATCCCAGTTGGAATCATCAGGCCTCACTATCCACAGAATCCAGGAGCTGGAAGTACCACTGAGGATCACACCTATTTTCACTAAAATCTGCATCACCAGTTCACTAAAAACAAGGTAAACATCACAATTACATTGATTA
Source organism: Eubalaena glacialis (assembly GCF_028564815.1). Taxonomy (NCBI): domain Eukaryota; kingdom Metazoa; phylum Chordata; class Mammalia; order Artiodactyla; family Balaenidae; genus Eubalaena; species Eubalaena glacialis. The sequence continues at coordinate 29,390,574 of NC_083735.1, read as the reverse complement.
TATAAAGCAAATATGGACAACATGAAAATCAACTCTAATAATGTCCTGATTAAAAAAGGAACTGTCATGAAATATAAAAATATAAAAATAAGAAAGGATAATTCTTGAGACACAAATCAAACTGATAAGGCAAGGTTTGAGACATTCACTGCAGACCTTTTCCTGAGATCAGTATTGCAATAATATGATTTGCTCTATATTAGAGTCTAGGTATCATTTTTTAAATTCCTAATGAGTTAATGAATAAATGAACGTGTATCTTATTTAGGAGCTTTTATTACATACTTCCACTCTGCTTAGTTATGTCTGAAATTCCCTAGACTGCAGTCTTAGCCATTCTTTCTTCATTTAGAGATCAGGCTGAAAATTCATGGGAAAGTTGCCCCAATAGCTTAAATTCACACTAAGATGCAAATGACACATCAAAGCCTTTTCTGAAAGTATGTGTTAACTGCGGGGTGAAGTAGAAACTCATAGGGATGAGAGAGTACAGAGAGTAGAGGTTACCTTAGGCATACATATTTACATGGTAGAATTTCCATCTAAGGCCCAACTTCAAACACTCTCATCCTTCGAGAATGGAGCTGTAGCTTCATTCTCTACCACCGTATGACCTGACAACCTAACAGCCCTGGAGTAAGCGGAAGAAGTGGAATTCTTGGGACTAACTGTGAATCAAAGCTCAGTGATGGAATAAGAAAAAAATGTGAGACGACAGTGGTCATATATCTTTCATTCTCCACAACATACAAATCACAATATTACGTTAGAGTTTAAACTCTTTTTGAGTGAATTCCGTTGCTGCCACTGCCCCCATTCAGTGTTGTCTTGATAGTTTCTCCTTAAGCAAAGGGACAGGAGGAGTCCGCATAGATGTAGAACTCAGGCCAGGATCATCAGATATAGTTTTGTTAGCTTCATGACTTTCATCCAAGAGACTAAATATATTCAAATATTATTTCTTAGAAGAGGTATTTATTTTGTCAGGGTCAGTGATGAACGGGAGAGGGGGAACAACTAGGAAAATAAGAATCAGTGAAATCCCACTTATCTGGAAAGGCTCTGACCTTAAATCATCTTTAATTGGTATTATAATTGGCTATCATTTTTAGAGAATATAACCTCAATGTGAAATGAGTGCCACTAATTTATGTCTCCTAGAGAAGGTAATTTTAAGAGTTTTTCTCAAAAATCGAAGATGTGGTACATATATACGATGGAATAGTACTCAGCCATAAAATGAATGAAATAATGCCATTTGCAGCTACATGGATGGACCTAGAGATGATCATACTGAGTGAAGTAAGTCAGACAGAGAAAGACAAATACCGTATGATATCACTTATATGTGGAATCTAAAATATGACACAAATGAACTTATCTATGAAACAGAAACAGACTCAGAGACACAGAGAACAGATTTGTGGTTGCCGAGGAGGAGGCAGGATAGGGGAGGGATGGATTGGGAGTTTATGATTAGCAGATGCAAACCATTGGTATTATATATAGGATGGATAAACAACAAGGTCCTACTCTATGGCACAGGGAACTGTATTCAATATCCTGAGATAAACCATAATAGAGAAGAATTTGAAAAAGAATATATATATCTGAATCACTGTTGTACACCAGAAACTAACACAACGTGGTAAATCAACTATACTTTAATAAAATCGTTTTTAAAAAAGAGTTTTTCTTTAAATCAAATGTATCAATATGCCCCCCACCTGTCTTATGGCAGACCCCAGCTCTTCCTCTCTCGTGGAAATCTCTGAAAGTTCCCCCAAATGGAGTTGTTATTCCACTAATGCCTGTCTCACTCTGTATTGCTCTGGTCACCTCCACTGACCCACTCAACCTTCACTGACACCTGATACACCGGTTCTCCAAACTGCTGCTGCCTAGAGTACTCCAAGATTTCACCTGCATTCAAATCACCAGGGCTGGTCTTTTGGGTGGGACCTCCCTTCTCTCTCTCTCCCTCTCTCTCCCTTTCTCTCTCTCCATTTGGGAAAAGATAGAAATGTGTGATTATACATGTAAACTTTCAGAATTTTCATCACAAACTTTGGTGTCTACGTTTATCATGAGAAGTTTGTTTTAAAGGTAGAATCCTTGCCCTGCCTGCAAACATTCCAATTCATTTGGTCCAGTGCCAGAACTTTCAGAAATCATCCGGATATACAAATGTGCTGCTTTGTTCCATACTTTGAGGTATTAATTTGTTTTGTTTCTTCCTTGTTACCCCCTCCCCTTTTCTTCTCCATCTTCAGTCAATAGCCCCTCCTCTTCCAATCTCAAGGAGGAATGTGGCAGGGAAAGCAGAAAAAATATGTTTTCTCACTGATGTTTGTTTCCAAAAGTCTTATTTTCTAGACTAGAGGGATTTGAGATGATCATCCTCTTTTTGGTCACACTACTGGGTATCATGTGAGGCCCAAGGGAGAAATCACAACAGGAAGCATCTAGGTGGATGGACACATAGAAAGTTTTGCCAAGAATTCCCAAGTCTGTTGGTGTGGAGAGAAACCAATAGGCTCACCAGAACTGGAGGGCCTAAGGGTGCTTGGGTGACGGATGTGTCCACACAACCTAGGTAGACCAGTTGCCCCTCTACTTCAGTGCCTGGGTGCTTCACAAGTCCCCAATGTACTGTGGCACCACCTGAGGGTCTTTCATTGTCTTTCCCAAAGAGTGATGATAACTAACAACAATATCACACTTTTATATTCCAGGCATGGTTCTCAATGTTTTAAATAAAGTAATTCATTTATTCCCTGCAACAACCCTATGAGGAATGTACTATGAGCTCCATTTTACAGCTGAGGGAACCAACTCGCAGAGAAGTTAAGTAACTTGTCCAAAGTCACACAGCAAGCCGCCAAGCTGAGATTCAAACACAGGAGCTATGGGACCTGTCTTAGTCTGCTCAGGCTGCTACAACAAAATACCATACACTGAGTAGATGGATTAAACAACAGACATTTACTTCTCCCAGTCTTGCAGGCAGGGAAGTCCAAGACCAAGGTGTGTGCTGATTCAGCTCCTGGTGAAAGCTCTTTTCCCAGAGCGATGGTGATGTGATCATCTTGCTGTGTCCTCACATGGCGGAGCAAGCAAGCTCTGGCATCTCTGCTTCTTATCAGAACACCAATCCCATCATGGGGCTCCACCCTCATGACCTCATCTGAGCCTCATTATCTCCCAAAGGCCCCAACTCCTAATACCATTACCTAGGGAGTTACGGTTTCAAAATACGAATTTTGCAGAGAAAGAGGGCACAAACTTTAAGTCCAAACAGAACAGGAGCCCATGACCTGAGTCAAAAGACTGCCGTTGAAATCAAATCCATAGAATTCGGGGACACCTGAGCTTGTGAACTGAAACTCATACTACTTCCACTAGAAAGCACACAGACAGACACAGTGCCGTAGAGCAGCGCCATACAATCTGCCAGGAATAAAGTGCGTGCACTGTAGGGGCTGAGGAGCAACTGTTCCAGGGAAGTTTCTGTTAGAGAATTCTGGACCTGCACTCCCTCCATCCAGGCTACTCCCAGGTTAATCATCACTGAGTAGAAAGCACAGGGGTGACAGATTGTCTAGAAGCTACGTGCACTGTGTTAAGAAATCGGAGGGCGGGGGCTGGGGGCGGGGGCAAGGACTTGAGATGAAGAAGCTGGAAAAGGAAGAGCAATGTGCCAGCGCTCCAGAACTGCGAAGAGAGAGCCTGCATGGAGGGGAGGCGCACTGACACCGTCTCATGCTTGGCAGCCAGGCAGTTTGAGGCCAAATAAAGCAAGATGCGCCTCTTTCATCTCAGGTGTTGCTTATTAAGAAACATTCTTCCTACCTTTGCATCGCAGCAAGGGCTTCTCCCCGCATCTGTTCTCCCGCCAGAGCCCAGAGCTTTCTGACCGGGAAAGCAGAGATCAAAGTGGGGCTCAGAGGACTGGAAATGAAGCCCTGGGGCAGGAAAGCAGGCTGGGGACACGGAATCCAGCGCGGGGCATGTCCTGCAGACCCAGGGCCTGGAAGCTGCTTTGTGGCATTACGGGGGCCATGGTGGACTTAACTAACGCGGAGTAGCAAGCAATTCCTTGTTATTTATCAAGTGCTGCACTTTGCGAATTATTTACTCTAAACATATAAATGAATCGGAGATTCAAGGTAACCCCCGTAATAAAGCATCTCTTACTTGTGTTCCTCCAAAACAGGGCCAAAAATATTAATTTTTATTCAATGCCTCTCACCCTTATCCCCAACCTACACCTGAACCCCTTCCCTAGACCCTACCCCAACCCAAGAGAAGCCTGTTGTTGACGACTTGGCCTCCCCTTAGGCTCCGTAAGGAGGATTCTTCCTTACTCCGTTGATTGTTTCTTTGCTTCAAAATGAAAGTAAAGTATATAATTTGGAGAAAGAGCAGTTAACAGAAAAGTGGAGTAGTTACTTGGATTTAATTTGGAAACGATAAAGAACTATAGCTTGGAAAAATTTTTGGTAGGTAAAGGAGAGGAAAGAGATGTGAACGGAGGAACGAAGAATTATAATAAGATCTGTTTGCTCTAGGATTTGGGGACGGATTTTAGTATTTTGGGAGTAAAGCAGGTGTTTGTCTGAAGCTTAAGTGAGATACTAACATAAGCTGTGGCAAGTGGGGAATGAATATTTTAAGTATCTGTGGCTTATGAATGAGACCCTCCTTTAGAGCTTTCAAAAAAGATTTCAGTGTAGATTTAATTTGCTTTTCAATGAATTCTTTCAACTCCAAGCTGTCGGGATCCGACCCTGTGCAGAAGCTGCTTTAAAACAAGAGGGAGTGAGCCTGAGTTGATGTGAGTGACACCTGAATGAGAGAGAAAGGTGAAGCAAACCCTAGCGAGGCTCTGAAATTGTGCACAAGCTGTGGACAGTTTTATCCATGCAGCAGCCCAGGACAGAGCCAGTACCCCCTGGGCACGCATTATACCCACAAGCATCTTCAGCTGGTGTGTGGTGGCCGCTGGAAGGTCCAGAGCCTCTCTCCAAGGGCATCGAAGGAAGAGGGGTGGAGGGGAAATGCAGCTGCTCCTCATGGCCAGTTCTTCTCCCCATCGCTGCCTTGCTCCCATCTTTCCATGGATGTAGTAAGGCAGGGTCCTTCCAGTGGAGCCTGTATCCCCTCCACTTCCTGAGAATTACGAAGCCACTTGGTGCTGGGGCTGTGCGCAGAGGCCTGTTGTTTGCGATAACATCCCGGAGAGCCTGGTTTTGTTTTAATGGCATCTTTTTCATCCTCAGTCGAGAAGTCTGTCATAACAAGCTCCCATAAATTACTGACAGTGCTCCCGTTTTACCACCTCCAGCCTTTCAGCTGTGAGATAGGGCCTATCAATCTTGTCGTGACCATCTCACCACACTGGGTGCTCGGCTGCCTCACCAGCCTCTTCTGGCTTGTGCATCATCTCCTCTGCTTCTTCTGACTCTGAGTGGCTCAGCCATAATGGAAGGGGGCTGCAGTGGGGTTTGATCAGACCCTGGGCGGGGGGGCTGAAGATGAATGGGATTTGAGACCGAGGGTTAAGGGAGGGGAGGAAGGAGAAGAAACAGGCCAGCAGCAATTAGGTCTCCGAGGAGCTAAATATTTCAGAACATGGAATTGGCTAGAGAGTTGCAGGGATGTCTGAGTGTGTGTGTGTGTGTGTGTGTGTGTGTGTGTGTGTGTGTGTGTGTACTTCGTGCTGATACACAGACCTCAGCAGTTTCCAGTAACTCAAAGGATAAGACTTGTTCATTATTAATTTTCCTCCATGTTTGATTAGAACTAGAAATGGAGGAAGGCGGGAGAGAGGAACTCTAAGCCCTGGGCACACTTCGACGTTTGCAATAAATCAGGATCTTAATAGTTTTTTTAAAAGGGGGTTTATATCTAATGTGTTTCCTCCTATATCAACTCAGGGTTCATCCTTTATCTTTTTCTCACTACAAGAAATGAGTACCGGACCTGGGAAAACATGAAATCCCACCCGATCCAAAATGCAATAAATAAATACATTAATAAGTAATCTATAACAAAAATAAATATAGCTGCTTTCAGCGGAGGACATTTATGGTTCAGAGAGCCCCTCTGATGTCCCTCTGGCCTGGCTGCTCTTCCCTGGGTCAGCTGAGCTCAAAGACCTGACACATTTCCTTCTACCTTGCTCTGGTTTTCCAGCCAGAACATGATCTTTTCTCCACCTTGAGTTTGCAATAAAGAAAACAGAGCATAGGAAGCCCATGAATCAACTTCCCCTGAGCTGTGTGGGGCCTTTGCAAGTTTAAATTAACCATCAGTCAAAGGTGACGTGGGATGAAAAGAGACAGGATAAATGAGGGAAGGTGGGATTAGGAAAGTTTTGAAAATGTGTTCCTTTCCTCTGCCACACATCTTGTGTGAGTGCTGTACACTCACTGCCTCGTCTCCCCGGACATGGTTAGCTGTGGTTGAACCTCTCAGGCCCTCTTTCTAATCGAACTGAATCCTAAGACCTTCCCCAAAATGGAGGCTGTAGTCACTTCCTTCAAGCTCCTCTTTTTACCCCGTTTCACTCTTGCTTCCACTCCCCATCCTCTTACTATTCCTAATTTAATTCCCAGGCTCCTCATCCTCTTTTTGTGAGCTCACTAGGTTTATACAAAAGCCCAGTCTGCAATGCCCTATGACTTCCTTAATTCCTCTCTAAATTCTATATGCCTCACCTCAGGGCTTCCCCCTCCTCTGTGAATCTATTATTGCAAACATTCAGATGACATAAACCTCGCTTTCTCTGCCCTATTAATCACCTTAGCTCCGGGGCTGCCTTTCTACTCTTCCCTGGGTATTGTCACTTAGATACCCTGTGATCGAGAAAACACAGCAACTTCTGTTAACAACACGATGTTTTGTAGCTCAAAGTCTCAGATATAACTCTGATTCTTCTTTCATTTATATCATTGCTCTCCCACCACCACCACCCCCGCTCCCCCCGCCCCGGGCCCCCGGTCATCATGCTCTGTGAATACTCTGTAGAAGGTCTATTACCCCTTCCTTCCTTTCCAGTCCCATTGCCATTGCCCTCAATACGCTTTTTATTTTTTTGGCTGCACCAGGCAGCTTGTGGGATCTTAGCTCCCCGACTAGGGATTGAACCTGCACCCTCAGCAGTGAAAGCCGCGGTCCAGTGGAGTCCTAACCACTGGACTGCCAGGGAATTCCCTGCCCTCGACACTCTTAACTCCTCTGCCTCTTGCTTGGAGATAAAGGCATAGATATAGATATACATATAGATAGAGATATAGATATAGGTATAGATATAATATAGATATAGATAGTGATTTCCTGGCTGTTTATCTAAAGTCTAGTCCCTTCCTATTTCAGTCCACCCTGATCAGATGTTATACACATTTGACTTTACTTTGCTACCCTACCCCCACTCCCAAAATGAGAAAACCCTCTTGTTTATAGGAAATCCCAAAGTAATAATGTAATAGGGAAGAACAAATCTGATTCCATATTAGATCTGCTTCTTTAACATTTGTATTCTATTGCTTTTGCTTGAGTTAAGAATGTTGCCTACAGCCTGAAATATACAGGATAGCCCATTCTCAAGGCTCTGACCTTTAAAGGTGTAACCCTCTCCCATTCACATAGAGATAAAAAGTTGCAGAACAGAGAATAACATTTGTCTTGTTGGAGGTTTACAGCCAACATCGTGACCTTGACCTACATGGACAGCTGTGAGAACAAAGGATTCCTACACCAAGAAGTCTGCAACAACCAGCCACACCCCTCCTTCATTTTGCCTTTAAAAACGCTTTGCTGAAACCATTTGCGGAGTTCAGGGTTTTCTGGGGCATGAGCCACCCATTCTCCTTGCGTGGCCCTGCAATAAACCTTTCTCTGCTACAAACTCCAAAGTTTCACTATAGTTGCTTAAAAAGCCAAGCATCTGTATCTCTTTTTGGCTCCTTAGAAGCTAGAGCATAGGCATGTGACCTGAGTCTGGCCAAATGTATGGCCCTCCCAAGGAATCTGATTCTTGAGGGACCAGCAAAAAGGCCCAGGAGGAGTTAAAGGTAATTTGCAGCAGGAGAAGCAGAGTTCAGCAGTGTGGCAAAAGTGATCAGTGGTGGCAGGGCCAGTGTGGAGTGAAGATGACCCTGTGGAGGGTCTAGCACTGCTTCCTGATCAGGATGACCTGGGATGACACCATGGCTATATTTTCAGTTGCTTAGCCTCTTTGGAATCCTGCCCATTTTCCAGTCTAACCTTAAGTGCTTCCCATCAGTTCTATGTGATACCTAATATCCTTTCAGCAAGTTAGTTTTTTAAGTTATCCAGATGTAATAACCATGTTTTCTAGTTTCTTTATTTGATGCTGGACACCTTGAGGCCTTGATGACCCCAGAGGGAGTGTGCCTCCCAGGACTAGCCAATTCCAAGAGGTAGTCAGTGTGTCCGGATCGGCTGTGGAATGGAACGTTGCTGAACCCGCAGATGACAGGAATCAATGGCTCCAGCTCAGATGGGCTGGTGAAGGGAAAGTATTGTATTATTCACTTACTTTCTACCATTCCACAGTATGAGCTTTCCAATGCACACAGACTAGTCTCCTTCTTATCAGTATCAGCCAATATGTTCATTCCAACCTAAGAAACTATGCTTCTGCCAATGCACTCACCTCTAATGCCTGCTCCTTCATTGTTACCATACAACAAAGCAAACACTGAGAGTCTACTGTGTACAGGCTATGATTCAAGGTGCTAGGGAGCACCAAAGCTGGAGGTATAAGGTAGGAGTTAAGAAATGTCCCAAAGTGACCACATTTTTCATAATATGGAGTCTTTCTAATGCAGATCACCCTTCTTGAAGGCTTTCAGAAATGCAAATTACCCACTAGTTATTTACATTATGGTTGTTTCTTTTGTAAGTAAGTAATAGAAACCCAAATCAAATTGACTTAAGCAAAACAAAAGAAATATAAATATGAATGTTGATAATAAAAAAAAGAAATGACTAATTTAACTGAATTTTCCATGGATAAAACTCAGAAATGAGCTGTTTACAGGCATGTTCTCAAGGGCTCAATGGATACTGTATTTTATTCTCTTTCTTGCTCTCTTTCCCTCTCTGTTTCCAATTCTTGGCTCTACTTCTTTTTATGTCGACTCTCCTCTTCAGCGGGCTCCTCTTACCATGGCAAAGATGACTACAGACAGCTCCAGGCTTATATCTTACTGGCTTTGCAGTCCCACTGGGAGGTTTCCCAGTAACCCCAACAAAGTGCTCAGAACAACTTGCACTAGCCCAGTTAGGGTCATGTTCCCAAATCTGAATCAATTCCAAGAGAACTAATAGTTTTGTCCAGGAAGAAACTCTTCACGAAGGTCAGCATAGCCTGTAACTTTGGTTTAGGGGGTGGAGGTTAGGCATCGGTGAGATCATCTCTTCGAAGGAGACAACAGGCATCTGATAGATTTGATTTATATTCTTACCAAGGGACTCAGAACTAGACACCAGAGATCATGACTTGAAGGGCTGTATGCATTCCCAAGACTCCATAATATCCCATATTCAATAATATGTTCCTCCATGGTAGTCAGTGGCATTAAGGCCCTTAAAACAAAATGAGCTGTGTTCTAGTCTTTTGAGGAAACGTGGAAGGAGGCTCAGGTGTGGGGCAGAGAGTAACAAGCAGCAATGTGGACACTAGGAGAGAGGTTGTGAGTGCGGATAGGACAGAGTGGTCTTAATAATCATGGGGTCTTTGATCTCAAGTCATGTGGGTCCAACCATTAGCAGGAAATGCCACTGTAGGCTGACCCCACAGTGCTCATTACAAAGTGACAAGACTGAGCCATGAGTGTCCATCAGAGGTGTCCATCCAGAGTTGTGCTCTCTGGGACTAAGTGAATAATTGGGCATTGGACGAAGGCCTTGTCTACCATACAACGTCATACCTTGGAGACTATCACTGCGTGGGTATCTGCACAAACCCTTGTATCATCTCTCCCCTTTCCACTGTCTATGCCATTGCTAATGTTATCAAGCCACTTTAGAGCAAACACCACCTGGAGCAAATGGGATGTATAGGGTCTTTGCTCTCTCAAGTCTGAGCAGCCATGAAATAGTTATAAACAGAAATAGGGTCCTATCTGGGAAGCTGAGAGTGGGAGAAGTCAGGGGCAATACATCAGAATTTAGGCTGAGAGTGAGCTGAGTGGGGAGCTAACATATGGCAAAGAGACAGACCTGCAGGTTTACAGACTTGACCTTCTCCCCAGTAGTCCCGTTATCATGTCTTCCACACCAACCAAAGGGAACTCTTTGCCTTCACATGCTAGACTGTTTCATCTTTGCTCTTGCTAATTCTTCCAACCATTCTGCCACTAGTTCGCATATCTAAATCCTACCCACCTTTCAACAAATATCATATGATATCACTTATATGTGGAATCTAAACAAAAGACACAAATGAACTTACTTACAAAATAGAAATAGACTCACAGACATAGAAAACAAACTTATGCTTACCACAGGGGAAAGAGGGGGAGTATGAATTAGGAGTATGGGATTAACAGATACACACTACTATATATAAAATAGATAACCAACAAGGACCTACTGTATAGCACAGGGAACTATATTCAATATCTTGTAATAACTGATAATGGAAAAGAATCTGAAAAAGAATAGATATACATATTATATATATATATGTATAACCGAATCACTCTGCTGTACACCAGGAACACTATAAATCAACTATACTTCAATTAAAAAAAAAGAATTACTGGACTAGTATTTCAGCAAGCAGGGACTTCTTGCCAAAATTGACGTTAGAAAGATCATGTTCTTATTAAAAAAAACAAGATTAATGAAAATAATAAAAACATAAGTCACATGTTAAAAAAAAAAATCCTACCCATCTCTCAGGTGGTGGAGAGATCCCTTCCAGGTTGTGGAAGTATAGCATTTGAATTGGGTCTTAAAAGCCTATAACATTTTACCTATACCGCTATTATGGAAACCCTACATGGATTGTTTTATTTGGTAGTTTTCTATGCTCAGGCATGATATCTTCCCACAGATTAACAGCTCCTGGAGGGAAAAAAAGCCATGGATAATTCATGTTTCTTCCTTCCTTCCTTATTCAAACTGGGAAGATTTCAGCTGTTGAATCAACAAATAAATAAAAATCGATTTTATGTTCCTTCTGATCATTATTTTCTTCTTGGAAACGCCTTCATCAAATCCATAGTCCTATACCCTCATTCCTTTCCTGAGGTCACTGCCTTACATTCAGCCTCCTGCTCTGAGTCTTCTTGGCTCCGTGTAACGCACTTTGCTATTTTTCTTCTTCCAGATTTTCATAAAGAGGTCAAGCTCAGCACTAAGGCATGCAGAGAGAGAGAGAGTAGCAACAATATGTTGGCCAAAGGGGGAGCGTGCTGGTGGTGATAGAGTCCTGTTCATGAAGTTTGATAGGTGATCTGACTGTATGTGCTGGTCCTTCATGCCACACATCAAGGTACAGAATCTACAGAGTGTTGCAAGCTTAGGTGAGGTTCAGCTTTCTGCCATCCAATCTTATCGATGAGACATGGAGTTGAAAGAGTTGAAACTGAGGTCTGCCCATTGGAAAAAGAGGAATAACCTCATAAGTTACTCTGTGACTTGTAGTGGTGGTAGTGTGGAAGAAGGGGATGAATTCCTCAGTAGTAGTGATTGTAGGACATGTCAATTAAAAATGCTCCTTATTCTTTAATTGTTTAACATAGGTGTGCCTTGCATCCAACACCAATTATAAAGTGTCAGAGGACAGACCCATGTGTTCAGACTCCCGTGCCCCTACACACAGCGCCTGCCCTTTCCGAAACCCAGGGCACAGCACTGAACTAGGTATTGAGCAAGTGACTGAATGAATAATTGAAATGTTTTTCTCTGGCCAGATCCCCTTCAGGTATCCCGCACGGCGCTGGTAACAGACCCACTTGAGAGTATGTTCTGGTTCTATCTTCCTTCTAATTATGTAACCCTAAGCAAATTGCTTAATAATCAGTATTGCTGTTTTCTCATCTGTAAAAGGGGGATAATAAGTGCCATTTGAGGTTTTAGTGAGGATTAAATAATGAAATGATATAGGTCAGTTAGCACTAGAATGCACCGTTCTTTAGCACAGTTCCTGGCTCAGAGAAAAGGTTCAGTAAATGGTTAGCCATTATGATTCAGTCTGCATTTTGACATCATCTGGAACTGTTTAATTTTGGTAATGATCAGTGCCTTTGCAATGTATGAATTATGAATCAAAAGATGAATTTAGCATTGATGGGGAAAATAGTGGATCTATATTAAATAAGAATAGAGACCCCTGAAGACAGACTGTACTTATATTTTACAGATTTCTTACTTTTTTAAGTTAGAGAGCTCTGGGAAACAGGGAGGCAGTTTCAACTGAGGTGTTTGCTCTCCCCTATCAAAAGTAATCCTGGAGTGTTCGTCCTTTTTCCTCTTCTGTTTTGAGATGGGTGTGCTGTTTGCTACGTGCCTCTCCAAGAACTGTTTTCTCTCAGCTTCAAGTGGACTTACAATTACTTCTTTTCTGATCAAATAACATGACTGGTGGGAGTAGCACAGCCTTTTACTTGTGGGCCTTCACGAACATGTTCCCATCACACATGTTTCAAAGGCCATTTGCATCAATTAAGGCACTATGAACATAAAGAGAGTGTACGGCTTACAGTCCTCACCACCCTGTATGGTGCTGCGCGTCGATTCGTATGAAGCCCTCCTCGCTCTTCCCGTCTGTGATGTCACCCTAGCACAACAATCCATCTGAAATATTGCTTTTTATTGAGCTATTCACCCAGTATGCATAGTATTATGAATCAAGGTTATTTCTCATAGACTCTTGCTTTTTCGTGGTAGTCACAGCTACCACTGTGACTTAAAAAATATGGCTGATTTATTCTTAGTTTTTGTTCTACATTTCCTTTGGAGTAAATTCAATAAGAAAGGGGTTGGTGGGGGGGGGAGTGCAAAATCCACAAATCCCTGCATAGTGAAATTCATCAGAGCATGAGTCTGTCTCTAGGGAGCATCAATTTCCCTAAAGGGAAAGTTCTGCCTGATGTCATGTATCCCCCAACTGGGCAGGCTGTAGACTCAAGCACCAACCAGGCAGCACCCATCTGATGGGCTTAGCATGACTGGAGCTTAGAGACCTCAAAGAATGAAACACCTCCCAACTTGGCCATACATTCCAAGTCTGGACCATTTCTTTCTGTTAAAGCATTTGAATGCTTCTGCGGAAATATAAAAAGTCACTGTCACATCAAACCTCCTACTCCAGGAAGGCTTCCCTAACTCTCCCCAGAATCATTAGTTGTGCTTCTCGTGTGCACTCATTACTCTTATAAGTACACACCCTTTCCCCTAGAAGAACACGATTACCGCATTCTAGAGTCACTGGTCCCCTTTCGAGAGCAACTTTTGATTGGCAGATAATTTTATTAATCTTTTTCCATAGGTCTAGCACTTGGCAGTTACCCCAGAAAAGTTGAATTACCAGATGTCCAGGTAACATTTTCTTGAATATATAAATTAAAACAACTCACAGACCCCATTTACCAGCCATTTCCTATGACCTTCTGTTCCAGATAGTACTAAGAAAATTAAGGATTATTTTAAAAGCTCTCTTGGTAGCTTACCTGCTGCTTTCCCAAGAGAATTCCACATGAAAAAGCAGCCAATAACACCTTAGTCTGAATCAGTTTCCTGTTATGGTGGTTCATTGATAGGTATCCCATTCCTTTGAAACCAATGGTGCACAACATACTCGATGGACTTGTAACATTTCCACCAGCAATGGCTCATGGCGTGGTGATTCTTGGGAGGTATAGAGGCAAGAGGAGGGAGACACAATGTCTGGAGGTCCCATCAGAGTCTCCAGAAATGTGTATATTTTGAAATACCCTCCTTGGTGATTCTGATATGGCTTCACTCTACTTCGGTTTATGTATTTGAGAATCCAACCACAGCCCTCCTTCCTCTATCTCCTAGCTTTTGGATGCATCCGGCACATAACAGATGTGCCATATGTTAGTTAACTAGTTACACTGTCACTAGCAAAGACCAGAAGGGAAGTGGTCTAGAAAAGCATAGGGATGTATTTATTGAAGAGAGAAAAGACAACTAAAGGAGATGTGTTTAACCCAGGATGCATCCCAGCAGAGGGAGAGGTGACTCAGTGTTTTAGCAGGAGGGAACCTGGGGCCTGAGAAGACTCACTGAAAGCAGGAGTGTCTGAGTAGAATACAGAACACTGAAGACTACGCTTCCCTATTTGGCATTTGCTCAGTTCCTAGGATGTGTGTGTTTCTGCTTTTTTTCCCCCTTTCCCCAAGACCCATCAGGTGCTTGGACCTGGTGCTTCTTCCCAAAATAACCCATGCATGACTTAGAACAGTGCTCATGATGTTATTCCAGTTAAAGGCACAGTAAATGTAGGAACAGCATTGGGAATGTCTTTCTACTTCCTTAGCTATACTTATAAAACATGTTCAGTGTTCTTGCACATCAGCAATTTTCCTTCCTCATGCCTGTTTCCTTCTCACTACAATTCTATTTACACCTCACATGTTCCCGGCTAAAGTCCATGAAAGAATGATCTGAACTTACTTTATTTACCAACTTATTATCGTCTCAGTCCATTACAATCCAGATTCTGCCACCACTGGGAAATGAACAGTGGTTTGCTGATATGGTGTGCTGATGATCTGAAGTGGAACATTTAGTCTAGTGAGAGCTTTCCGATCTCTTCCTGCTCATTGGTAATACAACTTCTCCTTGGGCTTATATCCTGCCTCTCTAGGCACTTTGCTCAGTCTCATTCGGTGATCTTCTTGTTCTCCCTGAACGTTAAATGTCGATCTTGTCTACAAGTCTATCCTTGAAACTCTCTCTTCCCAATACATGTTCTACCTGGGTGATTTTGCCAAACCTCCAACTTCAGTGATTCCCAAAAGTGCACTCTATTCCTAACTCCACTCCAGACCCCAATGTAACCCTACTCTTTTACTTTATGGCATCAGGATGGCATACAGGGATAATCTATTACCAAAGGATTCTCTCCTTCTCACAATTGATCACAAAAATTCTGAGAGTCAAAACAAAGGTACCAAAGCATTCTGTTTTCTTCCATTGATTAGCAGATATTTGGTCCTGTCTAAAACGTCCATAAGACATTGGGTCCACGCCAAAAGGTCCTTGAAATCTGGTCCTATTCAAAATGTCCACGAGCATTTTGGTCCATGCCAGATGGTTTTGGACAGGAGTAAATATCAAGGATTTTTATCTTGGACCAAATGTCTTCACGGATGTTTTGGACAGGACAAAAACATGACCAAATATCCTCCCTGCTTTTCTTCATTTTCTCTCTTTGCCCTCTCCAAGCTCCCAGGTCTATTCAGCCAGCACCCTTTGTAAACAGCCAGGGAGAGCTGTTAATGGTTCCATTCTGGAAGCAGAGGGCGGATCTTAATTTTTCAGAATGGAGCATCAACAGGTAAATATACTTTGCATTTGATAAAGTTTATCACTTTTCACAGTATGATTTCAATGCATTTATATGTTAAAACATCCCTTGTCCAACATGGGGAGGGTTTAAAAAAATGAAATAATGTACAGTTCTTGGCACTGTAATGTATAATTTCTAGCATAGTTCCTGATGCAGAGAAAATGTTTAAAAATGATTCACTATTTTAATTAACTCTGCATTTTGACATTTTGGGAGCTATTTAAGTTTGGCAGTGATCAGTGTCTTTTCATTGTATGAGGTCTGGATTTGAAAGACCAATTCAGCATTTATTGGGAAAAGGAGAGGACACCAAACCCTATCATACACAGTTCCAGTGACTAATAGAAGTTCTTACACCTGGATGTACTGCAAAATCTCCATCTTAGCACATGCAACACAGAATGATTTTACTCCTTCCCAAACCTGGTCCTCCTCGCCTGAATCGGTCACTGTCATTACCCAAAGTAGAAGTCATCTTAACCCATACCCAGTCTCCATCATTCACAAATCTAGTCAGCCACCAACTCCTTCCTATGTCCAAAAGACAGTTCAAATCTTATCTCTGCCACTATCATTGCCTTAATTCTGCCCTTTAAAAGTAGCTGATACTGACTGCTCCGCACAGATTCAATAGTCCACAAATGCTGGTTTTGTGCTAAGTGTTCCATGTTCATGATTTAATCTTCACATACAAGCTATGAAGTGTGCATCATCACCCCATTTTCCAAATGAGTAGACTGAGGTTAAGGGAGCTAGTGAGGCCCAGGATCACCCAGTTAGGAGGTGGTAAACCACAGCTTAAGCCTAGACCTGCCCTGCCAGATTTCAGAGCTTGCCTTCTTAATTTCTACATTCTGCATCCTCTACTGCATTGTACCTCCTGTTTTTCTCTCTCTCTTCCCACCTCGTTCTCCTGATGAATGCCTATGTGTTCTTTTTTTTTTCATTTAAATTTTTTTTAAGTTTTAAAAAATTTTTATACAATTTTTAAAGGTTACTTTCCATTTACAGTTATTATAAAATACTAGCTATATTCCCCGTATTGTACAAGACATCCTTGAACCTGTCTGACACCCAGTAGTTTGTGCCTCCCACCCCCCAACCCCTATATTGCCCCTCCCCCCTTCCCTCTCCCAACTGGTAACCACTGGTTTGTTCTCTATATCTGTGGGTCTGCTTTTTTGTTATATTCACTAGTTTCTTGTATTTTTTAGATGCCACATATAAGTGATGTCATACAGTATTTGTCTTTCTCTGTCTGATTTATTTCACTTAGCATAATGCCTACGTGTCCTTTAAGAGTGAAAGAAAATAGTCACTACATATGAGACTCTTTCCTTGCCATCTTCTTTTGCCCCCTGCCATGGGAGCTTTCTCTGTTTTCTCTCAGAACTTCCTACCTACATATGGTAAAATACTTATTATACATTATTCTAATGTTGGTGGGATGATATTTCAGAATACTATCCATGTTGCTTTTATCCTTTTCCATTATGTTTCTTGTTCTTTCTACTTTCAGTCAGCGAGGGCAGCCTTCATTTAGTGTCTTGGGGATGGGATGACAAACAGAACACATAGAAAGAAAGGAATCAACGTCTGGCTTTTGATTTTCAGAAACTCATCCCTCTAGAGGAAAAGGCAGACAACTTGGAAAAGAGAGTTGGGAAACCATCCGAGGAGCAATAGCTGAGTTCTCCTTCCCTCAGCTAGGTAAATAGTCTCTGGATAGAGGTAAGAAAGGACTTTGGAGAGGATGATAGATTGACTCGTGAATTCTGGATGAGAGAGGACAGAGGCAGCTCTCTTCCCCACACCCGGGTAGACCCCTGAGAGTGGAATGTAGAATCCCCACTATGTTTAGGAACTCAGAGAGCGAGTGAACTTTATTCAGCCTATTCCATCTATTGAGTGCCTATCTTGTGCCAGGCACTATTCTAGGTACTGTGTATATGGCAATAAACAAAGGAGGAAAAATCCTGCTCTTAGTTTAAGGAGCCTTAAAAACTTCACTGGGTGTTCCTGTGTTCTGTCTTTGTACAGGAACAGCAAAATGACCCTAGTGAGGGTCATAGAAGTAGCTGAAAATGTGCTGGACCTTAACAAACCTTGCACCTGGAACAGCAATGAGCTCTACAGACAAACAGTTGAGGACCAGACCAAGAAAGGACATCTCAGGAGATGGCAGGTGCCTAGAAAAAGACCCTCAGAGAAGATGGACAACCCAGCATAGCACAGCATACATGAACCACTCTACCCCCGTTTTCTGCTCCCCCCACCCCAAACAACCAGGATAGTGAGAAACCCTAGGTCAACTGAAATCAAGCTTCTCCTATGTTGGTGGAATGGGAACCCAAATGAGTTTAACTGAGTTATAGAAAAGTGAAGAATGTTATGTTTCCTGGCCTTCTGAATTAGCAGCCTGAGATTTTTAACTGCTGAACATGGTTTTTTTTTTTTTTTTCTTTAACACAAGACTGTGGGGTCTCTGAGAGCACTTGATTAACTGATCAGGGGAAGCTATGATTAGTAGATGTCTGAATGATTGTACACACATTCATTCATTCATTTTTCATATTTATTGAGTCTAATTTTTCAGCACTGGGACAGGAGCTGGGTACACAGCAGAGAAAGACAAGATTCTCCCGCTCAAGGAAACAGAACCTCAGCCATGTTTTTCCCCATTGAATCTTTTTTTTTTCTTAAATTATTGTTGATTTACAATGTTGTGATAGTTGATAGTTGCCAGGTATACATCAAAGTGATTCAGTTATATATATATATATACTTTTTCAGATTCTTTTCCATAATAGATTATTATAAGATATTAAATATAGTTCCTTGTGCTATAAGTAGGACCTTGTTGTTTAATCTATTGATATTTTATATACAGCAGTTTGTATTTACTAATCCCAAACTCCTAATTTATCCCTCCCCCCCGTCCCCTTTGGTAACCATAAGTTTGTTTTCTATGTCTGTGAGTCTGTTTCTGTTTTGTAAATAAGTTCATTTGTAACATTTTTTAAGATTCCACATATAAGTAATATCATATGATATTTGTCTTCCTGTTTCTTAGTTCACTTAGTATGATCACCTCTAGGTCCATCCATGTTGCTGCAAATGGCATTATTTCATTCTTTTTTATGGCTAAGTAATATTCCATTGTATATATATACCACACCTTCTTTATCCATTCATCTGTCAATAGACATTTAGGTTGCTTCCATGTCTTGGCTATTGTAAATAGTGCTGCTATGAACATAGGGGTGCAGGTATCTTTTCATATTAGAGTTTTCTCCAGATATATGCCCAGGAGTGGGATTGCTGGATCATATGGTAGTTCTATTTTTAGTATTTTAAGGAACCTCCATACTGTTCTCCATAGTGGTTGCACCAGTTTACATTCTCACTGATAGTGTAGGCTATGTTTTAAACAGGAAGCCTTGTCAGGCAGGCTGCACAGAAGAAGGAAGATGATTGTCACCCTCCCTTTTTCAGAGGGTAATCATTTTCTTGATTGATTTTTGGTTTTTGTGTTTGTTCATATGTTTCTAAGCTACAAAGTCTCTGAAAGCTCTAAAATTTTCTATCGACACTTTCCACCCACTCCTCACCCCCACACCACCACACCTTCTCCTAGGTGTCACATTTTCTGGGCTTTATTGTTTTTTTTTTTTTTTTAAAGTAATGCTGGTATATTTATGCCAACAGGTCCTCAGAAAGTCTTAAACCACAAAGACTTGGAAAAGAGGAGACTCCTTAGCAGCTGCACCTAGACATTAAGTGGGTATAAATAACTTAAGCAACACCCCACTGCTTCTAAAAGGCTGCTAATCTTTAAAGTTGATTGTGAAAGAGAAACGTCGCTGTCCTAGGAATCAGGTCCTATCAGCTCACACATGCAGCTGATTCTTAAAAAGGCACTTCATAATACATTTTCAAAATTAAAAAAAAATTAAAAATACATTTTTAAGAATCAAAATACTTGTTTTAAAGAGTTTGCTTTTCAATATTGCTTTCTCTGTGAGGAGCTCAAACAAAGTAAAGTAAACATGAGCACGCAGAGCCAACTAGTGAGGAAGACAGATCCTTAGAGTATTTAATGAAAGCAAACCTTAAAAAAACAATCTCCTAAGACCTTTCCTTCTCACTCCTGCCATGCTAGGGAAGATACTTGTCACCTCACACCAGATGCTGGAACACCTCAACTGCTTTCTGTGTCTTTAATCCAAGACCCCTTCGAATCTGCTTTATCCTTTCCACGTTCCCAGACTGATCTTCCTAAATTACTTCGTAAATGTTACATCTCTGCTCTCCTTCTGCTGCTGCCCTTTGGAAACATCATTAGTGTTCTCTCCCTGGCAGTGCCTATCTTTATAGGTCCATCTGTTTCAAGCAGGGTGACCATACAATTTGGTTGGCCCTGCACTGTTCTGGTTTATGCCTGTTTTCCTCTTTTCCTCTCAAAGCTGTCTTAGTGCGGAGAATAACCTCTACTCCATTGATTATTCCTCCATATTCCAGTGTGGCCTGTGCCATCGAGATCTCACCCATGCCAGCCCTTCTCTCATTCTTCCATTCCCCTATGTTGCTCAGGTTGTGTCCTTTTTATGGGAAGTGCATCCTTGTTTCTTTAGCCATTCTTCAAGATTCAGCTCGCGTTTCTCCTCCTCCAAAAGGACTTCATCAGCACTTAGGGCCACACTGTGCCCTTCTGTCTATGAATCTTTATCATCTCTCAGTACCATTCATTTTGACACTTCATCATTTACTACTTTACATTCTTAATTAGCAAGAGTGAAGAAAGAAGAAAATCTTTCACGGTATACGTTTTCTAGGATAATTCAAATATTATTTTCTTCCAACATTTTATTTTGAAAAATTTCATGCCCCAATGAAAAGTTCAATGAACTGTATAATAAAAATATGTATATGCTTCACCTGGAGTCGCTAATTGTTAGTATTTTGCCACATTTGATTTCTCTCTCTCTCATTCTCTCACTGTCTCTATCTCTATCTCTGTGTGTGTCTGTGTGTATTTTTTTGGCAGACCCACTTTAAGAAAGGCTGCAAACCTCATGATCATTTACACTTAAGGTCTCCAGCATGTACGTCCCAGAATAAAGCCATTTTCCAACATAACCACAATACTAACACAACTAATAAAATTAACAATCATTCCATAATATCAATCAAATGTAGATATTCAGTTTTACCAAATTGTGCCTAGAATGACCTATATAGGTATATTTGTTTCCTGTTACTTCTGTAACAAATTACCACGAGCTTAAGTGTCCTAAAGACACAAATTTATTGTCCTATTATCTGGAAGTCAGAAATCCAAAATGGATCTCACTCTGTTAAAATTAAGATGTCAGCATTGTGTTCCTTTCTGGAGACTCTAGGGGAGCCTCCACTTTCTAAATCTTTTTCAGCTTTTAGAGGTGCCCACATTCCTTGGTTTTCAAAGAAAGCAATGGCCTTTCTTACATCACATCACTTTGACCCTAACTCCTCTGCTTTTTTCTTCACGTTTAAAGGACCTAGGGATGAGGCAGACACCTTAATTCCTGCTTCCTTGTTGTATAACATATTCACAGGTTCTGGGGATTAGGGCATGGACATCTTTGAGGGGTCCTTATTCTAGCCAGCACAGTGAGTTTCATCCCCCAATCTGATTTCCAATAAAGTTTTACATATTAACTTGATTAATTTGATTTGATTAATTTTACTTTTTAAAAATCTAGAACAGTCCCTCACCATCCCCCCACCTTCAACAAACACACTTCTTAGACAGTGAGTTTTATGAAGAGACCAGACCAGCTGTCTTGTAAGGTATCTCATTATTCTGCCCATGTGTGATCGTTTTTTAATCATTAGATTCAGGTTAAAAATTTTTGATAAGAAAACGTCATCTGTTATGGTTTGTACGTTTTATTTCATCACATCACCACTATTAGTAATGCTAAGCTTGATTACTTGGTTCCAGTGGACTGCCATCACTCTACCACGAAGCTATGGTTTTCCTTGAATTAGTAAATGATTTGGAGAGTGACACCTTGAGATTGTGTAAATATGTGTTTTCTCCACAGTACTGTGCATGATGGCTATAACTTCTATTAATGATTCTTCCATGAATGAATTTATTATGCTGGGAGTTTAAAAATGGTGATTTCCTAATTCTATTGCTCCTTCTGCCATGATTATGTGGCATTCTTCTACAAAGAAGAACATGTACTCGTCTTTTTTCTTTTCAAATTATTATGTTCTTAAGTATTTGATATGATGATGATGATGATGATGATGATGAATGTGTTATAATCCATTACTGGTAGTGTGGGGTTTTTTTATTCTCAAGTTATTCCCTATATAATCAGTGTGAGCCCCTTCAGGTTAGCTCCTGTGTTCCCCTGACACAACTCAACATGGTTTGGATACCTCCTTGCTTCCTGGAACAACAGAAAGATATCCAGAGCTTCTCTTGAAATTTTGCGTGGAATCAGTTATTTCTCCAAGAAGTCCTGGACTATTTTAGATGAAATTGGCACTTGGAAACTGAGACCTGATCACTAGAGACACTCATTGCTACTCTGCCCTGGAAGTCACTCAAATACTCGTAATTCTCCTGCCGCTGCTGCTCAGTTCTAGTCTGGAACCTAACTGATGAATGAATGAATGAATGAACAGCTGACAGTAAGCTAGGGCACACCAGCATGCTTTGAAGATGTCAATTACTGCTCAAATAGTAGGTGTTTTCACAAAGATTTTAAAATTTAAGGTCTTGTGCACAAATTTAATGAAGTGAGGGAGAGGAAGAAGAAAGAAAAAACCAGTCAAAATTATTGAAGGGAGAGAGAAGAGGAGACAGCAAATATTTTGATAGCTTTATAAGGCCAGAGATATTGTTTTGGCTATGGATTCCAAGTCTGGCTGTGAAAGAATTGGAATTATTCCTGTAGATGCATTCTGCCTTAACTTTTTCACAAAACACCTGAGCCCTTTGCCAGTTGAACTGTCTGAGAGGGTGATGATAAGGAAAGACAGAGGGAAGCAGTACAGCATCCTGATACTGTGATGGGGTGAGCCCTCAGGCTTAGGCAATAAGAAGGCCACCAGAAACAGCCTGATGTAACACGCACATAAGAGATCTACATCGTTGTGATGTTTCCTTACATTTCACATTTTGAGCTGATATTTTCTATCTTGCCCATTTCTGAGCAATTACTCCTTGGTAGCAATGCCATCCTGAAACAAAGTGAGACATGTTAAACATCCCATGAAAATCACTACTGCTTTGTTTCTTAATACATGAAGGTGCTACTTACTGGAAACTATTGTCATTAGGGGAAGTTCCAAGCTGAGAGTCAATTTATAGAAAATGGAAGAAAGTGTCCAGTGAACTGAGATTTATTAGGTGTACTGCCCTGTACGATAGACCACCAGTTTTCTCTCTTTTCTTAAATGTAATTGCAAGGGAATGTTTTTATAATTTATTTTTAAAGAGAACTTGTTCCTACCAATGTTGACAAAAATGAAACAGAGCTACCAAACAAAAAACCAAAGTATTTAGATGGCTCTGGTTTAAATAAATGGATTTATGCTCATTACAGCACCCTAAATACCAGAAGGAGCATTTCAATTAAGTAAAATTAAACTTTATAAAAGAAATTTGGACTGCAGCCGAGGCAAAATAGAGAATCTAGTGGTATAACATATTTCTCAGAAAAACATCAAGTTTGGGGAAAGAGCACCACAGAAGATCCATTTAACACCCTGCTGACTTTCCAGGGCCAGGGGAATTCATAGATCTATTAAGTAAAGAGCTTTCAAATGACAGGACCTATGTTTTATTTATATTTGTATTTCATTTTCCTTCACAAGGGTTGGTACCCAGAAGACACTCAATATTTTTGAATGAATAAATGAATGAATAAATGTATTAAAATAAGGCATTGATAATATAAAAATAATTTTCCAAATTCAACTAATTATGTTAGAATCCGTATTGCACATTAGCTGTAATAGAAAAGCATTTTTAATTGTTCAGGCTTTTATCTTCCTTTTAAAGCAGAACAAAGCATGTCTTCATTTCAATAATTAATTTCACCAATATAATAACTCAGCTGCTTCAGTGAGTTTGATGACACAGGAACAACCCAGCTTTGACTTTGTGGAGTGGAAAAGTACACAACTTTTCGTTGAAAGAAACTTCAAATACATTGACTGTGGCCCTGAGAGGAAAGAAAACCTTTCTAATAGAAAATGCAGAAAACACTGTGTTTAAATATTGAATAACTGGGTACTTTGTTTTGATGGTTAAATCTATACCTAAGCTGTGTGAACATATGGCAGCCTCTTAATGCAAAGTTCCTCAGGATAGCTAAACAAATAGGATGAACCTGAATTAAACAGCAGTCTCTAGAAACTAAGCCTTAATTAATGAAAGGATTCAGTAAGCGAAGCATTTCATGGGCGCTTCAGTGCCATCTTCAGGTGCTATCTCCACGTACATAGGAACCTGAGACATGAGTGGTCATCTTCAATTAAGAACAACCTCTCATTCTGAGGCTGCACTTACCTGTTGCAAAAACAGCTATCGGGTGCAATGAACTTGAGCTCTGAACAGGTCAGTCGGGGCCACACCTGTTACAACAAGGACCTGGGCACATGTTACACGTGTACATTATTAATGACTGGGTTTCTGCTTAGTCTGAAAGGTTAGAGTTAGCTGGAGCTGCCTCATATGTGTGCATGTGTGCCTGTGTGTGGCTATGAATAAGAGGAATTAAGTACACAGAGCGAGAGGCATTGAGAAAATGACAGGAGGATTTGGCTCCTCCAACCTGGCAGGGAGATGTCGATGATTGTAGAGAGCTGTGGATGAGGTTTTCCCTTCCTCCCTCCAATAGGTACAGCGTGTTGTTGATTGGCTGCAATGCCGAAGGTTTTCACGTTCTATTGGTCATTGTATTTGCATTGTACAGTTAATCGCGCATGATTTATTCATCAAGATAATGAGTACTCCTATCTAGGGGCAAAGCAAGCTATACTCAACTGATCGGTACCAGTCCTTCAGATCTGTCACGAGAGCTGGGCAGGAGGTGGACTCAGAACGTCTTCTAAATAAAAAAACCTGAAGATGGCAACCTGGGCCACATTAGTCTTTCTAAACATGACCGGCCTTTTCAATTTCCATTTCTTACAAATGGCAAAGAATATGCCAAAGACAAGCTGACTGATGTGTCTCCGAGCGCTCCAGATACTGTTTGCTTCTTTTGAGAGAGCAGCCGGCAGATCTGGCAAGCACGGGTGTCAGGTTTAACTCAACGAAGGGAGAGTGTTTTTGTTTATTAGGAGGTCTGAAGCAGAGCCAGCAAGAGTTGTGATTAAATTTAAAACATTTTTAAGCAAAAAGAAGTAGCATTTGTCTTGTGGAGGAATGCATTATCGATTCATCCCTGATTGGGATGGAGAGGGCATGTAGGGAATCATAAACTGTAATCTGTTCCTATCTTCATTTCTAAACATGCTAGAATCATGACAAGGCTTCGCAATTCTGTTCTCTGGATTTTTCCCTCTGTGAGGGAACCCAACCCTGGACATTAGAGATACAAAGACAATTACAAAAATCTGGGAAATCTCCAGTCCAATTGCCTTGTACTTGTGGCTCAATTGGTTTCAAAAGCTCACTCTTCCTTTCTGGCCTTGTGACCTAGGTGGATTCAGCCAGGCTGGATAGTCGGATGCCTTCACATATGCTGGAATTTACCCAGGATCCATATTCATTCCATTTTTAGAAGAACCATGCCTACACTCCTAATTCCATTTTGATTTCACATTATTCTCATGAAGGTAATGTCACATACAAAGGTGGGGGTCTGGTTATTCATGTGGTATGAATAGTTCCTTCTCAATCCTTCAGGTCTCAGCTTAAGTCATCCCTGCCTCTTCTGTAACCATTTATTGTAGTTGATGTATTTACTTTTCTGTGGTCTATATCCACAACTATAAGGTCAGTGCCATAAGGTAAAGTGGTGAGAAGCCTACAGGATGGCTCTCAATAATCCCCGCCTCCTGGTATTCACAGGAATACCTGTGTAGTTCCTTCCACATTGCATCAGGGCTGGTCTCTGAGGCCAATAGAACACAGAAGTGATGGCATGCCATGTCACTTCTAATACTAGGTCATGAAACACTGGCTTCTGACTTGGGCTTACCCTCCTCTTCCCTCCTGACCCCTCTCCCTCTCCTTTTCTCACCACTTGCACTTGGGAAGCCAGCTGCCCTGTACTGGGCAGCCCTATGGAGAGGTCCCTGTGGCAAAGAACTGAAGCCATCTGCCACCAGCCATGTGAGTGAGCTGGAGGCCGATTCTTCAGTCCCTCCAGGTGACTGCAACCCCGGCCAACAACTTGACTGTAGCCTCATGAGAGGCCCTGAATCAAAATGACTCAGATAAACTGCTCCTGGGTTTCTTACTCTTAGAATTGTATGAGATAATAAATATTTGTTTTATATTGCTAAGTGTTGGAGTAATATGATCCACAATAGACAATTAATACAGGGAAGATCAGTGTTTCCTGCGTGCTCCAACTCCTAGCACAGCGTGGCACATATATCTCAATTAATTGCCTTCAAATAGTTGTTAAATAAACAAAGGGAACCAGATAGGTATAAACTTTGCCCACGCATGTTTTAGAAGAAGGCTTTGCTCAGGTATAAACAGCAAGCTCTTGACTGAAGTTTTTGGTAGGGAAATCTACTTCTAAATAAACTGGAAAGAGCCCTTTACTTCAAGACCTTAGAAGTAATATGAAGTTCAGTTAATAAAGCCAGAGGCTGTACTACAGTACGAAGGTCATATGCTGTATTAAGCAGTTGACATAGACACAGACATTTCTAAAATGAAGCATAAAAAGTGATAAGGTCTGATTTTGTGTTGCCTTCCAATTTCTTCTCCTGAGGGTGCGGCGGGGAGGTGGGGGGCTGCTGGTTGGCAGGTATGGTGAAGGGAAGGGTCTTTCCTGACTTGGTTGGTCTTAGAGGTTTGGAGTCTCTGGGGTGGCTTCTCTTCTTTCTCTCTCTCCCTCCCCCATCTCTCTCTCTCTTCTACTCTAACTTGGCCTGTGCTCCTCTAGAGTGGTGGGAGTACTTTGGTGGCCCTTCCCTTTTGCCAGCATGGCAGTTAACACCCAGCCTGGATAAAATCTAGAAATTTTCCTTGGTGTCAGAAAACGTGTTTACCGATTATGTACTTACATCAGATCCACTATATAAAGCCAGTGAATGTAGAACTTTTTTGTGAAGATTTTTCAACAGTTCCTACTTCACAGTGCAGTTAAAGTGGCCCTAAGAAGGGAAGGTGGACAGATTCATGTACTCAAATAACAAAGATGATCCAGTCTTTCAGTCCATCACAAAGAAGACGAAGGCAAAGAATTTTAACGATAGCTAAGGAAGAACACCAGTGAAGTTGCAAATATGGCACTATTTCATAGTCTTTCAATTTTTTAATTTGTTAAACACTGGACATTTCTCTGTTTCTTGTACAGCACTGGAATTTTTAATATTCCTGTACTCTGATTAAAAATCACCGTGGTCATATCTAGCTTTGATTATCTAACCGTATTTCTAACCATGCACTTAAATATCTTATACTTGAAGTAATTCTCCTTCTGTCTTAACACCCAATGAAGTATTTTGTACTTAGGCACTTAGTAAATACTTTAAAACTTTAATGGTACCCAGCTGTGGCTATTCAGTTTATAAATATTTTCCTCCCTGGACCCCACTCCTACCACTACAGGCATGTAAACCATACTCATTTTGACCAAGTTACTATTTCCTCAACCAATGAATGTTCCCAGCACCTACAGTCGATCTAGTGCTTCATTGGAAATGCACTTGAAGACTTTACTAAACTTTCATTAACTGCAATGATTGTCTCCCCCAGTGTTTATTGTTTGTAAGAACACTCAACTATCTGTTCACACCAGCCCTTCATTATTTTGTTCCTAAGTACAGGTCTTCTCTCTGCATCTAATTTGTAAGTTTCTTTTGAGAAGCCATCATACTTTGTGCCTCTTCGACATTCCTTATAGTATCTGACCCAATGCAAGGCACAGCATTCCAATGTACACCGTCATCAATCAATTATACTTAATCTAATCTTCAATTAGGAAAAGGGAGCCAGAGAAAAGGAGAATTCCCATTTTCACAGAAACCATAAACGGAGGCAGCTGTACTATGTGTGGCTAACACGGGTAGGGAAGCAATCAGGGTTTATTGCCTCTTAATCACCAAATGTCATGACTCAACTTCTCAGACTTGGCTTCCCATATTTTTCATGAGATATGGGGACTGGTTTGTCTTCTTTTCTTTTAAAAAGGAGCCCTGCCTGAAAAGACAGTCTCTTCAGGAAATGGTGTTGGGAAAACTGGACAGCCACATGCAAAAGAATAAAACTGGACTACTTTCTCACACCATATACAAAAATAAACTCAAAATGGTTAAAGACTTAAATGTAAAACCTGAAACCTTAAACCTCCTAGAAGAAAACATAGGCAGTAAGCTCTTTGACATCAGTCTTAGCAATATTTTTTTGGATAGGTCTCTTCAGGCAAGGGAAACAAAAGCAAAAATAAACAAATGGGACTACTCAAATTAAAAAGCTTTTGCACAGTGAAGGAAACTATCAACAAAATGAAAGTCCACCTACTGAGTGGGAGAAGATATTTGCAAGCAATACATCACATAAGGGGCTAATATCAAAAATGTACAAAGAACTCACACAATTTAACATTAAAAAACCAAACAACCCAATTGAAAATGGGCAGAAGATCTGAAAAGACTTTTTTTAAGAAGACATAAGGATGGGCAACAGGCACATGAAAAGATGCTCGACATCACTAATCATCAGGGAAACGCAAATCAAGACCAGAATGAGATATCATCTCACATCTGTCAGAATGGTTATTATCAAAAAGATAGCAAATAACAAGTGTTGGTGAGAGTGTGGAGAAAAGGGAACCCTTATACACTGTTGGTGGGAATGTAAACTGATTCAACCACTATGGACAACAGTATGGAGGTTCCTCAAAAAATTTAAAATAGTACCACCATCCCATCCAGCACTTCCATTCCTGGATATTTATCCAAAGAAAAAAAAACCACTAATTTGAAAAGATATATGCACCCCTATGTTCATAGCAGCATTATTTACAATAGCCAAGATATGGAAGCAACCTAAGTGTCCAACAATAGATGAATGGATAAAGAAGATACGGGGTACATATATACATATATACACAATGGAACATTATTCAGCCGTAAAAATAACAAAATCTTGCCATTTGCTACAACATGGATAGGCACAGAAGATATTATGCTGAGTGAAAGAAGTCAGACAAAGACAAATACTATATGATTTCACTTATATATGGAAATATGGAATATAAAAAGCAAAACAAAGAAACAAACTAAAAATAGATACATAGAACAAACAAGTGGTTGCCAGAGGGGAGAGAGTTGTGTGCGGAGGGGGAGAGAAATGGATAAGGGAGATTAAGGGGTACAAACTTTCAGTTACAAAATAAATGAGTCATGGGTATGAAATGTACAGTGTGGGGAATTTAGTCAATAACTATCTTTGTATGGTGACAGATAGTAACTAGACTTATTGTGGTGATCATTTTGAAATGTACAGAAATATTGAATCACTATGTTGTGTACCAGGAACTAACACAGTGTTGTAGGTCAATTATGTTTCAAAAACAAACAAGCAAACAAACTCATAGAAAAAGAAATCAGATTTGTGGTTACCGGAGGTGAGGGAGGGGGAATTGGACAAAGGCAATCAAAAGATTACAAACTTCCAGTTACAGGATAAATAAGTACTAGGGATGTCCTGTGCAGCACGATGACTATAGTTAGCCCTGCTCTGTGTTACGTATGCACGTTGATATGAGAGTAAATCCTAAGAGCTCTCATCACCGGGAAAAATTTTGTCTCTTTCTATGTCTTTAATTTTGTATCTATAGGAAATGATGGATGTTAACTTGGGGTAATCAGAGAACAAAAAAGAAACAAACAAAAAACAAAATGAAAAAGAAGCCCTGCCTACCTGTTTCTCCAGATTCCTCCCCTAAAAGCTAACTTTAAGAAAATTTTCTTCTTTGCTGCCTCCTTAAAATACACACATTGACCTTTTTTACTGAAAATTTTATCTCTAATCTTTAAGACTAAATGGAGGAAAGAAGACAGTAACAAATAAACTGTCTATACCTAGGATTTGAGATGTGTTTTATCTCACAAATGTCATGAGTCATTTGTTCATAATCTACTGTTTCTGATTTTCCAGCTTAGATTCATCTGGAAGCCAGATGAATTTCTGTACTTCTGGGGCCAGGAGCTCATCAAATCTTTCCCTCCCTAGCCTCTGTCTCACACATCTTCAGAAGCCTTTAGTCCTCTAGGTTTTCAAACAGCTTCCTACACAAAGACCCCTTTTCCTAGTGGATAAAAGTGTAAATATTGTGTCCCTTCAAAATTCTCCTCGTCTGTAGTGGGTTGTTAGTGCGTTTGAGAATGTCCTAATAAGTAGATTCTGACTTCAGTTAAGGTCCTCGCCTATAGAGAAATGATTGCTTTGCTGTGCATGGCTCCTATGTACACATAACACTCAGCCCTTGACCTACACCTCCCAACCAAGGATTCATTTCCTCTCTGGATCGTGTGGTACATTACTTTAATCACACGTTTTTGTCTGCATGATCAAATTCATGTTTTCGTACCCTTATTGCATTTGCCCTGCCAGCTCCGCTTTTGGACCAACCTATCCATCTACTTTCTCAGCTCCTACATATATGGGTGATGATATAGGAAGGAAGAAATAACACCATTGCACATACTACAGTCCCTATATTTTATGGTGTAACCTTCTGGCTCCACCCTCAGCGAGGCTCTTGGTCATATTTGAAAACCCTATTATGTATCCTTGAAGAGATCTGTCTCCCATTTCTTACAGTGGTTACTCAAAACCTTTTTTAAATTTCACTTAGTTTATCTCCTTTTCCTTCAATCCTACCTTTCTTATAGTTTCAATGTTTTTGTAAGGAATCAAGAAATTGTATATAAAGAACTTAGCATGGTGCCTAACACAGAACAAAAATTTAATAAAGGTTAACTATTGCTATTATTAAATAATTAGAACATGCAGCAAGGAGGAAATAAAATTACACAGAAGCCTACCATCTAGAGATATTTACTATTCAGCAGTTTTTATTTTAACAGACACAATACTTTAGATTAATGTTATTTCCTCAAAAACATAAATATTAATTTATCAATTATTTATCTAAAGTTAAACAGAGGGGACCCTTCAAGATGGAGGAGGAGTAAGACGTGGAGATCACCTTCCTCCCCACAAATACATCAAAAATACATCTACATGTGGAACAACTCCTACAGAACAACTACTGAACACTGGCAGAAGACCTCAGACTTCCCAAAAGGCAAGAAAATCCCCACGTACCTGGGTAGGGCAAAAGAAAAAAGGAAAAACAGAGACAAAAGAATAGGGACAGAACCTGCACCTCTGGAGGGAGCTGTGAAGGAGGAAAAGTTTCCACACACTAGGAAGCCCCTTCACTGGCGGAGATGGGAGCAGCTGGGGGGAAGCTTCGGAGCCACGGAGGAGAGCACAGCAACAGGGGTGAGGAGGGCAAAGCGGAGAGATTCCCACTCAGAGGATTGGTGCCAACCAGCACTCACCAGCGTGAGAGGCTTGTCTGCTCTCCTGCTGGGGTTGGTGGGGGCTGGGAGCTGAGGCTCGGGCTTCTGAGGTCAGATCCCAGGGAGAGGACTGGGGTTGGCTGCGTGAACACAGCCTGAAGGGAGCTAGTGCGCCACAGCTAGCCGGGAGGGAGTCCGGGAAAAAGTCTGGACCTACCTAAGAGGCAAGAGACCATTGTTTCGGGGTGCGCGAGGAGAGGGGATTCAGAGCGCCACCTAAACTAACTCCAGAGACGGGCACGAACCACGGCTATCAGCTCGGACACCAGAGACGGGCATGAGACGCTAAGGCTGCTGCTGCAGCCACCAAGAAGCCTGTGTGCAAGCACAGGTCACTCTCCACACCTCCCCTCCCGGGAGCCTGTGCAGCCTGCCACTGCCAGGGTCCCGTGATCCAGGGACAACTTCCCCGGGAGAACACACGGCACACCTCAGGGTGTTGCAACGTCATGCTGGCCTCTGCGCCGCAGGCTCGCCCCGCATCCCGTACCACTCCCTCCCTCCAGCCTGAGTGAGCCAGAGCCCCCAAATCAGCTGCTACTTTAACCCCGTCCTGACTGAGAGAAGAACAGATGCCCTCAGGTGACCTACACGCAGAGGCGGGTCCAAATCCAAAGCTGAAACACAGGAGCTGTGCGAACAAAGAAGAGAAAGGGAAATCTCTCCATGCAGCCTCAGGAGCAGCAGATTAAATCTCCACAATCAACCTGATGTACCCTGCATCTCTGGAATACCTGAATAGACAACGAATCGTCCCGAAATTGAGGCACTGAACTTTGGGAGCAAATGTAGACTTGGGGTTTGCTTTCTGTGTCTAATTTGTTTCCAGTTTTGTGTTTAACTTAGTTTAGTATTTAGAGCTTATTATCATTGGTAGATTTGTTTATTGATTTGGTTGGTCTCTTCCTTTTTTCATATACATATATATATTTTTTCCTTTTGCTCTGTTTGTGAGTGTGTATGTGTATGCTTCTTTGTGTGATTTTGTCTGTATAGCTTTGTTTTTACCATTTGTCCTAGGGTGCTGTCTGTCCGGATTTTTTTTGTTTTTTTGGTTTTTTTTAAATAGTTTTTAGCACTTGTGGATTGGTGGATTTGTTTTTTGGTTTGGTTGCTCTCTTCTTTCTTTCTTTTTTTAAATTACTTTTTAATTTTTTTATTTTTAATAAAATTTTTTTATTTTAATAACTTACTTTATTTTTTTAATTTATTTATTTTTGTTTCTTTCTTTCTTTTTCTCCCTTTTCTTCTGAGCCTTGTGGCTGACAGGGTCTTGGTGCTCCGGCCGGGTGTCAGGCCTGAGCCTATGACGTGGGAGAGCCGAGTTCAGGACACTGGACCACCAGAGACCTCCTGGCTCAAGGTAATATCAAAGAGCAAAAGCTCTCCCAGAGATCTCCATCTCAACGCTAAGACCCAGCTCCACTCAATGACCAGCAAGCTATAGTGCTGGACACCCTATGCCAAACAACTACTAAGACAGGAACACAACCCCACCCATTAGCAGAGAGGCTGCCTAAAATCATAATAAGGTCACAGACACCCCAAAACACACTACCAGATGCAGTCCTGCCCACCAGAAAGACAAGATCCAGCCTCACCCACCAGAACACAGGCACCAGTCCCCTCCACCAGGAAGCCTACACAACTCACTGTACCAAACTTACTCACTGGGGGCAGACACCAAAAACAACGAAACTACGAACCTGCAGCCTGCAAAAAGGAGACCACAAACACAGTAAGTTAAGCAAAATGAGAAAACTAAACAAATGAAGAGGAAGTAGGCAGTCTACTTGAAAAAGAATTCAGAGAAATAATAGTAAAGATGATTCAAAATTTTGGAAATAGAAGGAAGAAAATACAAGAAACGTTTAACAACGACCTAGAAGAACTAAAGAGCAAACAATGATGAATACCAAAATAAATTAAATTAAAAATTCTCTAGAAGGAATCAATAGCAGAATAACTGAGGCAGAAGAACGGATAAGTAACCTGGAAGAAAAAATAGTGGAAGTAACTACTGCAGAGCAGAATAAAGAAAAAAGAATGAAAAGAATTGAGGACAGTCTCAGAGATGTTGGGGACAACATTAAACACACCAACATTCTAATTATGGGGGTCCCAGAAGAAGAAGAGAAAGAAAAAGGGACTGAGAACGTACTTGAAAAGATTATAGTTGAAAACTTCCCTAATATGGGAAAGGAAATAGTCAATCAAGTCCAGGAAACACAGAGTCCCATACAGAAAAAAACCAAAGTGAAACACGCCAAGACACATATTAATCAAACTATCAAAAACTAAATACAAAGAAAAAATATTAAAAGCAGCAAGGGAAAAGCAACAAAAAACATACAAGGGAATCCCCATAAGGTTAACAGCTGATCATTCAGCAGAAACTCTGCAAGCCAGAAGGCAGTGGCAGGACATATTTAAAGTGATGAAAGGGAAAAACCTACAACCAAGATTACTCTACCTAGCAAGGATCTCATTCAGATTCGACAGAGAAATTAAAACTTTTACAGACAAGCAAAAGCTAAGAAAATTCAGCACCACCAAACCAGCTTTACAACAAATGCTAATGGAACTTCTCTAGGCAGGAAACACAGAGAAGGAAAAGACACACAATAACAAACCCAAAATAATTAAGAAAACGGTCATAGGAACATACATATTGATAATTACCTTAAATGTAAATGGATTAAATGCTCCAACCAAAAGACATAGACTGGATGAATGGATACAAAAACAAGACCCATATATATGCTGTCTACAAGAGACCCACTTCAGACTTCGGGACACGTACAGACTGAAAGTGAGGGGAAGGAAAAAGATATTCAGTGCAAATGGAATTCAAAACAAAGCTGGAGTAGTAATACTCATATCAGACAAAATAGACTTTAAAATAAAGAGTATTCCAAGAGGGCTTCCCTGGTGGCGCAGTGGTTGAGAATCTGCCTGCCAATGCAGGGGACACAAGTTCCAGCCCTGGTCCGGGAAGATCCCACATACCACGGAGCAACTAAGCCCGCGAGCCACAACTACTGAAGCCCGCGCACCTAGAGTCGCAGGCTCTGCAACAAGAGAAGCCACCGCAATGAGAAGCCAGAGCAGTGCAACGAAGAGTAGCCTGCGCTCAACACAAGTAGAGAAAAGCCCGCGCACAGCAATGAAGACCCAACGCAGCCAAAAATAAATAAATAAATTAAAAAAAAGAAAAATACTATTCCAAGAGACAAAGAAGGACACTACATAATGATCAAGGGATCAATCCAAGAAGAAGATAATTGTAAATATTTATGCACCCAACATAGGAGCACCTCAATATATAAGGCAAATGCTAACAGCCATAAAAGGGGAAATCGACAGTAACACAATAACTGTAGGGGATTTTAACATCCCACTTTCACCAATGGACAGATCAACCAAAATGAAAATAAATAAGGAAACACAAGCCTTAAATGATACATTAAACAAGATGAACTTACTTGATATTTATAGGACATTCCATCCAGAAAAAAAAGAATACACTTTCTTCTCAAGTGCTCATGGAACATTCTCCAGGATAAATCATATCTTGGGTCACAAATCAACCCTTGGTAAATTTAAGAAAATTGAAATCGTATCAAGTATCTTTTGCGACCACAACGCTATGAGACTAGATATCAATTACAGGAAAAGATCTGTAAAAAATACAAACACATGGAGGCTAAACAATACACTCCTAAATAACCAAGAGATCACTGAAGAGAGTAAAGAGGAAATGAAAAAATACCTAGAAACAAATGACAATGAAAAGACGACGATCCAAAACCTATGGGATGCAGCAAAAACAGTTCTAAGAGGGAAGTTTATAGCAATACAATCCTACCTCAAGAAACAAGAAACATCTCAAAAAAACAACCTAATCTTACACCTAAAGCAATTAGAGAAAGAAGAACAAAAACCCCCCAAATTAGCAGAAGGAAAGAAACATAAACATCGGATCAGATATAAATGAAAAAGAAATGAAGAAAACGATAGCAAAGATCAATAAAACTAAAAGCCGGTTTTTTAAGAAGATAAACAAAACTGATAAGCCATTAGCTAGACTCATCAAGAAGAAAAGGGAGAAGACTCAGATCAATAGAATTAGAAATGAAAAAGGAGAAGTAACAACTGACACTGCAGAAATACAAAGGATCATGAGAGATTACTACAAGCAACTATATGCCAGTAAAATGGACACCTGTAAGAAATGGACAAATTCTTAGAAAAGCGCAACCTTCCGAGACTGAACCAGGAAGAAATAGAAAATATAAACAGACCAATCACAAGCACTGAAATTCAAACTGTGATTAAAAATCTTCCAACAAACAAAAGTCCAGGACCAGATGGCTTCACAGGCAAATTCTCTGAAACATTTAGAGAAGAGCTAACACCTATCTCTCTCAAACTCTTCCAAAATATAGCAGAGAGAGGAACACTCCCAAACTCATTCTATGAGGCCACCATCACCCTGATACAAAAACCAGACAAAGATTTCACAAAGAAAAACGACTACAGATCAATATCACTGATGAACATAGATGCAAAAATCCTCAACAAAATACTAGCAAACAGAATCCAACAGCACATTAAAAGGATCATACGCCATGATCAAGGGGGGTATCTCCCAGGAATGCAACGATTCTTCAGTATACACAAATCAATGCGACACACCATATTAACAAATTTAAGGAGAAAAACCATATGATCATCTCAATTGATGCAGAAAAAGCTTTTGACAAAATTCAACACCCATGTATGATAAAAACTCTCCACAGTGTGGTCATAGAGGGAACCTACCTCAACATAATAAAGGCCATATATGACAGACCCACAGCCAACATCATTCTCAACAGTGAAAAACTGAAACCATTTCTACTAAGATCAGGAACAAGACAAGGTTGCCCATTCTCACCACTATTAATCAACATAGTTTTGGAAGGTTTAGTCACAGCAATCAGAGAACAAAAAGAAATAAAAGGAATCCAAATCAGAATAGAAGAAGTAAAACTGTCACTGTTTGCAGATGACATGATACTATACATAGAGAATCCTAAAGATGCTACCAGAAAACTACTAGAGCTAATCAATTAATTTGTAAAGTTTCAGGATACAAAATCAATGCACAAAAATCTCTTGCATTCCTATACACTAACAACGTAAGATCAGAAAGAGAAATTAAGGAAACACTCCCATTCACCACTGCCACAAAAAGAATAAAATACCTAGGAATAAACCTACCTAAGGAGACAAAAGATCTGTATGCAGAAAACTATAAGACACTGATGAAAGAAATTAAAGATGACAGAAACAGATGGAGAGCTATACCATGTTCTTGGATTGGAAGAATCAACATTGTGAAAATGACTCTACTACCCAAAGCAATCTACAGATTCAATGCAATCCCTATCAAACTACCAATGGCATTTTTCACAGAACCAGAACAAAAAATTTCACAATTTGTATGGAAACAAAAAAAGACCCTGAATAGCCAAAGCAATCCTTTTTTTAAAATTTTATTTTATTTATTTATTATTTTATTTATTTGGCTGTATTAGGTCTTTGTTGTTCCACGCGGACTTTCTCT
This sequence comes from Eubalaena glacialis, assembly GCF_028564815.1. NCBI lineage: Eukaryota > Metazoa > Chordata > Mammalia > Artiodactyla > Balaenidae > Eubalaena > Eubalaena glacialis. The sequence continues at coordinate 29,353,594 of NC_083735.1, read as the reverse complement.
AGTTGCAGCAAGCGGGGGCAACTCTTTGTTGCGGTGTGCAGGCTTCTCATTGTGGTGGCTTCTCTTGTTGCAGAGCATGGGCTCTAGGTGTGTGGGCTTCAGTAATTCTAGCACGTGGGCTCAGTAGTTGTGGCTCGTGGGCTCTAGAGTGCAGGCTCAGTAGTTGTGGCGCACGGGCTTGGTTGCTCCATGGCATGTGGGATCTCCCTGGACCAGGGCTCAAGCCCATGTCCCCTGCATTGGCAGGCGAATTCTTAACCACTGCGCCACCAGGGAAGCCCCCAAAGCAATCTTGAGAAAGAAAAACGGAGCTGGAGGAATCAGGCTCCCAGTCTTCAGACTATACTACAAAGCTACAGTAATCAAGACAGTATGGTACTGGCACAAAAAGAGATATATAGATCAATGGAACAGGATAGAAAGCCCAGAGATAAACCCACGCACATATGGTCATCTTATTTTTGATAAACGAGGCAAGAATATACAGTGGAGGAAAGACAGCCTCTTCAATAAATGGTGCTGGGAAAACTGGACAGCTATATGTAAAAGAATGAAATTAGAACATTCCTTAACAACATACACAAAAATAAACTCAAAATGGATTAAAGACCTAAATGTAAGGCCAGACACTATAAAACTCTTAGAGGAAAACACAGGCAGAACATTCTATGACATAAATCAAAGCAAGATCCTTTCTGACCCATCTCCTAGAGAAATGGAAATAGAAACAAAAATAAACAAATGGGACCTAATGAAACTTAAAAGCTTTTGCACAGCAAAGGAAACCATAAACAGGATGAAAAGACAACCCTCAGAACGGGAGAAAATATTTGCAAATGACGCAACTGACAAAGGATTAATCTCCAAAATTTACAAGTAGTACATGCAGCTCAATACCAAAAAAACAAACAACCCAATCCAAAAATGAGCAGAAGACCTAAATAGACCTTTCTCCAAAGAAGATATACAGATTGCCAACAAACACATGAACGGATGCTCAACATCACTAATCATTAGAGAAATGCAAATCAAAACTACAATGAGGTATCACCTCACACCAGTCAGAATGGCCATCATCAGAAAATCTACAAACAATAAATGCTGGAGAGGGTGTGGAGAAAAGGGGACCCTCTTGCACTGTTGGTGGGAAAGTAAATTGGTACAGCCACTATGGAGAACAGTATGGAGGTTCCTTAAACATCTAAAAATAGAACTACCATACGAGCCAGCAATCTCGATACTGGGCATATATCCTGAGAAAACCATCATTCAAAAACAGTCATGTATCACAATGTTCACTGCAGCTCTGTTTACAATAGCCAAGACATGAACACAACCTATGTGTCCATCGACAGATGAATGGATAAAGAAAATGTGGCACATATATACAATGGAATATTAACCATAAAAAGACACGAAACTGAGTTATCTGTAGTGAGATGGATGGACCTAGAGACTGTCATACAGAGTAAAGTAAGTCAGAAAGAGGAAAATACCACATGCTAGCACATATATATGGAATCTATAAAAAAAAAAAAAAGGGTTCTGAAGAACCTAGGGGGAGGACAAGAAAGACACAGACATAGAGAATGGACTTGAGGACACAGGGAGGGGGAAGGGTAAGCTGGGACGAAGTGAGAGAGTGGCATGGACATATACACACTACCAAATATAAAATAGATAGTGGGAAGCAGCCGCATAGCATAGGGAATCAGCTCGGTGCTGTGTATTCACCTAGAGGGGTGGGATAGAGAGGGTGGTAGGAGGACGCAAGAGGGAGGAGATATGGGGATATATGTATACGTATAGCTGATTCACTTTGTTATAAAGCAGAAACTAACACACCACTATAAAGCAATTATACTCCAATTCAGATGTTGAAAAAAACAACCTCAATTAAAAAAAAATAATAAAGTTAAACAGAAAGTTTACCAGAAACATGAAGCAGCAGCATTTAATGCATTTTAATTTCATGTTTCTTAATGAGGTTAAGTTCTATACCTGTTGGTAAAACTGAATAAAGTATCACAAAAATCAAAGCCTGAAAAAGATGCTATTTTTCCAATTTTTTTTATTATAAAAGAATGTAATCATGGACAAAAGTTGAAAGAATGGTCCTATAAACACCCACATACCCACAACATAGATTCAACAAATATTAATATTTTATCGTTGCTTAGTTCTCTCTTTGTGTTTGTGCGTTTGGTGAAGGTTTGAAGTGATTTGCAGATATGACACTTCTGAATATTTCAGCATGAAACTCCTAAAAATAAGTATATTTTCTCACATAATCATTATTTCATTATCACACCAAAGAAAACTAACAATTCCATGATGTCAACTAATATGTAGTCCTTATTCAATTTTCCCCAAACCTGTCTTCTACAGCTGTTTTTGTTTGTTTGAACAAGATCCAGTCAATGTCTCTGTTAAAGTCCCCTACTATGATTGTGTCACTGTCGATTTCCCCTTTTATGGCTGTTAGTATTTGCCTTATGTATTGAGGTGCTCCTATGTTGCGTGCATAAATATTTACAATTGTTAAATCTTCTTCTTGGATCGATCCCTTGATCATTATGTAGTGTCCTTCTTTGTCTCTTGTAATAGTCTTTATTTTAAAGTCTATTTTGTCTGATATGAGAATTGCTACTCCAGCTTTCTTTTGATTTCCATTTGCATGGAATATCTTTTTCCATCCCCTCACTTTCAGTCTGTACGTGTCCCTAGGTCTGAAGTGGGTCTCTTGTAGACAGCATATATACGGGTCTTGTTTTTGTATCCATTCAGCCAGTCTGTGTCTTTTGGTGGGAGCATTTAATCCATTTACATTTAAGGTAATTATCAATATGTATGTTCCTATTCCCATTTTCTTAAATGTTTTGGGTTGGTTATTGTAGGTGTTTTCCTTCTCTTGTGTTTCTTGCCTAGAGAAGTTCCTTTAGCATTTGTTGTAAAGCTGGTTTGGTGATGCTGAACTCTCTCAGCTTTTGCTTGTCTGTAAAGGTTTTAATTTCTCCATCAAATCTGAATGAGATCCTTGCTGGGTAGAGTAATCTTGGTTGTAGGTTTTTCTCCTTCATCACTTTAAATATGTCCTGCCACTCCCTTCTGGCTTGCAGAGTTTCTGCTGAAAGATCAGTTGTTAACCTTATGGGGATTCCCTTGTGTGTTATTTGTTGTTTTTCCCTTGCTGCTTTTAATATGTTTTCTTTATATTTAATTTTTGATAGTTTGATTAATATGTGTCTTGGCGTGTTTCTCCTTGGATTTATCCTGTATGGGACTCTCTGTGCTTCCAGGACTTGATTAACTATTTCCTTTCCCATATTAGGGAAGTTTTCAACTATAATCTCTTCAAATATTTTCTCAGTCCCTTTCTTTTTCTCTTCTTCTTCTGGGACCCCTATAATTCGAATGTTGGTGCGTTTAATGTTGTCCCAGAGGTCTCTGAGACTGTCCTCAGTTCTTTTCATTCTTTCTTCTTTATTCTGCTCTGCAGTAGTTATTTCCACTATTTTATCTTCCAGGTCACTTACCCGTTCTTCTGCCTCAGTTATTCTGCTATTGATCCCTTCTAGAGTATTTTTAATTTCATTTATTGTGTTGTTCATCGTTGCTTGTTTTCTCTTTAGTTCTTCTAGGTCCTTGTTAAATGTTTCTTGCATTTTGTCTATTCTATTTCCAAGATTTTGGATCATCTTTACTATCATTATTCTGAATTCTTTTTCAGGTAGACTGCCTATTTCCTCTTCATTTGTTAGGTCTGGTGTGTTTTTACCTTGCTCCTTCATCTGCTGTGTGTTTTTCTGTCTTCTCATTTTGCTTATCTTACTGTGTTTGGGGTTGCACTTTGTTCCTGTATCTCTTCAGTTGGTTTTATTCTATAATAGTCCTCCCATTTTTTCCCCTCTCCTGATACTGACTTTTTGAAGAGGACAGGTCAGTTGACTTACAAACTACATCCCATTCTTTTTGGGTTTAATTGTTTACTTTTGATGGTACTTAACCTGTTTATCCAGTCCTTGAATCTATTATATGTTGAAAGTTAGATCTGAAAGCTTAGATTCAGGTCATTTTTTTTTTTTTTTTTTTTTTTTGGCAAGAATCATTCACAGGTGATGCTGTGAACCTCATAAAGCATTACATTAGAAGGCACACAGTACCATGTTGCCTCACTATTTATAATGCTCAGCTTTGGTGATCAAAGCCAGATCTCTTCATTGTGGGGTCAATTTTTATTCATTTTCGTTTAGGAAATAATCTGTGGGGTAATTAATACACTTGCATCCAGGGTGCTATCCAACAATCTTTGAATAAAAAGTTTTGGCATTCTCGCTTGAATCAATTATTTCAATGGCGGTTGCAAAATAGTGATCTTTTAAAAAAATATTTAAATCTTTCTACATTTGTGGTCTAACAATCTTCTATAGAAAAGAGCTTTCCCCTATCAACTGGATATTTCCTAAATAGGCAGGCTAGATGCTTAATTCTTTTTCTTTTAGTCCTAAATTTAAAAGTAAGTTGATAATGTGATAATTATATCTGCTGGGAGCATGTAAGTTTGTTTTATTTTTCTTCTCTCACTCTCCCTTCTAATTCATTTGTTTCTTTTATAATTATAAAATTATTATTATTATTATGTTAGTTTTATAATTAGTTATAGACTTGTTAAAACTGTCCCAGAACTGGCCAATGGTAGTTTGTCCAAGCCAGATCCTATGTTTTTTGAACATGCTCCTCTTAGTCTTTGAGAACTTACTTGCTTTCTTGGCCATAAGATGTTCTTTGTAGTTTCTCTGCCCCAGAACTGAAATCAACCATCAGCTGATAAAATAGGAGAAAATATTTGAAAACTATATATCTGATAGGGGACTGGTATCCACAATATATAAAGAACACTTAAAACTCAATAATAAAAGAAAAAAATCACTCACTTAAAACTTGAAAAAGGATTTAAATAGGTATATTTACAAAGAAGATATACCAATTGAGGGAAAACATGCAATCCTTAAATAAGAAGTTCACTGGGTTTCCTTTTTTTTGTTTGTTTTATGCTTTTCATTTTTGTTTTTAGTATATGACCTTTATCAGTAGAGGAACTTCACTTCCATACTTATTTGGTTGAGTATTTTTTTCATGCATGAGTGGTGGATTTCTGTCAAGTGCTTTTTATATTTCTATTGAGTTGACTATGTGGTTTTTGTCCTTTATTAATGTGGTGTATTATCTTGTTTGATTTTCAGAGCTTAAACCAAGCTTGCATTCCTGGGATAAATCCTATTTATTGTTGGTGAACCTTTTTCATATGTTGCTAGGTTTGATTGGCCTTCTATAGCCAGTCTTAGCAGACCTCCATTGCATTGAAATCCATCAGTGTTTCAAGTTCATGGGTAGCCTTCTTACCTAGTTTTCATAACTGATGCAGAAATTTGCCTATATTAGTCATTTCAATGAGAGATTTCAAGGTAAAGCCTTAGTACAATTTATTTGGAGGCCCAGCACATTTTTTGTATAGGTCTCTCCCATATAGAAAATATTAATCCCTTGAGCAACGACACTATGCTATATTCACCTCTGTTTCCCATATTTTATAGTGTGAATAGCTTGTACTAGATGCTAACAAAAAACAAACAAACAAACAAAAATAAAAAGAGCACAGAGAGAGAAGGAATAAAGGACAGAAAAAAAGAAGGAAGAAAAGAAGGAGAGAAAGAAGGAAAGATGGAAAGATATTTTAAAAGGGGAATTGAAGTTGTAGCTCTTAAATTGAGGTTACCTATATTAAAGAAATTGGGTTTGAAATGAAACTCAAAGTTTTTGCAACCTATACCTACATCTATACCTAGAATTGATTAGACAGGAGAAAATATTAAGAAGTGGGAGGTAAAAGGGAAATATAGTATTACATACCACAGCTAAAAGAATGAAAAACAGCAGTACTTGAAGAAAGTTGGTAGTTTGTGGTTATTACATCATGCCTAAAGACAGGTCAAAGCCAGAGAATGAGTCAGAACTAGAAATATATGTTGAGGGTTTCAAATGGATGGTCTTAATTAGACTCCAAAGCAAAAATTTTGATTTTTCTTGTACAGCTACACCATGTCTATTTCCAAGTAAATATTATTTCCTCACAGGAAAAAAAAAAATCAACTCATAATCTGAGAGGAAAGAGAGGATAAGTATCATAACCTGATAAAGTAAAATAGAATGGATATAGTTTAAAGGAAAAATATCATCGCTTTGCTGTGCACCTGAAACCATCATAACAATGTTAATTGGCTATACTCCAATATAAAATTAAAAGCTCAAAAAAAAGGAAAGAAAATTATCCAGGGTGTGGCTTGAATTGTTTCTCTCTATCTAGTATAAGTTTTACATGCTTTGGGGGCACTTGGATAATAGTTATAGAGCCAAATATAGGGGTTTCGTATTCTAGCACAAACCACTTCCTTTTCTCCTCTTCCACTTCAGAAGGTTGAATACCACAGTGAAATGTAGGGATATTGGAAAAAGAGTCATCAAAAAAGACCAAGAGTATGGCCTGAAGCCATCCTGCAGACCCTGTAGCTGTATCTGTCCACTATAGACAGCAAAACCAAAGTGGATTAAATACTATCTTAACCCATGCCACGGGACAAAAGAAACACTTCAATAACTTTAACATGGGAGTTACAAATCTAAAGTAGGCACAATCTAAAAAACAAATACCAGGTAGGGTATGGGCTGTTCATTAAAGCTTGGCTTAGGTAAACTAATAATAAAGGCAAGGAGAAGCCATCCTTCTATATCCAATCAATGAGAGGAAAACAGCCTGGAGGGAGTGAGCAAAAAAACTAATCAGAAGTCCAGGAGACCTGTGGTGTGATGCAGTGGGTTGTTGGTATTGGTCCTAAAAAAATATATCATGATCTGCATCTGCAGACACTGCCCAGAGTCCAGGAAGTCAAATGTCTGCAAAAGAAGCCTAAGTGTGGACTTCTTGTGAACTCTGTCTTTTATCAGCTGAGCAACTGTAAACAAATTACTCAACTTCTCTATGCTGTAGGGCTAATGAAAGAGCCTATTTCATGGAAGTGTTAAAAAGCTAAACTGAAATAATATATTCAGAGAATCTAGCACAATACTTAGCTTATTAAAAGTGTTTAATGTGTAAAAATATTATCAACACTATTACTGTTACAGTATTATTATAGTGCTATGTTCAGATTATTCAACAAAAATGCTGCTCTGTTAGCACTGTTCTAAATGCTGGGGAATACTGTAGTAAATAAAACATACAAAAACATATGAACTTCCTGTCCTCAAGGGACTTACATTCTAGTGAGAGAAGGAAAAAAACAGTAAAGAATGATAATAAGTGTTACTGAGGAAACAACAGCTGGAAAGATGACAAGGAAGATCTGAGTGGGGTCAGTAAGTGGGGGGATCCCTTCTTTCCCATATTTTAGCATCAAGAGATGAGAGATGATGTCAAAAGGGATAAAGGACATAATGATAATCATCCTGATGGTCTCAAGATAAGCAGTGGTGGTGAGAGTCGGGGTGCTGGGAGACCAGGGACTTGTTAGCAGTACCCAGGATGCAGGGGTCCCCTCTTCACTGTTGTCGGTGGTACTGTGGAGGGCCAGGGAGGTTCTTGTTACAAGCCTTGATGCTGTTCACTCTTTGAACCATTTTTTGTTTTTGTCATTAATTTCTTTTCAGGCATTCATCTTAGCAAAAGGGAGTATCAAATACAAGAAAGCAATTTTATTCCAGATCCAGGAAAAACATGGGCGTACAGATTACACTGAAAAAGTCTACCTGTTTTTTTCTACATAAAGCCATATAGGCCTATGAAAATTCATAATGTGTTTCAAATTGTGGCAAATTTTGGTCCATCAAGTAACTGATGATGCTGCTGAGGCCACAGAACTGTGACTGGGGAGACATCATCTTATCAGAAGCAAAGGAGAAGGAAGGAAGAAGGTGGTGTCTCTGAGAACTAGTGCCGAGATACCTGAAGTTCTGGGTTTAACAGGGGCCTACACTACCACGTAGCCATCCCAAACCACATGCCCATGTTCTATTTTAGCTCTTCCAGAATGTCACTCAGACTTCCATCTGGTGACTTATTTTCAGTGTCAACTTTCCACTGATATTCAATATAATCTTGATTTTCCTAGATACCAATATGGGCCACAAATCTGGTTTGGGTAAGAAATTTTTAAGGAGCTCCTCTCCTTATTGGAGTCTAGAATCTCCTTAGATGGAAGAAATGGTCTTAAGAAAAGTTAAGTCAGAGGTGAGTGGGAGAGATGAGGGTCTGACATATGAATATGCTGACCAGTGTAGGGTAAGCATAAATGGATCTAGGTTTAACATACTGGGAGGAAACATGTGTAGACACACAATTGCTCTCTTCAGAAGATCTGGTGATAGTTATGAGGTTCAGATGCTGGGCAGATATTGGCAATCCAGCAGATGAAGCTGTTCCTTAATCACGGAGGATCCCTTAAGAAGTCTTAGGCAGAGAATATGCAGGTTCATTGAAAGGATCACCCCCAGCAGGGATCGGGGCCAGTCATGGAATCAAGTGTGAGGTTGACTTTAGAATCATGAAAACTGATTAAAGCAAGACTTTTTAAAGAGTCCTGGGTTTGTGGGACCTTGGTGACTGTGCCAGCAAAAAAGGCAAACATGGAAGCCAAGTGTACTTCAAGACTGAGATCTGGTCCCAAGGCAACGCGCCAGTTACAAAAAAAGAGTGTACTACAGAAAAGTATTCCCAGACAGGAAGAGTTGGTGTTGATTCACTTGACTTACTAGTGTTCCCCAAAGTCCTGCTAACTGTGGGCATTCTGAGTTTGGGGTGGAGCTGAACCCAAATTTGGGGGTTAAGTCTAAGCAGAGGAGGGAGAGGATGCGTGGAACCAGAAAGCAAACAAATCATTCACACGGGACTCACCAAGGCCTACCAATCGTAACTAGTAGTCAAGAGTCTTTGTACTTCAGCATTATTCAAAATACCCAAGATATGGAAATAACCAAAGTATCTGTCTATGGATGAATGGATAAAGAAATTGCAGTGTATATGTACAGTGGAATATTACTCGGCTTGGAAAAAAGAGATCCTGCCGCTTTCAACAACATGAATGAACCTGCAGGACATTATGCTATGTGAAATAAGTCCATTGTTTGTTTTTATAATTATTATTATTTTCCATTCTCCAACTTTATTCACAAACATGGTGTCTGTGAGAAGCTGAGAGATAGGCCTAAGGGTCATCATGTCACCAAGATGCATCAGCCCCCGGGGAATCTCACTTTCCCCACAAAATTACAGAAATAAAACTGTATGATCTCACTTATATATGTAATCTAAAAATATCAAATATGTAGAAACAGAGAGTAGACCACTAGTTACCAGGGGTGGGGAGATGGAGGACATTGGAAGGTGTTGGTCAAAGGGTACAAAATGTCAGTCATGTAAGGTGAATAAGTTCTAGAGATCTAATGTACAGCACGGTGAGTGTACTTAACAATATTGTACTGTACACTGAAAATTTGCTAAAAGAGTAGATCTCAGGTCCTCTCGCCACAAAGATAAAGTGGTAACTGCGTGAGAAGATGGATATGGTAATTAGCTTGACTGTAGTAATCATTTCACTATGTATATTTGTATTAAAACACAATGTTGTACATCTTAAACATATGCACTTTTTATTTTTAAAAAGTCCTAAAAGAGTCTTTGCATTCCAAAATAAAAGGGCTCAGTGTCATTACAATAACAATAATAGTAATAATAAGGGTAACAAAAACAACAGCTATAATACATGATGTTCTCACCATGTGCCAATCTCATTGAACACTTGGTAGTATTACTCTCTTATTCTTGATGAGGAACCTCAATACCAAAGAAAAATGTTTAAATTAACCAATGTCTTTGAGCTACTAAGAACCATATCAAGATGATAGCTTCAAATCTACTTCAACTTCATTCTAAACTCTGTTTTCTTTCCATAAAATCTCAGCGATCCACACATGTGTATGTTTGCCCTATTTACCATCTCTGAGGTGTGTGGTCAACATATTTGCAGGAGTTCAAAGCCTCTGACTTGCACAGAGTACATCTCAATAAAATCTGTATCATTGAATCTGCATATTTGAGCATGAAGAAGATTGATGCAAAGATTACAAGGCTTTGGCTAACTTATTGGCAATGTTGCTAATTCAGAATGTGTCCTTGAACAAGTCTTTTTTACATTCTGCACCTCTGTTTCATTTCTTATTAGATGAATAATGACTATTCTTATCTCCCTGGAATACTATAAGAATAAACGAAGTGCTACAGCTTTGGAATGGCCACTGGCATCTGTGGCCAGAGACTATGGGGAAAATGTCAATTTAAATCATTTTATTTTTCCTTTTTCTCCATAGGGAGGTGTTGTGTGGATAAGTGTGTGGGCTTATATTTTAAGCATATTTAAAAATGACTACAGTAATATAAGTAAAGCAACTTAAGCATCTGGAAAGAAAAGTGCTATGTCCACCTGGGGGTGATAATGATGCTGGTAGTGATGAGGCAGAATTTTAATAACAGTAAATCTGAGTGAATCTCAATAACTTGCTCATGGAAAAGAGCAGCTCAAGGACATAAAGTTCTCCCAAAGGTTAGTTTCAGTACCTAATTTTGCAAGTAGATTGTTCATGGCTTTCTTGATCCCGTATTCTAGACAAAACATAGATGTACCAATACCGTGTCTTGCTTCCTGACCCGGAAAAATATTCATGCCAATTGTGAAGATTAAGATGACTTTAACTAGTTCTCATAAAACATGTTCAGTTTCAGAAGAACTCTATCTTCCCATGCATAAATGTGCACTTTCTTTTTCTGAGAAGAATGTGAATAGTGTAGCTTGAATACATAAAAAGAAAGTCACACAGTGTTGTTGTTTTTTTTATAGTCATGCTTGATGGCATTCTACCTAAGTAAGTGCAATCCAGGCAGATGCTATAAAACTGAAATCCTGCAGTGTAGTAGATTTTTATTCATGAACATATAAGTAGCTGTCAGAACTAGTCTTTGAGTATTTTGTAGTAGAGACATGTAGCAAAACTAAGGATGGTCCAGAGCAGGGTTATGGAAGCCTGACGTATGGAAACCTCAGGAAACGGCAATCAGTGCACTGACCCGAAGCTGTGGGCAGCAGAACAGAAAGAATGAGGCCTCACCTTCTGTAGTCGTGTCTTGGAGAATCATAGGAATTATTTGCCAATGAAACTTATCTGCTGATACGAAGTTTGCTAGCCTATCCAAGGGTGCTGGCCCTCCTCAATGTCTATTAGTAGAAATCCACATCATCACAAAGTTAACCATGAGTTGTGGAATGCACAGTGCACCAAAAAGCAAAGTGACCTCCTTCTTGAGAAGGAGTTTCCTTATCTCTGAAGGAAGGAAGCCGTGAGTGGCATTCTCTCTCCTTGAATGGAGATTTGGTCTGATCTACTAATGAGGGGGTGTGACACACGTGGAGTTTTCTGCTTGTTTTTTGCTGGGGCCAGGGTGGGAAATGTGATGGAGGTAATGGATGTGAAAACATTTTTAGACCTTACCTAGGATATTTGTAATCCTAGGTATATTTGTAATATAGCCCTTATTGACCCAGAAGAAATGTGCTAATCTTTGAAAAATTCAGATGCTCAAGTATGATCCCAAAACAACTCTGGGAAGAGCTTCACCCCTCCCTGAGCTCTTTTCTCCTCTTGCTTATCCAAATATGCATGACCCACAGCACATGGCACCAGTTTGTGTGCATGCAGAAGGCATGTGGTTTGCCCCAGTGATGACTAGCAAGGCCTTTCCTTGGCTCAAAACACAATGTTTTTCTTTCTCTGGTCAGAGAGAAGCGAAAATCTCCCCAGTGGTCTCTACACTGTTTTGATGATGTGCTCTACCAATAAATGTTTGAACATATAACTCTAACAGTTGTATGATTTTTGTATGATGTATATTATATACATGTACTACTGTACTATTATGATGCACACTGTAAAATCTACTGAAAATAAAACATTTAAAAGGATAAAGTAAAATGAAATTAAAACTTTTTAAAATTTGTCTAATAATTAATAGCACAAAATCCATAGTGTTCTCATGAATATATTATTGATGACTTTTTAAACTAGCAAAAATCTGACTGAATGCGGCAGACATGATTAAATCATTTTTGTCTTTAATTTTTAATATGGATGATAAAAAGCTCATTCTAAGTTTAAAAGTGCTAACTCCTCTATTTTCTTGACATTTTCTTGGGTTGCATTTTTGTTTCATATTTTCTCCTTCTACAATTTGCAGAAATTTTACTAAACCACCTGTGATGATTGGCTTAGTTAAATCTGGGTAAAGCAATCAATAAATTAAGGTATCCACACATATATACACTGTGATAACACAACATCTAAAAACAAATGCACTAGAAAGATTGCCACTTTCAATCCCACCACATTTCTCTCACTTGTCCCTCCAGACATCTGGTCTCCCTATTGGAAACATGATAGGAGGGCACAGATATCAACTCATAAATTAAATAGTCTGAAGATTAACTTTGTTCTTATATTTAGGTGAAAATAAATATAAATATAAGTTTTCATATTTTATTTCAGCATCCCAAATGATCATCTTATGCACCTAAGTCTTCCCATTCCTCACTTTGGAGATCTGTATATAGACTTATTTAATAGAGGACATCAGGTCAATCTGATTTCTCAATTTTTTGACTCTGCTGATAAAAAACAGGTAAGATCAAGGAGTTTGGGTGAGAGCGGCTGAGGCAAAGTGAAGAAAACGAGGAAGCCTCAGCAACCACCTAGGGGGATAACAGACAGGGTACCATCTTGTGACCACCTTTGGCATAGTGACCTCTTCCCTCTCAGCCCCTGTGCTTAAAAGGAAACAACTAAGCCATTTAATGTCTTTTATGTTTCCTCCTTTAAAAAAAAAGAAAAGAAACAAACTTTGAGTGACCTAGTCAGTAAAGACAGGTCAAGTGAAATGGTTATGGTACATTTTGCTCTGGGGAGTCTTTTTTTCCCCTCCACACTGAGCAGGATAAAGGACCCAGTTGAGACTGCCACACAGTGGTTTCTTAATTGAGTCTTCCATCTTCACAGAACCAGATGAGAGACTCACTTAAAAGAGAATAAATTCAAAACCATGTGCAGTTTCAGAACAAATTGTCCAAGCCACCTGAAAGCGAAGCTCTTTGAAATCCTGCTGCTGCTTCTGCCACATCAGGTCCTTTCTAATTCTAGCCAAAGAACTGTGTTTAAAGTGGAGATCCTGTAATGAAGTGACATTTGACTGTTCACAGTGAATTATAGAGCCTGTCACACAAGAGTAGTATTCGCAACTGCATTTTCTCCACACTGTTCAAGTGAGAAAATACCACATGAAGGGTCAGGAAGTCTTACTTCTATTTCTGGGAGTCACACGGTGAGACACAGCTGAGGCTGGTCCATTATAGGAGGTCAATGGAGGCCTGATCATGGAAGACGATTAGGGGCAAAGGTTAAAGTAGTGCCAGGTAACAAAGGAAGTGTGTTGAGAATTAGACCTGTTGTTAAGTTGGAAGGTGAATGAACAAGGGGCTTTACTGAGATAACCGAAGATCAGGGAGGCCTGGAGTTGCCAAGGTACCCACAGTAAAGAGAGATGGTAATGCGATATTTGTGGAAAGGAGCTGAAAATTCAGAATAGAATGACCTATTACACTGTAAGGCTCTTTCTTTTAAAATAAAGTTGTATTAAACTTATACCTGAAAACAGAAAATAATCAAGCTGAGGAACAATGAAACCTAAACATAATAACTTTACTAAGTTCTTCCTGTAACATACTCTAAGTGGTTATCATGTGATTCAAATAACCACAGTAGAAACTTACATAAGTAGTGAAATGGAAAGTTAAGATCTATGTAGCCAATTACCATGTGAGGCAGAATGACTATTTGACAAGCATAAATGATCACACATACAGCAGTTATAAAACTTGTACTTCTGGCTTTATCTGGAAATAATTGAGTAACCTCAGGTGAGTTTGGCCCTTGATTTACTCATTAGTAAAATGAGAGCATCTGTAAAGTTGATCTTGCTTTACTATTATAAAAGTAATACAGAAGTATGGCAAAATAAGCAAACAGTATAGAAAGATTTTAAAAGACATTCCTCCTCTTACTTTCCTCTGTCACCATGAACCCTCAGTCCAATTTCTCAGAGAAACTGCTATTAACACTTTCTTTGAAGTCTTACACATTTATGCAAATACATATGTGCAAATACCTTAAAAGCAAGTGAAATCTTATTACTTGTAATAAATTACTTATTACATATACTATTCATACCTTGCTTTATTTTCTTTATAATATATGGGATGGGCTGAATTGTGTTTTCTCAAAATTCGTATGATGGAGTCCTAACCCCCAGTACCTCAGAATGTGACTATATCTGGAGATGGATCTTTAAAGAGGTAATTAAGGTAAAAAGAGGTCATATGGATGGGAGACCGTGGAATAGGATAGACATCTACAAGCCAAGGAGAAAAGCCCTCAGAAGAAACCAATATTACTGATACCTTGATCTTGAATTTATAGCTTTCAGAATGTCAGAAAATAAATTTTTGTAGTTTAAGCCACCCAGTCTGTGGTTCTTTGTTATGGCAGCCCTAACAAACTAATACATTATAGATATCTTTACATATCAGCACATACAGATCTACTTTTTATTATAAAAGTTCTATAATATTCTATTTTATAGATATGATACAATTGATTTTGTGATAAGTGAAAATATAGTTTATAATTTGCCTCTACTTTAGTGACTGAGACATCAAGTAAATCCTCTCTACAGGAAGAAAACACCACAGAGCCTCAATTTTCTTAAGCACAATAACCAGTACTGAATAAAATGTTAGCAGGCATGGCAGGAGAGAGGACCAAATGCATGAAAACCAAGATGAAAAAATGTAGACAAAAGATTTCTATTTCTGCTCATGAAGGGGTAACTGCTATAGCACAGTTCTTCCTGTCTTAAACAACTTGAAAATTGGAGAAAAATGAGAAACAACTTTTCAGACACTGAATAACAGCAGCAAAGGCCTATGATTTGAAAAATAATGGAAACAAATGAAACATGCCTTACAATTGCCCTGTCTTTTTTCCTGAAATCAGTCTTTGGTCTGTGATGAATGGAGGGGAACTCAGAGTTCAGAGATGTCATTGAATAGAAGAGACAGATAACGAATTCAGGGAGGCTGAAGAAGCTAGAATTTGCTGTTTGGAGTTTCACAGAGGAGGGAGCTAAGCAGAGAAAGAGCTCCAGAAGTCTATAAAGAGACACCTTGAGTCTTGTTGAATGCAATCTCTATTTTTCTAGGGGAAAACTCCATGAATCCAGGCAAATAACAATATTAGGGAAAGCAAATTACTGGGAACTATATGCCAAACAATTTCCAGGGTCTACGGAGACCTGAGAATCTTCTGAGTTACCACCAGCCAGAGTGAAGAACCCCATTTGGGAACATGAGACTTTCAGTAAAGACTTCAGAAAAGTAAAACATAGCTAATAGGACTAAAGTAACTCTCAAGGAAACATTACTCTGAAAGTTCTCTTGTAGAAATAAATAAAATTAAAAATATGCCAGATTCTTTCACACAAAACTAAAATTATCTATCTATATGATTGAAATAAACTTTAAGACTTAAATAAACGGAGGGGCACACCATGATTATGGATAAGATCTGAATTCTTTCCATTTTGACCTAAAGATTCAGTATGATTGCATCAACATCCTAATGTGGTTTTTAGTAAAAATTAATAAGCTAATTCTAAAATGTATACGAAAATACAATGGTCCAAAAATATCCAAGAGAATTTTAAAGAAGACAGAAAGTTTGAAGACTTTCTTAATCTGATAAAAATATAAATTAAAAATGCATTTACTTATGAAATATTGAAACCTTTCTTTAGAGGTTAGGAATGAAACAAGAAGTCTTGCCATCACCATTTCTCTTCAATATTATACTGGAATTCCTAGCCAGAGCAATAAAACAAGAAAATTATAATGTGGTGTTGCTACAATTCTAATCAAACAAACTAAGGGAACAGAGTGGAAGCCTAGAACAGACCTGCATATACATTGTCACTTAATTTGTGGCAATGTGACATGGCAGTGTGATGAACAAAGAATAAACTTAACCAATAAGAGATATTAGATCAACTGGATAATCTAATGTAAAAGGTAAAATGATAAAGATTCTACAAAATAATAAAGAATGTTACCCTCATAGCCTTAGAGTAGGCAAAATTTTTTGAGTAGGATATAAAAGAACTGGATATAAAGCACAAATTTGAGAATTTAACTTGTTAAAATTAGGAACTCTTGTACACACACACAAAAAAAAAAACCACAAAGAAAGTAAAAAGACAAGCCTTACATTATGGGAATATAACACACACACACACACACACACACACCAGAAATTTTATGCCATCAAGTGTATTAATTTTACTCTTCATAGTGCTTAAGTCCTAATTAAGAAGACCATACTCCCTTGAACATTATCAAACACATGACCTACGTTTATGGAACTATCTTTTGTATAAAGAAGGAATTACATATGTAGCTTTATTTTCCCTTATAACTAAATTCTTGTTGCAACACTATTTTTTCAACAATCTCATCTTTTTTTCCTTTTTTTTACTATTTTGAAATATCATTGTTATCATATACTCTCTTCCCATATGTATTAGAAGCCCTTTGTGGACTTAAAAAAAATAATTACATGTCTTTTTATTTACTACTCCATACCTTTATAAACCCAAGTGATACTGAAGTAATCCAGTTACATTTCAGGACTTATTTTTACATTCTAAAGTAGGATATGCCTCTATATTTGCTTTTAAATAGATTCTGTGATTCATGTAGAAAAACTTTTATAAGTAAGAAAATATTTAGGGGTTTTGTTCAAAACTTAGTTACCCTAAAATTGATGTTTAAAACTTTTCCAAACATATACCCTAATCTCTCCATTAATAATCTGATTTCAAGTACCCCTGGAAAGGTCATTTTGAGTTAGGTACATATATATAGATTGTAAATACGTTTTAGTCATAAAAATATGCAGCATCCACTCAGTACAAGCTTAGCTCTTAACAGTGGAAATGCGAAGTGAGGTCGGGGGTACAGGATGCTTTTCACTGCGCTCAGTAGAAAAATACATAACAAAACATTTCAGTAAAGCTCACCTGAACTTCCTATTGAATCACACAATGAACAAACATAAATCAAGGCTGACAAGGTTGAGTATCTCTCCTCAGAGCTTTGAAAATAATAATATATCATTCCATAACAATATAACATCCATCCTCCCCCACACTGTTTCTCATTTTGTTGGCAAAAAGTCTCTCTCTTCAAAAACAAACCTTCATTATACCAGATGAATGTAAGTTTTATGCCAGAAAAAGAGTATCAGATTCCTAATAAAGGGAAGATTGTTTTATACAAGGACTTGCGAGAAAAAGAGTTAGAGATGAATTATGTTGAAGCGCCCTGTGCTCCTTTAATAAAAATTCTAGTATGAAGGCAGATGTTTTATTGGGGAAGGGAATCAAGAGAAACATAGATTGTCCTGCCACTCAACTGAATGCTGACGCTGAAATTAGAATGATTCACAAATGCACATAATTGCCTGGAATATTTATCTTTTTCCAAAAAAATGAAAAAAAAAAAAGAGACATTTTCCTCCTCTCTCTGTAAAATAAAAATCAGACCTGTGTTGTGAGAATTTAGGAGATCTTGTCCCTGTGGCAGCAGCAACTAATGCTACTAGTTCTCCCAATATATGTTCTCCTCCTTTTCCTTGCTAACAGAATTTAAATCTTATTTAGGATGGCAACGTGTCAGCTTAAAGGCAAAGAGCTAGTCTCCCTTGAAACAGGAAATGCTCATGTAACACAACCATGGTTCGTGAAGTGTAGGTAGAAGTCACTGGGAGGTACTTTTAGAAAAGCTCTTTACGGGGACAAACAGATGGCATGAACCTCTTCCTTCCTTCCTCCCTGCCCCTCTCACTCCCTCCTCCCTCTGTCATCCCTCTCTTCTTTTCTATCTATTTATCTATCTATCTATCTATCTATCTCTCCTTCTACTTTCTTCCTTCTTTCCAGGAAGAGTGGACATGACATGATGCTGGAAGTATCTGTGATTCTACTCTCCTGATTTTTAGGCATCTTTCTTGAAAGTAAGTTATCCTGATAAGAGTCCTGGGAAATCCTTCTCTATTTCTGGCATGAACTTCTATTACCTTTGTATTCTTTAGGCTGTTTTGACAAGTAGTTGTTCTCAGAGAAGGCTGACATACACTGAGTCTCCAGCTGCTATCAAAGTGATAACAGTTTGTTCTGAAGCTTCTGATTTCTAGGGTTTGCAGATTATGAAGCTCCTAGTTTGAGCATGTGACAAGTGGAAAGGGAAGCATTCATATGAAAGCGTCTCTAAATATATTCAAGTTGCTGCAATTTCTATAGTTCAGAATTGTACATGAAAAGTCTACAAGGAAAGGGTAATGGGCATGGTGGCCACGCTCTTTTAACTTGTTATTTGGAGGTGGACAAGCCACTTAGCCTCCATTTCTCCTTCTGTCAAATGGAAACCTGTAGTAGCGGGTACACCTCATCATTTTCCAAGTAGTGGAAGTATATACTAGACAAAACTTAGCTACATCATGAGCAGTGCGAGATATATAATGAGTCTCTGGGCTGTGTTTACTTCTAGCCTAGCCCTTGGGCTTTCAAAAGTTCCACCAATGTAAATTCTTCCAAGAAGAGTTTACATGAATCATTCAAAACTCATCACTGACATTTGTGTTCTCTTTCCTTTCCTGAAGTAAGCATGGGATAAATTATATTCATTTGAAATGTTTATAATGCTTTTTGTCATGGGATAATATCCTAAATGTAAGTTTCAGAATGGGAACAACGATATCTATGCCACGATACTCAGTTCCCTCTGTCTCCAGCTGTGTCTTGCACATGTCTCCCTGGTAGATTAAACTAGCCAAATGTGAAGTAGATGCTGGAGGTTTAGACATGCATATGTGCAATGCATGTTGCTCATACACGCACACATGCACACACATACACACACACACTCGCCCTTTTTAATCAAGAAGTATTAAAATAATCAAACTATCCGTAGATGCTCCTTTGAGAATGCCAAACATGGTTGGGTAGAGTTATTGATCTGATACTATGTATCAGGTTATTATTCTAAGCTCTGGAGATATAGCAGTAATCAAATCACAGTCCCTGCTGTTATACAGCTTACATTCTAGGTGATAGAGATAGACGATAAGTAAATAAATCTTAATGTAAGGTGGTGATAACATCCCTAAAGACACTAAAACAGAATAAGAAGGTCAAGAATGAGATGCTATTTTAGGTAGCATGGTCATGGAAACCTTTCCCATGAAGTGACATTTGAGCAGAGACCTCAGTGAAGTAAGGAAGTGAGTGACGTGAATTTGGATAGCTGGGGACACAATGCCCCAGGAAAAGGGGACAGAAAGTGAAAAAGCAGGCATATTCAAAAATTTATAATAAGGCTTACAGGACAGAGTGAATGATGAAGAGTGGCAGGAAACAAAGTCAAAGAATAACAAGAGGCATATCTTAGAGGGCCATATTGACCATGGTAAAAGCTTCATATGCTATGCTGAGTGAAATTGGAGCCATCAGAGAACATAAGACACCCATTTCTGTGCAATAAAATAATAGATATTCTGAATTAGAAGTAAACAACATGTATTATATTCAATCTTTTTTCTGATATTTAATCTATAGCACCTCTGCTAAGAGTCATAAAATGTCAAGGAAATCACCCCCTCCAAGGTATTCCATTCAATTCTTGTATGTTATTTTTTGCCAAAATACTATTTCCCATTTGTAAACAAAATCTGTTTCCCTGAACTCTTCACCATTATGTTTTCACTGTATTCACAGCACAAGTTTTTTTTCCCCCTAATGAAAACCATTCATGTATTTTCCCCCTGGTAAA
Organism: Eubalaena glacialis; assembly: GCF_028564815.1. Lineage (NCBI taxonomy): Eukaryota > Metazoa > Chordata > Mammalia > Artiodactyla > Balaenidae > Eubalaena > Eubalaena glacialis. The sequence goes on along the minus strand of NC_083735.1, from coordinate 29,333,504 downwards.
TCTCTAAAATATCCACCAGGTCTTGACCTGACAAAGGATTGAATCTTCTGACTATTCTCCTCAGGTCCATTTTTATCCTTGTATAAGTTTGGTGACCAGAACTAAATGCAATATTCATTTCTACCCATCTTAATTTATTGCTATTATTCACATTAGTTCAAGGCAGTTTATTTTCCAACTTCTGAAATAAAGTCATGCTTTCTCCTTGAGTAAACCTATTTTCCTTACATCAATTGGCTTCAACTTGATGGCTCATGAGAAGCTTGGCATGTTAGCATTTGGTTCCTCTGCTCCAAGTCAGCAGCGTGCAACCTTTGAGCTGGAGTCAAACAGCACCTGCAGCAATTCGAGAGAAGGTCCGACTATTTTCCAACATATGACACTCTTTATTATTTTTCCTTTCTCCCTCCTCATTGTTTTCTTTTCCTTTTCTTTTTTTCTTATTATATCATTCACTTTCATTTTATTCCTCTCTTTTCTTTCTTCCATTTTCTTCTCATATTAGAACTCTGAGTAATACTCAATAACACCCACAAATATTTCTTGGCCTTATTATAGACCAGAACTACATTCCAAGTATGCAGAAAAGATGACAGTCAATTGGATTACACACTTGCCATGGTTCTAAGAAGGAATCTTAATATCTGAAATTCCATTTGTAGAGATTCTTTCTTTGGCTTAAATATCCATGATAACACAATTGTCACATTGTTGAACTGAAAAGAATCAGAGGTCTTACCTAATATCAAACTTTGCTAATAATTCCAAGGATATATATAATCAAGAGATACAGGTAAAGCAAAGATAGGTCTGTGATCCTCAACACAGTTCCCCAGTCCTTCCACATTTGGACACACCCAATTTTTGTCAAGATCTAAGAGGTCTCTGGCCCAAATGTAACTCCTAAGGTCTTTAAGAAATGTGTGTGTGTGTGTGTGTGTGTGGTTTATCATTACACAAAGGTAGCTGTTTCAAGCATGCAACCCTTCCATTTTTGTCTTATGTAACTGCAAAGTTGATAATGTTTTCCAGAGGGCATGCCTCCAAAATCCATAGATTTTTTAAATCATATTTTTGTTGTTTTTTTCCCACATTTATTTAGAAATAATTGACAATTCTTTTTTACTCATCTGATTGTTGGGTTTGGAAAAAGAAAATATACAAACCTGCACATTTAATTTTATGAGAAAACGGAAGTACCATACATAGCGTAAAATAAACTTTTAAAAAGTTAATTTAAAACAAAAGAACCCTGTCTGTTGATTTAATGGTGTGTTTTTCATCAATTTGGATCACAGCAATAGCAAATTCAAGTTACTGCTCAATGCATTTTGTTAAGAAACACTTTTTTATTGAAGTATCATTGACCTACAACACTATGTTAGTTACAGGTACACAACATAGTTATCTGATATTCCTATACAGAGCAAAATGATCACATCAATAAGTCTAGTTACAATCTGTCAACATACAAAATTATTACATTATTGTTGACTATATTCCCCATGCTGTACATTTCATCCCTTTGACTCATTTATTTTGTAACTTGAAGTTAATTCCCCTCACCTATTTCACTCACCACCACCCCCCAACCTACCCATCTTCCCCTCTGGCAATCACCTGTTTGTTCTCTGTATCTATGACTCTATTTCTGTTGTTATGTTTGTACATTTGTTTTGTTTTTTAGATTCTATTATACATATAAGTGAAATCATACAGTATTTGTCTTTGTCTGATTTATTTCACTTAGCATAATACCCTCTAGGTCTATCCATGTTGTCACAAATGGCAAGATTTCATTAATTTTATGACTGAGTAATATCCCATTGTATATTTATAACACATCTTCTTTATCCTTTCATTTACTGATGGGCACTTAGGTTGCTTCTGTATCTTGGCTACTGTAAATATGCTGTTACAAACATAGGAGTGCCTGTATCTTTTCAAATTAGTGTCTTTGTTTTCTTCAGAAAAATACCCAGAAGTGGAATTGCTAGATCATATGGTGTTCCTATTTTTAATTGTTTAAGGAAGCTTCATAGTGACTGCACCAATTTACAGTCCCAACTCCAGTGCATGAAGGTTCCCTCTTTTGTACCTCCTCACCAACACTTGTTCTTTGTTTTCTTTTTGATAATAGCCATTCTGAAAAGTGTGAGGTGACATCTCCTTGTGGTTTTGATTTGCATTTCCCTGATGATTAGTGATGTTGAGCATCTTTTCATGTGTCTGTTGGCCATCTGTATGTTTTCCTTGGGAAAATGTCAATTCAGGTTCTCTGCCCATTTTTTTTTTTTTTTTTTTTAATGATAAAAAAGTCAGTCTATTATGAATATATAAAATGCATAAACATATTGTCACCTAACAACAGAGCTCTAAGATATATGAAGTAAAAACTTACAGAATTGATACTAATGGATAATAATAATAAAAGCAAACACTCATATAGCATATGTATGTTCCAGGCACATTCCATGCCTTGTTATGCAGGAAATTATTTAAATATGATTATAACCCAATAACCTTATGTGTAGGTACTATTACCATTTCATAAATGAGGCGACTGAGGCAGAGAAAGGTGAAGTAACTTCCTAATGTCACAATGCTAGTAAGTGAAAGACAGTATTCAAACCTAGGCAGCTTTACTCCAGAGCCTACCACTATTTTATTTTGCCATATCAAGACGGAAGCCAAGGCAAAGGCCAAGAAATGGATCAGCAGTGGTTCCAAGGTTAGAGCTGGCATTAGAATTGCCCTTTAGTCAAATTCAAATTTCTAGTCAGAGCTGACACTAACATAATGTAGGGGTGATGGTTAGATAGCACTGTGAATATACTGAATGACACTGAATTGTACACTTAAAATGATTAATTTTATATAATGTTTTACCTGAATTTTTTAAAAAATGTATATATAGTAATATCTATCCTTGAGGAGCTTATAACCTAGATGGAGAGAGAAGAATAACTCAAATAAAAAGATCAAAAATTTTTGTAAGTTTAAAAAAGGGAATAAAGTGCAGAAAAAATAACAGGTAAAATATAGAACCGATCTTTTAGTTCAGCTGTGAAAAATTTAACAATATGTGGTTCTTTAGATAAATTGTGTGTAGCATAATTAAATTTGCAGGTTTTGTTTTTTTTTTTTTTTAAATAAATTATAGTATATTCACACAACGGAATACTAGTCAACAATGACAAGGAACAAAACCACCACTACAAGCAAAAATATGGAAGAATCTCACAAATATAATGGCAAGTAACATAAACTAGGTGTAAAATAGTATATACTGTATTATATCACTTTGTTTAAATATAAAACAAAATAAATATATGATAATAGAATTCAAAATGGCAGTTATCTTTGGGAGAAGTGACTAGAAATAAACACATGGTCTAATTCTGAGACGCTGCTGATTTTCTTAACTTTCCTTTCCTCTTTTTCTTCCAATTTTTAAAATAATAATAAGCAAAGTGAAATTAAATATATAATATTATTTATGCATTACCCTGGAGTTAATAAAAGCTGTCTAGTCAATTTTGTGACAATATTATCTGGGAAGATTTTAGTAAATAATTTTAATCACAGATATACTTCATACATATAATACGAAGTAATATAAAATAATATTTCTTCCATGGCTCTACTCACCCTGTTTTTTTTTTTTTTTCACACACACTGTATTTTATTTTTACAAGAGATAAATAGACTGACACCAAGCATTGTACATGGATGACCACAACAAAAGCAACAATGATTGCAATTACCAAACATGAAACACACTCATACTACGTCATAATATTGACATTCAGTCCAGTAATCCTCCACTGCAACAGCTCCTTTACTTTGCAGTGAAAATTGATTTGTATATTCTTTGCCTCTGAGTTCTTGTAGGATTTTTTCTTTTTTTAAATTCAACCAGAAAGTCACAAAAATTATACTCATCCTCATCAGTTCACTCAGTCCCATGTAATTAATTTTTTTTTTCATCTTGATCTTTTGTTAGCACTTTTATGAGTTCATCAGTTTTTCATTAGAGTTCTGAAAATGCTTATTCATTCAGTTCAGCAGTACAGTCAGGTACCAGAAACCTGTACTTGTCAGAGTCTTTTCCATGAATTTCCTGAAGATGAAACCCTTTTATAGGAACATATTTGCAAAAGCATCAGAGTACACCCAGAACTGTCTGTAAATGACAAAAGACTTAAAAATGACCACGGTTAAAGATTTGATGAAAGTTCATAATAATGCAGTTGACAAGAAAATTAGTTATTTCTGAGATATACATTTTAAAGTAATAACTAGGATTATGACTTATAACATTATACCAGAACATATAAGATTTTTAGAAATTTCATGTAATGTCTGAAACATTTATATTAACATATTTCCATACAAATAACCCAATGAAAGTTTGGTATTAGTTGTTTTGTTTGTTTGTTTATACTGCAGGTTCTTATTAGTCATCAATTTTATACACATCAGTGTATACATGTCAATCCCAATCGCCCAATTCAGCACACCACTATCCCCACCCCACCGCAGTTTTCCCCCCTTGGTGTCCATATGTCTGTTCTCTACATCTGTGTCTCAACTTCTGCCCTGCAAACCGGCTCATCTGTACCATTTTTCTAGGTTCCACATACATGCGTTAATATACAATATTTGTTTTTCTCTTTCTGACTTACTTCACTCTGTATGACAGTCTCTAGATTCATCCACGTCTCAACAAATGACTCAATTTCGTTCCTTTTTATGGCTGAGTAATATTCCATTGTATATATGTACCACAACTTCTTTATCCATTCATCTGTTGATGGGCATTTAGGTTGCTTCCATGACCTGGCTATTGTAAATAGTGCTGCAATGAACATTCGGGTGCATGTGTCTTTTTGAATTACGGTTTTCTCTGGGTATATGCCCAGTAGTGGGATTGCTGGGTCATATGGTAATTCTATTTTTAGTTTTTTAAGGAACCTCCATATTGTTCTCCATAGTGGCTGTATCAATTTACATTCCCACCAGCAGTGCAAGAGGGTTCCCTTTTCTCCACACCCTCTCCAGCATTTGTTGTTTGTAGATTTTCTGGAGAAATGTCTATTTAGGTCTTCTGCCCATTTTTGGATTGGGTTGTTTGTTTCTTTAATATTGAGCTGAATGAGCTGTTTATATATTTTGGAGATTAATCCTTTGTCCGTTGATTCGTTTGCAAATATTTTCTCCCATTCTGAGGGTTGTCTTTTCGTCTTGTTTATGGTTTCCTTTGCTGTGCAAAAGCTTTGAAGTTTCATTAGGTCCCATTTGTTTATTTTTGTTTTTATTTCCATTACTCTAGGAGGTGGATCAAAAAAGATCTTGCTGTGATTTATGTCAAAGAGTGTTCTTCCTATGTTTTCCTCTAAGAGTTTTATAGTGTCCAGTCTTACATTTAGGTCTGTAATCCATTTTGAGTTTATTTTTGTGTATGGTGTTAGGGAGTATTCTAATTTCATTCTTTTACATGTAGCTGTCCAGTTTTCCCAGCACCACTTATTGAAGAGACTGTCTTTTCTCCATCGTATATCTTTGCCTCCTTTGTCATAGATTAGTTGACCATAGGTGCGTGGGTTTATCTCTGGGCTTTCTGTCTTGTTCCATTGATCTATGTTTCTGTTTTTGTGCCAGTACCATATTGTCTTGATTACTGTAGCTTTGTAGTATAGTGTGAAGTCAGGGAGTCTGATTCCTCCAGCTCCGTTTTTTTCCCTCAAGACTCCTTTGGCTATTCGGGGTCTTTTGTGTCTCCATACAAATTTTAAGATGATTTTTTCTAGCTCCGTAAAAAATGCCATCGGTAATTTGATAGGGATTGCATTGAATCTGTAGATTGCTTTGGGTAGTATAGTCATTTTCACAATGTTGATTCTTCCAATCCAAGAACATGGTATATCTCTCCATCTGTTGGTATCATCTTTAATTTCTTTCATCAGTGTCTTATAGTTTTCTGCATACAGGTCTTTTGTCTCCCTAGGTAGGTTTATTCCTAGGTATTTTATTCTTTTTGTTGCAATGGTAAATGGGAGTGTTTCCATAATTTCTCTTTCAGATATTTCATCATTAGTGTATAGGAATGCAAGAGATTTCTGTGCATTAATTTTGTATCCTGCAACTTTACCATATTCATTAATTAGCTCTAGCAGTTTTCTGGTGGCAGTTTTAGGATTCTCTATGTATAGTATCATGTCATCTGCAAACAGTGACAGTTTTACTTCTTCTTTTCCAATTTGTATTCCTTTTATTTCTTTTTCTTCTCTGATTGCCGTGGCTAGGACTTCCAGAACTATGTTGAATAATAGTGGTGAGAGTGGACATCCTTGTCTCGTTCCTGATCTTAGAGGAAATGCTTTCAGTTTTTCACCGTTGAGAATGATGTTTGCTGTGGGTTTGTCATATATGGCCTTTATTATGTTGAGGTAGGTTCCCTCTATGCCTACTTTCTGGAGAGTTTTTATCATAAATGGGTGTTGAATTTTGTCAAAAGCTTTTTCTGCATCTATTGAGATGATCATATGGTTTTTATTCTTCACTTTGTTAATATGGTGTATCACATTGATTGATTTGCGTATATTGAAGAATCCTTGCATCCCTGGGATAAATCCCACTTGATCGTGGTGTATGATCCTTTTAATGTGTTGTTGGATTCTGTTTGCTAGTATTTTGTTGAGGATTTTTGCATCTATATTCATCAGTGATATTGGTCTGTAATTTTCTTTTTTTGTAGTGTCTTTGTCTGGTTTTGGTATCAGGGTGATGGTGGCCTCATAGAATGAGTTTGGGAGTGTTCCTTCCTCTGCAATTTTTTGGAAGAGTTTGAGAAGGATAGGTGTTAGCTCTTCTCTAAATGTTTGATAGAATTCACCTGTGAAGCCATCTGGTCCTGGACTTTTGTTTGTTGGAAGATTTTTAATCACAGTTTCAATTTCATTACTTGTGATTGGTCTGTTCATATTTTCTGCTTCTTCCTGGTTCAGTCTTGGAAGGTTATACCTTTCTAAGAATTTGTCCATTTCTTCCAGGTTGTCCATTTTATTGGCATAAAGTTGCTTGTAGTAGTCTCTTAGGATGCTTTGTATTTCTGCGGTGTCTGTTGTAACTTCTCCTTTTTCATTTCTGATTTTATTGATTTGAGTCCTCTCCCTCTTTTTCTTGATGAGTCTGGCTAATGGCTTATCAATTTTGTTTATCTTCTCAAAGAACCAGCTTTTAGTTTTATTGATCTTTGCTATTGTTTTCTTTGTTTCTATTTCATTTATTTCTGCTCTGATCTTTATGATTTCTTTCCTTCTGCTAACTTTGGGTTTTGTTTGTTCTTCTTTCTCTAGTTTCTTTAGGTGTAAGGTTAGATTGTTTACTTGAGATTTTTCTTGTTTCTTTAGGTAGGCTTGTATAGCTATAAACTTCCCTCTTAGAACTGCTTTTGCAGCATCCCATAGGTTTTGGGTTGTCGTGTTTTCATTGTCATTTGTCTCTAGGTATTTTTTGATTTCCTCTTTGATTTCTTCAGTAATCTCTTGGTTATTTAGTAACGTATTGTTTAGCCTCCATGTGTTTGTGTTTTTTATGCTTTTTCCCCTGTAATTCATTTCTAATCTCATAGCGTTGTGGTCAGAAAAGATGCTTGATATGATTTCAATTTTCTTAAATTTACTGAGGCTTGATTTGTGACCCAAGATGTGATCTATCCTGGAGAATGTTCCGTGCGCACTTGAGAAGAACGTGTAATCTGCTGTTTTTGGATGGAATGTCCTATAAATAGCAATCAAATCTATCTGGTCTATTGTGTCATTTAAAGCTTCTGTTTCCTTATTTATTTTCACTTTGGATGATCTGTCCATTGGTGTAAGTGAGGTGTTAAAGTCCCCCACTATTATTGTGTTACTATCAATTTCCTCTTTTATAGCTGTTAGCAATTGCCTTATGTAATGAGGTGCTCCTATGTTGGGTGCATATATATTTATAATTGTTATATCTTCTTCTTGGATTGATCCCTTGATCATTATGTAGTGTCCTTCCTTGTCTCTTGTAACATTCTTTATTTTAAAGTCTATTTTATCTGATATGAGTATAGCTACTCCAGCTTTCTTTTGATTTCCATTTGCATGGAATATCTTTTTCCATCCCCTCACTTTCAGTCTGTATGTGTCCCTAGGTCTAAAGTGGGTCTCTTGTAGACAGCATATATATGGGTCTTGTTTTTGTATCCATTCAGCAAGCCTGTGTCTTTTGGCTGGAGCATTTAATCCATTCACGTTTAAGGTAATTATCGATATGTATGTTCCTATGACCATTTTCTTAATTGTTTTGGGTTTGTTTTTGTAGGTCCTTTTCTTCTCTTGTGTTTCCCACTTAGAGAAGTTCCTTTAACATTTGTTGTAGAGCTGGTTTGGTGGTGCTGAATTCTCTTAGCTTTTGCTTGTCTGTAAAGCTTTTGATTTCTCCATCAAATCTAAATGAGATCCTTGCCAGGTAGAGTAATCTTGGTTGTAGGTTCTTCCCTTTCATCACTTGAAGTATATCATGCCACTCCCTTCTGGCTTGTAGAGTTTCTGCTGAGAAATCAGCTGTTAACCTTATGGGAGTTCCCTTGTATGTTATTTGTCGTTTTTCCCTTGCTGCTTTCAATAATTTTTCTTTGTCTTTAATTTTTGCCACTTTGATTACTATGTGTCTCGGCGTGCTTCTCCTTGGGTTTATCCTGTATGGGACTCTCTGCGCTTCCTGGACTTGGGTGGCTATTTCCTTTCCCATGTTAGGGAAGTTTTCGACTACAATCTCTTCAAATATTTTCTCTGGTCCTTTCTCTCTCTCTTCTCCTTCTGGGACCCCTATAATGCGAATGTTGTTGCGTTTAATGTTGTCCCAGAGGTCTCTTAGGCTGTCTTCATTTCTTTTCATTCTTTTTTCTTTAGTCTGTTCCGCAGCAGTGAATTCCACCATTCTGTCTTCCAGGTCACTTATCCGTTCTTCTGCCTCAGTTATTCTACTATTGATTCCTTCTAGTGTAGTTTTCATTTCAGTTATTGTATTGGTCATCTCTGTTTGTTTGTTCTTTAATTCTTCTAGGTCTTTGTTAATCATTTCTTGCATCTTCTCAATCTTTGCCTCCATTCTTATTCCAAGGTCCTGGATCATCTTCACTATCATTATTCTGAATTCTTTTTCTGGAAGGTTGCCTATCTCCACTTCATTTAGTTGTTTTTCTGGGGTTTTTTCTTGTTCCTTCATCTGGTATATAGCCCTCTGCCTTTTCATCTTGTCTATCTTTCTGTAAATGTGGTTTCTGTTCCACAGGCTGCAGGACTGTAGTTTTTCTTGCTTCTGCTGTCTGCCCTCTGGTGGTTGAGGCTATCTAAGAGGCTTGATGGGAGGCTCTGGAGGTGGGTAGAGCTGACTGTTGCTGTGGCGGTCAGAGCTCCGTAAAACTTTAATCCACTTGACTGTTGATGGGTGGGGCTGGGTTCCCTCCCTGTTGGTTGTTTTGCCTGAGGCGACCCAACACTGGAGCCTACGCGGGCTCTTTGGTGGGGCTAATGGCAGACTCTGGGAGGGCTCACGCCAAGGAGTACTTCCCAGAACCTCCGCTGCCAGTGTCCTTGTCCCCACGGTGAAACAGAGCCAGCCCCTGCCTCTGCAGGAGACCCCCCAACACCAGCAGGTATGTCTGGTTCAGTCTCCCCCAGGGTCACTGCTCCTTCCCCTGGGTCCCGATGCACACACTATTTTGTGTACGCCCTCCAAGAGTGGGTTCTCTGTTTCCCCCAGTCCTGTCAAAGTCCTGCAATCAATTCCCACTAGGCTTCAAAGTCTGATTCTCTATGAATTCCTCCTCCCGTTGCCGGACCCCCAGGTTGGGAAGCCTGACGTGGGGCTCAGAACGTTCACTCCAGTGGGTGGACTTCTGTGGTATAAGTGCTCGCCAGTCTGTGAGTCACCCACCCAGCAGTTATGGGATTTGATTTTACTCTGATTGCGCCCCTCCTACCGTCTCACTGTGGCTTCTCCTCTGTCCTTGGACGTGGGGTATCCTCCTTGGTGAAGTCCAGTGTCTTCCTGTCGATGATTGTCCAGCAGCCAGTTGTGATTCTGGTGCTCTCGCAACAGGGAGTGAGAGCACGTCCTTCTACTCCGCCATCTTGGTTAATCTCTGCCCATTTTTTAACTGGGTTGTTTATTTACTTAATGTTGAGTTGTTTGAATTATTCAGATATTTTGGATATTAACCCTATATCAGATATATCATTTGCAAATATCTGCTTCCATTCAGTAGGCAACGTTTTTAATTTTTTTGTACTTTTCTGCACTGTGCAAAAGCTTTTTAGTTTGACATAGTCCCACTTGTTTATATTTGCCTTTGTTTCCCTTGCCTGAGGAGACACACCCAAAACAATATTGCTAAGACCTACATCAAAGACTGTACTGCCAATATTTTCTTCTTGAATTTTTATGGTTTCAGGTCCTACATTTAAGATTTTAATCCATTTTGAATTTATTTTTGTATCTGGTATGAGAAAGTAGTCCAGTTTGATTCTTTTGCATGTAGCTGTCCAGTTTTCCCAACACCATTTATTGAAAAGGCCATCTTTCCACCACTGTATATTCTTGCCTCCTTTGCCATAGATTAATTGACCATAAAGGCATGGGTTTATTTCTGGGCCCTCTATTCTGTTCCATTGAGCTATGTGTCTGTTTTTGTGCCAGTACCATACTGTTTTGATTACTGTAGCTTTGTAGTATAGTTTGAAATGAGGGAGTGTGATACCTCCAACTTTGTTCTTCTTTCTCAAGAATGTTTTGGCTATTCAGGGTCTATTGTGTTTTTATACCTATTTTAGAATTATTTGTTCTAGTTCTGTGAAAAACGTCATTGATACTTTAATAGGGATTGCATTGAATCTGTGGATTGCCTTGGGTAGTATGGTCATTTTAATATTAATTCTTCCAATTCATGATCATGGTACAACTTTCCATTTTTTATGTCATCTTCAATTTCTTTCATCAATGTCTTATAGTATTCTCAATACAAATATTTTACCTCCTTGGTTAGGTTTATTCCTAGATATCTTATTCTTATTGATGTGGTTATAAATGGGTTTGTTTTCTTAATTTCTCTTTCTGCTACTTTATTATTAATGTACAGAGATGTGGCAGATTTCTATATATTAATTTTATATCCTACAACTTTACTGAATTCATTTATTAGTTCTAATAATTTTTTCATGACATCTTTAGGATGTTCTATATATAGCATCATGCCATCTGCAGTGACAGTCTTACTTCTTCCTTTCTAATTTGGATGCCTTTTATTTCTTTTTTTGTATCTAAATTCTCTTGTTAAAACAGCCAATGCTATGCTGAATAAAAGTGGAAGGAGTGGGCAACCTTGTCTTTTTCCTGAACTTAGAGGAAATGCTTTCAGCTTTTCACCATTGAGAATGATGTTAGTTGTAGGTTTGTCTTATATGTCCTTTATTATTTTGCAGTATGTTCCCTCTAAACCCACTTTACTGAGAGTTTTTATCATACATGAATGTTGAATTTTGTCAAAAGCTTTTTCTGCATCTATTGAGATGTTCCTCTGATTTTTATTCTACAATTTGTTAATGTGGTGTATCACACTGATTGATTTGCAGATATTGAACCATCCTTGCATCTCTAGGATAAATCCCACTTGATCATGGTTATGATCCTTTTTAATGTACTGTTGAATTAAGTCTGCTAATATGTTGATTTTTGCATCTGTGCTCCTCAGGGATACTGGCTTGTAATTTTCTCTTTTGGTGTCCTTTTCTATTTTTGGTATTTGGGTGATGCTGGCCTCATAGAATGCATTTGGAAGCGTTTGTTCCTCTTCAGGGTTTTGGAATAGTTTGAGAAGGATAGCTGTTAACTCTTCTTTAAATTTTTGGTAGAATTCACCTGTGAATCCATCTGGCCCAGGACTTTTGTTCATTGGAAATTTTTGATTACCAATTCCATTTCATTACTAGTAATTGATCTGTTCATATTTCCTATATCTTCCTGACTCAGTCATGGGACATTGTACATTTCTAGGAATTTGTCCATTTCCCCTAGGTTGCCCATTTTACTGACGTATAATTGTCTGTAGTAAACTCTTATGATCTATTATTTCTTCAAATAAGTTCTCTGCTCCTTTCTCTCTCTCTCTCACTCTCTCTCTCTCTCTCTCTTTCTTCTAGGACCCTATCATGTGAATGTTAGTATGCTTGACATTGTCCTAGAGGTCTCTTAAAGTGTCCTCATTTTTCTAAATTCTTTATTTTTCTCTTTTCTGTTCAGTTTGAATGATTTTCACTAGTCTGTCTTTCAGTTTGCTGACTCATTCTTCTTATCACCTAATGTATTATTGATCCCTTCTAGTGTATTTTTTATTTGTTGTTGTATTCTTCAATACAATTGTATTTTCTAACACTTTGTTAAACTTCTCACTGTGTTCATCCATTCTTCTCCCAAGTTCATGAGCTTCTTAGGATCATTACTTTGAAATGTTTATCAGGTAGATTGTTTACTTGATAAACATGATTGCTTAATTGTGTTCTTCATTTGGAACATTTTCTTTTGTCACCTCATTTTGCCTAAATTTCTGTTTTTATTTCTATGTATTAGGCAGGTTGTTTACATTTCACAGTCTTGAAGAAGTGGCCTCATATAGGAGTTTTCCTATGGGGCCCAGCAGCACATTCCCCTCTGTTCACCAGAGCTATATGCTCTAGGGCTTCCCTCATGTGGGCCACATGGATCTTTCTGTTGTGGCAGCACTGACTACTATGGGCACACTGGTATGTGGGGCTGGTCCTCAGCCTGGTTGGCTGCCAGGCCCTGCCTTGTGCAGAAGCTGCTTGCCACTGGTGAGTGGGGCTGGGTCCCGGCATAGTTGACTCTTTGGCCTGGGAAATCCCAGGACTGGTACTTTCCATGGGTGGGCGAGGTGGTGTTGGGGTGGCTGGCAGCAGGGTTTATGGCATCCCAGGGTTGGTGCCAGTCCATTAGTGGGCAGAGCCTGGTTCTGGCATCACAGGTTGCATAGCCTGGGGTGTCCCAGGACAGCTGGCTTTGGGGCCCAGGGGGTCCTGCACCTGGTGTAGGCCCAGTTGTGGGCAGGGCCTAGTCCTAGGCCAGCTGGTTACAGGGACCAGAGGGTCTTGTGACTGGTGTCGGCCTGCTGGTGAGCAGAGCCAGGTCCTGGGCCCACTGGGGGGCAGTGCTGGGTCCCAGTGAAGCTGGCTGACAGGTTTAGGAGGGGCTGCAGCTAAAGCTGGCCCACTGGTGGGCATGGCTGGATCCCCATGTGGCTGGATGCTTGGCCTGTGGGTTCCCAGGACTGGTGTCCATTGACTAGATGATGAGTAAGCCCCCAGCACTAATAGGCTAGAGGGAGGACTCCAAAATGATGCTTATCAGCCATCATGTTGTGGTCCAATCAGCTCCCAACATCTCAATTCAAACACCATCAGTATTAGCAAAACAACATAAAAGGTATTATTTTATTGCAAAAGAGACATAACCTCCATTTCAAAGATGACTGCCACTTGGTAAACCTTCCAGTTCTTAGAGAAATGAATTGTACACTCACTCTGCAATTAATACCTCTAGCTTTCTAACACTCTCATCTGTTTCATTCAGTGTAAATTGACTTTATCATTTCTCTGTTCCAAACAGATTTATCAGATTCAAGTTCTCAGAATTTGGTAATTTCTCAGCCAAGTGTCTTTATACATATTTCTCATTTAAAGTGTAGCTAATTTTGTTAGGTGTAAATTGGAATTTATTGCGTCAAGTAATACTTGGGAAAAACATTGAATCCTTCAGTCTACTGGAAGCGTCCTCTTCCACTTCCTCTTCCTTCTGGATTGACTTGAGTTGAAACAGTATTAGTGGGGTTATAATTGCAAGACACTTAACTTTGAATAAAGACAGTAATAAACAATGGTCACAAGCTGAAAAAAACTGACTTCAGAAAGAATTTGCATATATAAGATAAGGTGATAAACATATGTTGTTCTGTCACCTCAGTCTTTTCGATGAAACATGTTTTCTATTTTCTAAGATCTACTGATTAACTAATTAGGACAAACGAACTAGAAGTCAAATCCTAAACAGCAAATATGGATTGACTATTCCACAGCATGGATACTATTTGATAGAGATATCGTGAGCACAGTAATCCCAGATGGTGAGAGACCTTTAATACTAGTTAATTTTATTCAACTGCATAGCTTGTCAGACACTTGGAAGTTATTTTGTAATCATTTTACTTTCAATCTTTTGAAGTTTTGAAAACCTTGATTTAGAGGGTTTTTCCCTCCCCAGTGGCAGCTACTGCCTCCTCTTCCTCCTCAACACTCATGAGGACAGAATGTAGAGTCATTCAAATATCTGACTTTCAAAGAGTCTATAATTCAGAATTGTGGGTTTAAAATTTTTCTTGAAAGTAGGATCAATTAAGAGGATGCCAATAATGTTTTTTCATAAATAATTGTTTTCAGCAAATGGCTAAGAACAACTGTAAACTAAAATCTCACACTACTTAATTACCTGTGAATACAAAATTGGGTAGAAATACGTTATCCAAATTGGTGTGTGTAGTGTGTCTTATAGGAAAAAAATGTGGGGAACAAAAGAGCTGTATTTTCCTAAGAATATAACTTGCCACAAAAGGAATATTAGTAATGTAACTGGGAAAAGCTCAAAGTTCATATTCTACCCAACACCATTCGATCTAAATAAGTCAATGTGTACAGTGTGGCAAATTAAGCAAATAGCAAAGAGTAATTTTCTCTGCAAAAGGGGACTATTAACAAACAGAATATGCCATCAGCATTAAGGTTCCAGAAACACTACTGAAAGTAATTTACAGGTTGGCCAATGATTACATTTTTCATCCTCATTTGTACTCAAGAGAATTATTTTTAATTAAAATAATTCACAGAGCCCAATGCAGTTTGACATATAGTGGATGAAAATAAAAGTTGGCTAGGTTGTTTATATTTGTTTAGCTTGTTTGGGTTGTTTGCCCCTTCTTTCTCACTTTTTTATGAAATCTCAGCTACAGAAGATTTACTGCGTTAACAGTGTGAAGTGTAAAGGAGAAAAATGGAAAGGTGTTGTTTCTGTTTACCTGGGTTTTCATACCTCTGAGGAATTTTATTATATTCACATAAATTGACATAAGAGTTCCAGACCTACTGTCTGTGCCTAACACCAGCTTGGCTATTTTATTTATCTGGAAAACAAAGCCAAATGCTCCCTGGTCTCACATTCTGTGAAGTTCTGTTCCTATAAGATGGTGTTTTACTCATCAAATGTTGAATCCTGCCAAATATCAGCCAATCTTCTAGGCACTGGGGATAAATTAATGGAAAAATAGACAAAGATACCTGCCCTTGTGTAGCTTACTTTCCAGTTGGGGAAAATAAACAATAAACAAACTGAATTAGTGAAATTGTATATGTTAGAAAGTGGTGAGCATGTGGAAAAAACTAAAAAGGAAGGGAAAAAAACCTAAAATGCAATTTTACATAACAGGTTAATAGCAGGTTGATAACTTCTCAGAAGATAAAATCACATCTTCTGGCTCCTCTTGTTGCTGTTTAAAAGGTTCTTTCAGTCTAACTGTTGTCATAATTGATCCAAATTTGTTTACAGCTGCTGTAGAGGGTATGAGTTATACTCCACAACAACATGCAGGGCTGTAAAAAGCTACAATAATTTTCAAAAACAAAATTTCCACATGGCCAGGAATTTACTATTCAGTTTCTGTGGTTGGGATTTTCTTGACTCCCAAGGACTGTACACAAACTCATAATCTTATTTTGGGTTCCCCTGGCCTCTTTTTCTCATTGGTCACCACAAATACACTCAATATCTAACCCAAATGTTGCTTGAAGATATTCAGCATAAGGACTATTGTCAGCTCTTACTCCTACACCATCTATACAGCTTTTCACTCTGAAGGGCTTTTTAGTGCTATGAGGATGAGCAGTACCAATCTTTTTATTCTTTGGACCTGCCTCAAACCCTGTCCATTTCCCCATGGACAGCTTTTCTTAGCCTCTAATTTTCTGCCACTTCTCCAAAATCCCTCACTTCCCAGTGATTCCTACCCAACATACACTCATGGAAGCTCAAGATTGCCTCTTACTTCCTAGAAGAAATGGCATGGAAGGAGTCGTTGACACCAGCCAGCTATATTCCTTCTCCCCTCCCCCAGCTTTCTCTTTTACACCTTTATGTAAAAGGGCATGGGTGTTTCCTGTTGAATTAGCCCTGTGTGGATTAATTCAAATTAAGAATGCTGGATAGCCCTGGGGTGGGGCAATGTGATTATCATATGCCTCTTCTGATTATCACAGAAACTGAGAGGTGGACTGGGCAGGGAAGTATCAGCTCCTGTTATGGATGTGGAAATGAGGCAGGTAGACAGAGGGTAAAGTGAGAGATGGAGCCAGGACGGAAAACCAGGTCTTCTAGATCCACAGTCTAAGCTGTTAATCACTGCAGAAAGACAGAAGGAAATACTTGACCATGCAAAACAAGTTCATCAGTCTGAATTTCTTTGACAATTCTTTTCTTCATTTGCATGTTTGCCTTTCTTCCCCTCTGGACTTACGCTATTTCTTAACTTTTCTATGTGATCCCCTAGGTCCTCATAGCAGCACCTATAAACAGCTCTACATTTTTAGACAGTACACCACAGTTCTGCCTTTCTCCACAGGACTTCTGCACATACCTTAGCATCTCTTCTCCCATGACCTTTATTTTCCCACACATGATATGCCCCTTCATGTGAAGAAACTATATTTTGTTTCCTCAAAGAAGAGACGGATTAATGATTATATTCCCTTTCACCAGTATTTCCCAAACTATGTTCTACGGATACCAGTGCTCTTCAGCAAAAAAATAGGTTCTTTGATAAAATGTGGTTGAAAATATTTGTTTAAACAAATTTCATTGGGATAGGATCCTCAGAATGTTCCCGGTGTTAACATGCATAAGTCTCTCCAAGAGGGGGAAAAATGCATAAAGAATGTCCCCAATGTTTTGTCAATACAACACTTTTTCTGGCAGAATACCCATCAGCATTGTCTAAGACACTGAAGTTCAAAGAATACAGTTTGGGAGGTGCCATCCTGAACCTCTCTTTCCCTGTTGCCTACCCAAGGATGCTTGTCATGGCTTAATGCTGGGCAGCCACCTTTTATACACATCATGTAATTTGGTCCTTTAAGGACCAAATGAGGAAACTTAAGTTTAGAGATATTAAATTGGGTTTCTGAATCTAGCAGTATGACTGATTAGGTATTCCAAAGAAACTGTCTACTTAAAATAGCTAAACTTATGGATAAATAAAGTTTAAAATATATTATCGAGTTGGCACAAAATCAGAAATCCACAGAACCCTGGGAGGTAAGCCAATGTCAACACGGGTTTTGATATGAATGTTTCTAGCTACACTCTAGAGACCTTAAAGCTTCTTTTGACGGCTTCATTGGTTCCAATGAAGGTAGGAAATTCAATAGAAAATTCATGAATAAAGCTGGGAAAGCAAAGAGATCTTTGCTCAACTTAAGCATAAAAAATAAATAAACCCCTCATGCAGAAAGAGACAGAAAAGTAAGTTGCCTATTTGGACTCTCTGGTGCTGGATAGAGAGATTAAAAATAAGCCCTGAGAAGTCATATTTATATGCTAGGTCTCATGCAGGATTGCAGTCTGAATTTATGGTTACCATTATGGTTTGAAAAACTTCAACTACAAAAGTTAGGTTAAAGTGGTCTCAGGTTGGTAGTGATCATAGATATTTGGCAGAAACAAATGCAAATTCTCTTTGGAGGAACTCAAAGTTAATTCAGGCTTCAAAGAATTCCACACATAGAGTTCCAAGTAAAAGGGCATTTTACAGTCAAAAATAATAAAATAGGTCAGGATAAAAGACATCATGAATAGAATCCAGTAGAAATAAGGTGCAGTATGTACAGAACGACAAATGCTTCAGATGGTAGATTTGGACACAGAATTCAAAATCACTGTATTTAATATCTTTAAACATAATAAAGGAGCATGAAATTCTGATTAGAGAACAAGCATACCTGAAACAACAGAACTCTGTAATGAAAAATATAACTGAATTTTAAACCTTAGTGTATAGTTTAAACAGCAGAGTTCATGTAGCTGAAGACAAATGTCCTGGAAAAGAGATCTGAAAAAATCCAGAGCACAGCCAATAGATTGAAAATATAAAGGGAGGGTAAGAGACAAGAAGAAAAGCAATGGAAGATCTGAAATACTTTTAATCATAGTTTACAGGAAGATAAAATGGAGAAGGAATATCTAAAGATAAAATGGATGAAATTTTCCAGACTGTTTGAAAAACACCAGAATTCAGATCTAAATGCTGTTGTCTTTTAAAAAGTCTGGCATATTCCAAGCCAGATGAATAAAAAGAAATTTAAACCTTGACACATTAAAGTGAAACTGAAAAGTACCAAAGAAAACCAGAAAATCCTAAAAAACTTCTTAAAAAACAAAAGACCAATTATCTAACACCTTGAAGATATGCTTCAACTGTCTTCCAGCTTCATTTTAGCTTTCAGACAATTTGAAAGAAAGTCAATCTATAATCTTATACCAAGTAAAACATCTTTCAAGGGGAAATATGAAATAACAATTAGGAAAAAAAATACCAGAGAAAAGCTAAAGGATGTGCTTTAAAAAGATGAACCCAAATGGAAGGTCTGTATTTAATAAATAAATGGTGAGCAAAGGTAATGATAAATATTTAGATACAACTAAACAAATATGAACTGTACCATAATAATAATGCCTACTTTGTGTGTAGGGAGGAAGAGGCTCTAAACAAAAGACCATAAAATAATGTCTTATATATTAAATATGAACATTAAAATAGGATAAACACTAAAGAATTGACATAGAGTGCCTAAAAGTAGAGGAAAATTGAATGAGATGAAGAAAAGAAATCCAAAAGGTAAGAAAAAAGGGAAATAAACATTAAAAAAAAAAAAGAAACTGCTTTTAATAAGATCAGTGGAAAGAAATCCAAATATATCAGTGGATTGTAGTGTTGATGCCCATCTGTTACAGACCATCAGAGATATACCTATAGTCAAAGATGGTTGGGTTTATTGCCTCACTGTCACAAGGAAGAGAGCCTACCATGGGGGACCACAGGACATCTCAAGAGGTTTTAGAAGGAATTTATAATAAGATTTGGTCACGTTGAGTGATTGGAAGGAGGATTTAAGGATTTGATTCGTTCAGGACTGAATATTGTTAGGAAGCAGGAAAAAGTCTATGAATAGGTATCTCAATGAATTTTACCTAAGAGGTACGAGAAATGAAGAGGGGCTAAATATGTAATTAGTACAGAAGCAGTAGTTACTAGTGTTAATCAGACAAGGGAATTATTTGGTTATTTTTTTGGTTTGGATAATGCTTTTGTTTGTGCTGCAACATGATTAATGGAGAGCTCTTGTTTGTGCCTTTCTCCATCACGGTCACAGTGAGACCTTATCTGATGTTCATGTTCTCTGGAATTGTTTGTGTTTCACAGGAGAACACCATAACTCGGCCATGAGTGCCTGCCCAGGTCCTATAAACACCAAGACCTAACTCTTATCTCCAGGTCTGCTTGTGGATATAAGGGAATGCTTTTCTCTACTTTTCAACAATAACTGTAAATTGACTAAATTTACCAGAGAAAAGACAAAGATTATTAAACTCACCTCAAATTTTATGTTGTTTATAAGAGAACTAAAGCATATGAACACAGATAATTAAAAGTCAAATGATGGAAAATAAATACTAAGTAAATACTAGCCAGAAAGAAAAAATGTGAAATTATATTAATATTTGACAAAATAGACTTCAAGTCCAAAACCATTATTAGAGAAAAGCAATTCATAATATAATAATAAAAAGTTCAATTTATCATAAGGGCATCACAGTTCTAAATATTTATTTATTTAATTCCATAGCATCAAATATGTAAAACAAAAATTGAGAGATAAAGGAAAAAATATAAAAATCCACAATCATGGTGGGAAATTTTTAAATAGTATTGTTGGAAATGTTCAAATATTTACCAAACTGAACAAAATAGTATTATAAACTACTATGTGCCCATCACCCAGCTTTCTGTTGAAGTATACTGCCTATTTGTATCTCTTTTGGGGGAATTATCTGTTTATATGCTCTGTAAATTATCCAATGTGTTTTTATGGTCTCCATAATACTCATTTCACTCTTCCCCCATTGCATAACAGTAAAGCAGTTTAGATAGAATAAACTATCCAAGGGGATTGGCAGAAGCCAGTTAAAGCAATTCCATCCCTCTTGTGACAATAATTGATTCAGGTGACACAGATTTAAACCAATCAGTACTTGGCAGTCTCCTGTGCAGAGCTGATTGAGTCACAGATATTTTAGTCAGTACAAAGCTCAGGACTTTTGTGTAATGACAGGTGAGTAAGGAGTCAGGTAGCCCCAGATACTCCTGGCAATCATTTGAACCCATGATGAAAGCCAACCCAAGGGTTGGGATCACGAAAAATGAGAAGGAAAGTAGCCAGAGCCTAGTAAAATTGTATTAGAGGAGAATTTATGTTGAACTTCTCATTGTTTAAACCAGTTTGGGTCAGTTCTTTGGCTTGCAATGTCAAAAATGATAAAAGAGTTATTTTTCTTCCTGTTATGAAAATTTTTTTAAATTTGTTTTGTCTTTGTAAATTAGTCTGGATACCTTGATGCTAATCCTGTTATATATGTGATAATGTGTTTTTAAAGTTTGTCATTTATCTTTTAACTTAGTTTATGGAATTTTTCTTTTCACACATGAGAGTTAGTTCCAGGATTTTGGTGGCAAAAAGTTACACAATTTCCGAAGTCCTCATTCAAAAGAAGTACAATTATAAAAACAATTTAAATTATGAAAGTAAATATTTTAGATGAGAAAAAAATTACAACGAACTACAAATATAAAAGAGATGGTAAATACTATAAGTATCACAAACTTTTGATGATTTTTTCATGTATCAAAGATTGTATAACATTTCTATAGAGAGGATAAAAGTTAATTTAGTTTTTTCTACAGTTTGATTAATATTTATGTTTTATTATTAAAATTGAGACACATAAAACCTGAGACTTTACCCACAAATATACTCAACTATTTGGAGTACTGTTAAAAATTTGGGCTCTACAAGCACAGGAATTCTGATAAATTTTACTTCACTGAATTCCCAAGGGAAATTTTTTTTTAAATGTGTGTTGTATTTATAATTGTAATGCTGCATTAATCAGTACATTTCCAACAGGAAAGAACTTCCATTTTTGACTAGTCATTGGAAAAAAGTAAATCCTCTGTAAATTTTATGTATCTGCTATGTGGGAGAATTTTCCACAGGCCAGCTGCTTACTCCTTAATTTCAATCATGTTTTGTTTCCATGCACAAAAGTTATTGTAAATCACCTAAATATATGCAACTAAATCTAAATTGGATATATTCCTCACTCAACACTTCTTCCAAAAAATATCCCTGGACAATCCACTGCCTCCTGACATGGAAGCAAATGTAACAGAGGGAAAGTTTGAGCAGAGGGAGATGGTGATATAAATGAAGATTAGCGAACTTTTTCTGTAAAGGGTCAGATAGTAAATGTTTTAGGGTTTGAGGACCATAAGGTCTCTGTCACAGCTATTCAACTCTGCCATTGTAGCACCAAAACATCCATAAATAATAGGAAAAGGAATGAATACGGTGTTTTTCTATTAAACTTTATTTATAAAGACAGATGGTGGGCTGGATTTGCCGACCTCTGATCTAAACCAGTTGAAGTGAAAATATCATTCCAGTGTATATTTCACATAAATATATGACCATTTGAGCATATTTAAGACCCCCTGTGACCCTTTAAGGAGTGCAAGTCAGCATAGTATTAAAGTTTAATAATCATTAGTGTCAAAAGAAATCTGCCTCTAATCACAAATATTTACATTTCATATCCTAAGTAATTTTTGCTTCCTATGACTTGTTTTAGGTATTCCCTATACAGAGGCATATAGTTGTCTATCTTCCAAAACTTTAGAATTGTTTCCTTTTTGTGTTTATGTCCTAAGTCTCTATGAAATTTACTGTTTCGAATGGTGTAATTTAGGGATCTATTTTTTTATAACACTTTAAATTTTCCCAGGAACATTTATTGAAAAATTTTTCTCCCCACTGATCTGAAGTGTCACTTCTATCATAATATTAAACACTGAACTATGATTCTTTTTCTTCTTTTTATTAAGATCTCTTAATTCCTTCAGTAAATTTAATATTTTCTCCATAAGGAATAAAGACATAATACATTTCTGTTAAGTTAATTTCAACATACTGTGCCATTTTTGTAGCTTCAGTGAGTATAATTTTTTTTCTTGCTACAGTTTTGAATTAGTTTTTGCAGGGATATACAAAGCTATTGGCTTTTGCGTGTTCATTATGTATCACGCCACTTCTTATCTAATATTTGTCAGTTCTTTTGAAGTTTCAAGGTAGATGATTATGTTGTCTGTAATAAAATTTAACCCACTGTGGCCTACATTTTAATTTTCTTTTTTTCTTTTAGTATCAGGGTTATGCTAGCTTATAAAATGAGTTGGGTAGTAATCCATCCTTTTGTATTTTCTGGAACAATTGTAAAACTTGGAATTATCTGTTCCTGTGTTCTTTGAAGTTATTATAGAGAATTCATCTGTAAATTATGAATGTTTGGTGCCTTTTGAAGGGTAGATCTTTCATTACCACTTAAATTTATTTTAAAGACATGATCCAAGAAGAATAAAAAGATTATACCAATTAGTAATAGTACAGTCTCATATTCTTATACATTTGCCACCTCTGCATGTGGCCGTGTTTCTATTCTTGCTGTTGTTTTCTTTTGTGAGAACTTGTGAATACTTGTCAAGAATTTATTATCTTTTTTTAAAAAATAGCTGTTTCATTGATATACTCTCATCTCTATTTGCTTAACTTTTGCTTTTACACTTCCAATTTTCTTCTTTCTTTGAGTTTATTTCAGTATGCTTTTTCAAACTAAAGGTTATTACATATTTATTCTCCCCTTTCATTAAAAAATTATTTAATGGTATGCATTTTCTTTAGAGTACTGCTTGCTTATTCTACAATTTTATATTCCTTGTCCATTTCAAAGTGTTTGTTAATTTCCATTTTCTATTCACTGTTCAACACTTGAATTATGTAAAATAGGGTTTTAAATATTTTAAATAATGAAATTTTGAAGATATCTTTTGTGGGTGATTTTTAATCGTATTTCATTAGACATCTCTGATGTGTGGTCTATGTGATACCAATATTTTCGAATTTGTTGAGACTCTCTTTCTACCTAATATGAGCTCAAGTTTTTCAGGTATTCCATATGTGTTTGAAAATATGTGTTCTGCACTTGTTGAGTTTGGTAGACAACATATCAGTATTGGTACTATACCCACCAATATTTCTAAGTCTCCACTCCTCCTCGGGAAATAAAACCTGCTCCTCAGGCAGGTTTTATTTCCCTGCCCGCTTAGACTCAGCTATGGCCATGTTACTTGTTTGAGAGAATAATATGAGTGGAAGTGACATGTGTTACTCTTAATGGAAGCAAGAAAGAGCTAGTGGCACAATTTCCTGTGCAATCCTCCCTTGTAGCTGTAATTTCTGGAGCTTCATTTTGAGATGGTGGCATGAAAAGATGGTGGAGCCTCTCCCAGCCTGATCCCTGAATATTGACTCTGTAGAACAGGGCTCCCCTGCTGAGTCACTAGTGCATGTAGCATGAGTGAAAAATAGCCTTTCTTCTTTAAGCCCTGAGATTTGAGGATTATTTGTTAGTATAATGTTCCATCAGTCAACTTAAGCCAATTTATGCTGTCAAAACAACCCCAAAACTGTGATGGCTTATAGCAACAATGACTTTTTGCTCACGTGATATAGCCCGACGGGGGGGCTCTGGATTTTGCTCTAGGACCTAGGATGAAGGAGCAGTGCCTCTCACACACTCTTGATGCTATGGCAGAGGGAACAACAGAGATGGTGGTACACATGATGCCTCTTAAAGCTTGTGCCTAGAAGTGGATCATGTCACTTGCACTCACATTGCTCTAGCCAAAGGTGCATCGTATAGCCAAGCCTGGAATCAATGGTGTTCAAAGAATTACGCTTTCATTAGGGTGGTCCTAATAGGGAAGAGGTAGAAGGGAAGGCAGTACATATTTTGACAATAATAAACTCTAACATATAAAGCATAACTTAGTCCAATATACATCACTTTCTGTTTCTGTTTGATATGTCTGTTTTTGAGAGAAGTGTATTAAAGTCTTTCAGTTTGATTGTGGGACTATATCTTATTGTCACTGCATTAGTTTCCCTTTGTACATTTCAAAGAAATGTTGCAAAATGCATACTGTTTCATAACCATTACATCCTCTTGGTGAGTTATTATGTTATAATTGGGAAATATCTTAATTTGTCCTTTTTTTAAGGTTTTCACCTTAAATTTGTTTTCTCTGATAACATTACCGCACATGATTAATTTTTATTATTTTCACCAGTACACATTGTAAAGAAACTGAGGGCAAGATTCTGAAGCCAGAATTTGTCTTTGTCTTGGTTCAAAACCTGGCTCTGCTACTTACTACCTATGTGAGCTTGAGTAAGGTGACTAACTGAAACTGAGCAAGACCCTAGTCTTTGCCCCCCATGTCCTCAGCCTGTCTTTTGTCTGTAGAAAAACTTTAGCCAAAGAATAAGTTTAATCAGAGAAGTGAGAAAATGAAAAAGCAAAGAAAAGCAGTCAAACAGGACAAAATAATAATAGTTTATACAGTAAGCAAAGTCAAGGATCTTTAGTTCCTTCTCAAGGGCTATAGAAAATATTCTGAACCATATCCTGTGAGCTGTCTTATAGATATTGAAACCCCACCAGGTGGAAGAAGTTAACTACATGATGACCAGACTGTAGCCATGACATAAGCTGCCACAACTCCGAGAATTGGCCTCAAAGAAATGGGAACAAACTGACCCTGGAACTGAAGACTAACTGTACTTAAAACGATCAAGATGACACTGATCATACCACCAAGGACCAATTTCAAGATGACTATCAGAGCTGACTGTGCTGTTTCTACATAGCCCCTCCCTCCGTCTATAAAAGCTCTTGCCCACTGGTTGTCAGCTGGTGGGGGGAGTCGGCCTTTGGACCACCCCGCCATTGCCAGCATCCAAAATAAAGTAAACTTTCCACCAACCTTGCCTCTTTATTGGCTTTTGAGCGGCGAGCAGCCAGACCCCACTTTCAGTTATATAACTTCTCTGTGCCTCAATTTCCTTGTCTGTAAAATAAAATTAATAATAGGTCTACCTCCTAGCATTGTTGTGAATATTGGAATTATGTCTGGCACAAGTCTAAATGAGTATTTACATGCTTTTAAAAAATTATTTATCTAGTGTCTTTTGTAAAGTAAATAATGGCAGGATTTGGATTGCTTCGTTTTTATTACATACTGAGAATTTTAGTAGATTAGCTTAAACTAGTCACAGCTATTGTGATTACTAATATTTTTGGACTAATTATTTTTTCTTTTCTTAAGACTTTACTTATCATGCTTTCTCTTTTTTTTTTCTCTTCTGTCTTTTGTTGGGTATGTTAGATTTCTTTTATTCCATTGTTTTTCTAAACTGGTTTAAAACTTATTTTATTTCTATTCTTCTAAAAACTTTTAATATAGCACAACTACTTACACTGACATTTTCCTAGTAAAATGTGTTTTAATTAACGTCTCTATACTTCCACCTCTAGTCTCTACCTCACTTCCAGTGTTGATCGAGTTTATAATCTTTGCCCTAGATTGTAAAAGTAATCATTTCTTTAAACAAGGAATACAATTAAGACTGTAAAGTTCATGTATCTATTTCCTTGCCATCACTTTTGCATGCCATCCTATTCACTTGGAATTATTTTTCTTGTTATTAGAGCATACTACTCTCAACTTTATGAATGAAACTCTCCTAAAGACACCCCCATGCTGCAGAGGGATAAATTGGAAGATTGGGATTGACGTACACACACTACTATATATAAAATAGGTAACTAATAAGGACCTACAGGGAACTCTACTCAATACTCTGTAATGGCCTATATGGGGAAAGAATCTAAAAAAGAGTGGATATATGTATATATATAACTGATTCACTTTGCTGTACACCTGAAACTAACACAGCGTTGTAAACCAACTATACTCCAATAAAAATTTTTTTTAAAAGACATCCCCGGGGCTTCCCTGGTGGTGCAGTGGTTGGGAGTCTGCCTGCCAATGCAGGGGACACGGGTTCGAGCCCTGGTCTGGGAAGATCCCACATGCCGCGGAGCAACTAAGCCCGTGAGCCACAACTACTGAGCCTGCGCGTCTGGAGCCTGTGCTCCGCAACGGGAGAGGCCGCGACAATGAGAGGCCCGCGCACCGCGTTGAAGAGTGGCCCCCGCTCGCCGCAATTGGAGAAAGCCCTCGCACAGAAACGAAGACCCAACACAGCCAAAAATAAATAAATAAATAAATTTAAAAGACACCCCCATGCTTATAAGCTGCTAGTGCTTCTTCAATACAATTCTATCTCTAGTCAATCTCAGGGCTTCCTCACAATTTCTTTTGCTCTGAAATTTCCCCTTCTATTTCTGACCATGAATATGTATTCACTTAAAACTTTTTACCATCATTTTAAGAGTTTGATAAGAGGAGAAAACTCCCTTGTGTTTTCCCTACTCCATTTTGAAATCACAATTATATCGAAGACTATTTTAAGAGTATATGGTGACAGATGATGGATGGATTTAAAGGCTACTGATCACTGACTGAGAAACATTAATTATAAATATATTTACTTTAATTCATGAGCTACCAAATCTATTTCAAAATTTTCACAATTGTGCTTTCTGAATGTTAATAGTACTATCAGATTAGGTCCGTGAAACACCTAGATTTTATGAATCTTTAACAATTAACCAAGTCATAAAAATGTCCACAGTTAATTTTACTTTCTTCTTAACAAATACCTTAATATTCATTTATTTTCCTTACCACGAGCAATCTTAGAAGATTTGGAGCCATTTAGAAACAAAAGAAACATTAGCTATGATAAATTCAAGTGCCAATGGAATGGCATGTGAACAAAACACTTCTCATCTAATTTCCTTGTCTTTTCCTAATCTAAAAGAAATTTACCCTGGCCAGAATCATCTTTCTTGGGTGCAGATCCTGTTGCATTCTGAAGTTACATCGCATGACCTACCACGAAAATCTATATAATGGTCCCAACTTATTTTTACAGTTGATGTTCAAACAAATTAGTATGTACACTCCCCTGACTTTGTCCACACATCCCTGTGTTCACACCTTAGCTAATGCTATTAAGAATTCCAGGTATGGGATCTTCTAACATTTCTGATAGCTTAAATCCTACAAATTGTTTAAAATCCCATTACTATCCAAATGAAGCCATTTGGATTTCCTCAACAGTTTATACATTCTCTGGTTTTTCAATTCCAAGAGGACCTTGTTTCTTTGATGATCTTTATTCATCTTCATTTAATGATATAATTTTGTGCGATTATATTTTCTATGCTTTACACACACACATACCACCTGCACATTTGTATACTTCTGAGGAGCCTAAAGAATGTTTAACTCAACTTCAGTAGCCCCTGTAGGGATTAGTACAGCATCTTGCTTTTTTTTTTTTTTTTTTTTTAATAAAACTCTCAGTACATTTACAAATAGAATTGAATTGGATCACATTTCTTACTGGTACACCATTGAATAAATGTACAAATTTGACTACTGAATTGGATATGACTGGCAGGCCATTGTTTCTTTGGATTTTAAATGAAAAACTGGATTTTATCAGTTCTAGCCTGTCCTAGTCTACCATTAGCCCAATTTCCTACAGATGCTTCTGCTGTGCTTGGAGTCACCATCTTATAAATAACGACCTCAATATCAACCTCCTGAAATTAACCCTACATAACAAAGCATAATAAATGTAAAGCATCAGAGGAGTCTCACAGCAAGAATTTATCTTTGGCAAAAGGAGAAAAGATGCTAGGAGGAAGGTCCCACAGAAATGCTTTAATTTGTTGATGAGTGCTACTTACAGTTTGCAATCTCTGAACATTTGGTAAAACCCATTTATTTTGCTGATTAGCCATTCCAATGAGTGTTTAGGGAAAAGAAAGTCTCTGATCAATTCTAAAGTTCTATTCAAATACAAGCTTGATTTGTCAAGATGATCCTAAGCTAAACTGTCAAGTCTTGGTCTCTTCCTGTTTATGATGTCTTAGTCCCCCTGGGAGTGGCCCCGGTGAGAGGATAACTCATTTATACCTGGGCAGAACTGCATAGATAGAGAATGTTATATCCAGAAGAAATTTAGAGACAGACAAATCCAATCCTCTGAGCTTTGTTTTTGTCATTTCTAAAATGGGGAATTTAATCATGAAAAGCATGTATTAAGAAACTTCTAAAGTCAAAGCAAAATTTCCAAATGACCTATCTTACTTACATTTGGTTAATTCCAAAACAAGTAAATCACCAAAAAAATTGTACAACCTGGATTTCCCTAGGTCTTACAAGACAAGCCACATATTTCAATGGCTGTAGCTTTTGCTTGCCAATGCAGGACATCCAGCTCTCTTCTAAATTTCATTCAGTTATTTCTGGAAGTCCTTCAGAGTATGCCACAGGAGTTCTTAAACTGCCCTTTCTGTAGTGCTGGTCCTGCCCTGCCCTGGGATCCCTTGTTGATGTTTCGTCCACTGAACTTCTTAAGGGCACCTCACACTCCCACTGCACGCATTGTCCACCAGAACTGAGCTACATCGGCCCTGAGTGTGCTGCCTCCCAAGATCATAAATCCAAAATCTTTCTAAGTGTCACCTGGAATCCTCAAAGCACTGCAGTGACACTCTATTCCAAAAGAAGTATGAAGCATCCCTCTTCTCCACTCTCTGTCAACACGTTTCATTAAGAACAAGGCAGTGCTGTTTATCAGCTGAAATAGCAGAATAATCAAAAAATAATAAATTGATAAATTCCTTAGGGGAAGTCTTGCTCATTCCATCTTATAGCTCTTCTTCAGCCAGTAGGCAGTGTCTCCTCTTTTGGTCACAATATGGCTGCAGGAGGACCAAGCTTCACATTATCACATGATGTCGATCAGGAATAATCATGCATAACTTTAAAGTAAGCAAAAAGAGTACTGCATGCCCTGCCTAGTGCACCCATCTTAATTATACCTTAATGTATCTCAAGAAGAAAGAAAGGCATACAGGGCTTGTCATTCCTCAGATACATTTCTTTTTTTATAAAAGAAATTTTGGCTAGAATTGGCTCAAAGTGCTATCCCTAACTTTAAGAGTGCAAACATATCTGGCATCTTTAAATTCTATATTAGGAAGCTAGTAAGAAAGATGGCAGATGAGCATGGCTTGTGCTTGCCCAGCTCACTGAGTTCTTTAGAAGACTCATTGAACTTCTGCCTGGGACCCTTCTTTCCAGAAGTAGCAGACAATATCTTTGGAGCTCAAGGCTGTATGGAAAATGTCTTAGACAGAACTTGTTCTATTCTCTAAAAACTGTTCCCTCTTAGATATGTGTGTATTCCCCGCTCTTGTTCCTGAATCCACCCCCCCTGTAAACAAACTCCTGGTAAGTTGGCCAACTTAGTTTACCGTAAGTGTCTGATCTTGCCTGAGAAGTGGTAGTGAATACAGCTTGAGCTCAAGGCTGGGGTCCTGATACCCCAGTAAGAAGGAGAGCAACATCTACCTAGAGGCAGCTCAATCATTTGCCAAGAACAGTAGCTAAGAGGAAGTGAATAACCTGGAATTTGCTCCCAACCCTAATATTGTAGATTAGTAAGGACTAGCATGAAAAGAAAAATCCTGAAAAATGATCGAGAACATCTGGTTTCTAGTGCCAAATTTGCCCAACCAGAATTTAGTCTTTGAGTCTCATTTTCCTCATCTGAAAGATAAGTGTCAAGTTACATAAAAATTGTGACATTACAGTTCAACATGGCATGATTCTATAAAATTTAATTCATCCCTGGACCATACATCCTTCAAAAGAGAGTAGAAATAAGTTGACCGTTAAGCTAAACAAGAAGTGTGGAGAAACTGCCAAATGTAAGGCTATTATATTTTTCTTGGCAAATGTTCCACAATCTACCCAAACTAAAACTGTGATATATCAAGGCATAATACAGAGAATACTGGGCAAGGCCTTTGCCAATAACTAGCTATATGACATGACATCAGTAAGTTATTTACTTTGTCTGAGCCTCAAGTCCAGAGAGGTTAGACTTAATGCCTAAGTTCTCTTCTGGCTCTAAAATATTATGATATAGGATGTAGTTCTTTATTACTCTCATGTCTCCACTCAACTCTCAACAAGGACTTAATGCTAAAAATAACTCTTCTCTCCACTGTAATTTAAAGAGGTAAACAGAGTTTGTGACAATAAAACCAAAGCAAAGAAGACCAAAAACCACAAAGTTCAGTGTATTACATTTGCCTTTATCAGGGAAGGGCATCTTTGAAGAGCTAGATAATTGATCACTAATCTCTAAATTAACAGCTCACTGTTTCTTATGGATCAGCTCAAGCAATTCCAAAATTATTTTTAAAAAAATAAATGAGTTTAAAACATTAATAATATTGGAACTAAAGTTATGTATAATATCTTTATACACAAAAAATACATATAGAAGAAAGCAATGGACATCTTGTAACTATAATGCTGATGGAATAAAGCCAGACTCCAAAGAAGACACATGTATGATTTCATTTATATAATGTCCCAAAACAAACAAAAGTAATTTCTGATATTAGAAGTCAGAATAGTGGGAGAGGGTAGTGACTGGAGGAGGATAAGAGCTGAGGTATCTGTATGCTGGGGATCTTCTACTTCTTGATCAGGATATACAATTATGCTCATTTCATGGAAATACATAAAGCTGTACACCTATGATTATTGCTCTTTTCTGGGTGTTTATTATACTTCAATAAAAATATTTTATATGGGTAAGTACTTATATTGATCTCTTTAAGAGTCATAGAATGAACGAGTGTTCATTTTTATCATTTTAATCATTTAATCATAAATGAATTAACCATAAATGATGTTATCATCATTTATCATTAATCCAGAGGGCACAGATAATTAATATTTCCCAATAATTTTTTTTCTTAAAAAATACTGGGGTATATTACATAAAAGTTTTTAAATTGGTTGTATGAGTGATGGGATTATGGGTAGTGTTCATTTTCTTGTTTATAATTTTCAAAATTTTCTACCTCAAATATGTATTAAATCTATATTCATAAAAAATAATTTTATGCAAAAGAAAATAAGTTAAAGAATAATTGTGAGAGGAGAGATTTTCTTTTATTAGAAAGTCTCCACATATGGTAGACAGATGGTAGGGAGCTATTGAGACCAATTTATTTTTCAAGGTGAAAATTACATATTGTTGACGCCGTTTTTTCTTTCTGTAGCTATGAAATATTAACAAAAAATGTGAAGATGTAAGTAAGACCATGGCATTTTTCGATACTATTTTTGTCCAACCTCAGAGGATCACACAAGGAACTTTTGCAGATTCATGGCAACTAATTACCACTCTGATGCACTGGTGAGGAATTCACACTCTTGGTCTAGTTGGTACAACTCATTCACTGTGATGGCACCTAATATGTGCAGTACTCCTTAACAGAGAAGTAGTGATACCTTATTCTCCTATCAGTTTAGAGGAGTACAAGATGTTAACAACACTCAAAATTACATTGGGTCACCCGTGGTTGATGCTAAACATTTTAGAACGCGACTATTCAGACATCTAAATGTAGATGGAGAAGGTAAGTTATTTCTGAAAAACTCCTATGAATTATCAGTATTAGCCTTTTGGCATTCCTTCTCACTTCCCTCCAACTTTTCTCCTCTTTCTTCTATTCTTCCTCCCTTCCTTCCTCCATCCCTCCTTTCCTCCTTCCCTCTTCCTTTCTTTTTTTCTTTCCTTCAAGCTCTCCATGTAGCTTGTAGATCACAAGTCTGTGATAAATCAGCCCTTTGGTCAAGATGAACAAAAGTCAAGGGTAGTAACTAATGTTATCCCATGGAAAGTTTGCGCTAGAAACAAATCACAAATAAAAGTACTAATTAGAATAATTATGGCCATTATGATTATAATGACACAGCACGGTCTTGCATTGTGCTAAGTATCCAGAACTGTCACATTTGCAAACAGCATAATTGCACATATTAAGATTTAGAATTCTCTTACTCACTATGGAAAATAGGCCATTTCTTTACATTATGCAAATAAGCACAACCATACCTATCCAGAATATTATGGTGTCTAAGAAGCCTAATACACAAAGTGAAAGAATGTGGGCAAGGAAAGAGAGTGAAATTTTTTTTATTTTAAAAAATTTTTTAATTGATATACAATTGACATATAACACTATGTTAGTTACAGGTGTGCAACATAATGATTCAATATTTGTATATAGTGTAAAAAGCCACAGGTCTTTGCTAGAGCGGACTCCTAATAGATTTTAGCATCTCCTTGAAACTCTTTGGGCAATCCTACTCGTATTACACAGTGTGGCTGAGGTTTTAGAGTGAGGCAAAGGTGAAGTCCAGGTTCAAAGTCAAGTCAGAAGACAGGTGAAGGGGAGAGAGTGATCCATTTCTATATATTGAAAATTGCGAAGGGAACGAGGCACCAGGTGGTGCTGATGAAGTTTGTATTTTATTGGAATGTGTGTGTGTGTGTGTGTGTGTATGCAGGAATTTCAGAGCTTTCTAGAAATCATACTATACATTAATCTATGTGAGGTGTGCAACCCTAAATTCCGTCTTGATAGCAGCTTTAATTCTCTGGCCTTTTGACTTCCTCTGTATAATCATATCAAATAGAAACCAAACAATTATACAGATGTGTTATGCCTGGAAGCTGATAACTCTGATTTGACATTTAGAGGATATTCTCATAAAAACTTAGACACTAAAATTATGACTGTGGCAGGAGAGATGGATGGATTTAGGAAAAGGAGCTCTTCCTCTTAGAAGAGTTTCTGACACGCAGAGTATATTCAATAAATGCCTGCTGATGTTATTGTACCACTGCCCCCTCACACACCTTCTCTTAATCCTGACCCTGTGGGTGCACATTGAATTCTGCCTGAACTTTGAGAAACTGCATTTTTAATGACATTAATGGCCATTTATTGGTCTTAGAGAATCCCTAACTACTGGTTTGAATCCTGACTGTTGGGAGTGTTGTCAGCTCTGAGCGGGGATGCAAACAGGACCTTGGAGGCTGGACCCTGACTTTAGCTACTTAGTGAGTCTTCAGTGAGTGTGTAACAACTGCTCCCTCTTGCCTCAAATTCTCATTAAAGTGGATGCATCAGAATACTAGTGGAAAGTGTAGCTGAATCCCCCTGTCTAATTGGCTTGGGTGATCTGTGACTCGATAATATCACTGCATTCAAGAAAAGTAAGGAAGCTTCAGTAGTCCCTTTTGTGGAGAAATAGTACCTTGTTCAGGAAAAGTACCCAGTGTGAAATTCATTAGTGAGCATGTGTGTCTGGGGAGCAGAAATGAGGAAATGTGTTCAGGACGAAGGGCTCACTAGTTCCCATGGAAACAAACAGAACAACCTGCCCAGCTTACTTGGTTCTATAATTTTAAGGAATTTCTTTCTTAACTGGGCTCCACAATTTCCTGGGAGGAAGGTCTAGAGCGGATTTATGTACATTATGGGCTTTTCTATTTCTCTAAAGAACAAAGCTAGCTGAGCAGAGCAGAAGTAAAGATTAAGTGTTTGGTGAAGCATTGGGGGTAAAGTATAAATCTATTATTCCATTGGGAGCAATAATTTCTTAGGTTCAAGAGGGAGGGGATATGCATGCATAGGCTGGTTCACTTTGTTGTACAACAGAAACTAACACAGTATTGTGAAGCAATTATACTCCAATAAAGATCTATTTAAAAAAAAAAAGCCAGAGTGAAGAGTGGAATGAGATACTGAACTTTAAAAATCCTATATCTGCCTACTTTTTCACTTTCCCTCTGGTCACCCTCACTCCACCTCCCTTCCAATCTTACAGAGTTAACTAGCATCACAGCCCTTGATAGCATATGACGGAGCTGAAAACTGACACTGGTTACTATCTCCCATCATTTTCCTCCAATTGAGAAAATCTTTTGCCATTCTTCTTCTACTATTTCAAAAATTTACCTTATTATCATCGTATTTTTAATACATGAACCTTGTAAAAATATCCAAATACCACAGAAGTATAATAAGTGTATGTATCAATTCCCCCTGTTTTTCTCAGAATCCCTCTCCTTAGAGTTGGCCATTTGCAGCAGCTTACTGTGTATCCTTCCAACACCTTTTACCTATTTAACCACATGCACATATGCATACAGATATTTACACTTGTGTGCTCACGCACACACACTCACACACACATATGTATATTGGCATACTTTTAAAAACACAATTGGGACCCTCTGCAGTTTACTTCTTTCAGTCAACAATGAATTGGGAATATATTCCCAGGCCCACACAAACAGATCTACTGCATTCTTTTCCAGTATTGTCAGCATCCCACATTGAACTTTAAATTTAGTTTTCTTTTAAATTTTATAAAGATTGCATGCACATTGTAAAATAACTGAAAAAAGTTATTAAAGGCTAAAATGAAAAGTAAATGTATCCATTCATACCTCCTACACTTAATTCCAATTCCACTCTCCAAAAGTTACTAATATTAATCATTATATATTAGAAATACTATATACATATACATACTATATATACACTCTCTATATATACACTATATGTATGTGTTTATAGTGTATAATATATAGAGTACACTCTACATATACACTATATATACTATAGTGTATATATATAGTGTGTACACTATATATTCACTGTATGTATGTATACTATACATACTCTTGCTATGTGGTCTACCAATTTCTGCTAGTTTTATGGTTTGTTCATTTTTAAGTTTTTCAAAATTTACAATCTGTTTTGTGAGTATAATTACAAGTATAAAATATATACCATTAACCAAGTAGTGTGACTGGACTAACAGAAAATTATGGGTAATTTTTTGTCATTAAACTTTACCATTCAAAAATAACCTTTCAGATGTTGAAGACCAAATGGATCCTCTTTAAATTTCACCTGAAGTCCATTCATTTACACTGGAAGAGGCAGGACAGAAGAGTGGTTAAGAGAATAGCTCTGGAACTGGACAGCCCCTGGCTCTGGCACTTACCAGCTCAGAGAACTTGATGGAGTTTCTTAAGCTCTCTGGGCCTTAAATGGCAATAATATCAGTGCCTATCTTGTTGATTTACTTTGAGATTAAATTAATTTATATATTCAAAGCACTGAGCATCTATCGGGGTTTGCTATCATGACTAATCACTGCTTCTGGGTTACAGTTACTTGCCACTGCTTCCTATAGCCTATGCTATATTCTTTCTTGAATTCCTTGGACTTTAGTTTGTTTTGAATATTTTTGCTGTTATATATAAAGCATTTTTGAGAAGGTTTTGGGAAAAAGCAATATTTCTTTCAGAGCAGATTAATATTTTGGCTGAGTAGAAAATTCTAGAATCAAATTTTTTTTCCTAAAAACTTTAAGCGTTTATTCCATTTTTTTCTGATACTAGGTGCTTTGATGAAAAGTGTAATGCAGTCTAATTCTCTTTCCTTTATAAGTAATTTCTTTTTAAATAAATGTTTCCCCTGGAGAATCAATATTTCAAATAGCTTTAATTCAAATGTTTATGTTTTTAATCAGTTTTGTGATGTAAATTCACAAGTAAATCAGGGGAGTCTTTCTTTTCCATTTTGGAAAATTTTATATTGGATGGTGAAAATTGAGAGAATATTTTATATGAGTTCAATATTCAGAAAATTTCATAGTTTTGTATTAATAAAATGGTTATAATTTTTCTGAAACAATTTCATGATTATAGAAATTGTCACAAATATAGTATTATAAAAATGCCTCCCTTTAAGTTTCTTAATCAATTTCATTTATTCCTATATAATTCATTGCTGTTTGACCAGATCTTAGATCAAAGTTCTCATTCTGTGAAGTCATCTGCTTCATGAAACCCTGGAATCCTAGCTCAGTTTCCTGGTACAGTCTGAGAAGTGTTTGCTCATAGTGATGACACCAGCTTATACTGGGGAGCCTGAACCCATAAGTCTTTTTCATGCAATGCCATTGGTCAGGAGAACCTGGTACAGACCATTGCAGAAACTAAGATTCTTCTGACATTGCTTCCAAGATTCCATTTCTAACCTGTAGTTTGTAGCATGGGGCTATGGGTAAGTGTGAGAGAAAAAAAAAAAACTGTTATCATCTGCTGATGATAAAGTTGAACAACTCTGGTTAATTTACTATAGCAACCAGCAATATGGAAATGAAAGAGAATGGAATCCCCTCCTGGAGTGTGACATAATTATTTCAAGATTATTTACTATGATGCTGAACATGATAGTAACAACATATCACGGACAATAATGGGACTGATGCATCTCCAGGTCCCTCTAATCAACCCTGATGTCTCATCATACTACAGACAGAATTCCTACAAAGACATTCTCCCACATAACCACAATTCAACCATCACAACTATGAAATTAACATTAAGTCATTACTACCATCTAAACCTCGGAACCCATTCAAGTTTATCGATAAAAGGAAAAAGTTCAAAATCATATATTTGTCCTTTTACTAACAAGGTTAAGTTTGATTATTTGATAAAGCTATTTTCTGCCAGAATTCTCTACCATGTTTTGCAAATACTAAATATTTTGGGGGGGAGGTACTTTGACAACATATAAATAATATATAAATATTCTGCTCTTTATAAAACTTCCAATTTTTTCCTTTTAAAAAAATTATGAATTCATTGTTTTCTATTTTAATCAGTGTGTTACCTATGACAATCATCATTTATTTTGATGCTTAAACTGTCCTCATTTGACCAGTGAGAGCCTCTTCAGGTTGATTCCTATGTCCTATTGACATGCCCCAATTATTTTTTGCATACTGTTGTACTTTCTGGCACAAGAGGGTGTTCCAAGCTCATTTTGCACATTGCCTGTTCAAGCCCTGTAATCAGCCAACTATCCAAGGAGCAATAATTCTATTTTTATTGGAAAAATGCTATTTAAATAATACCAAATTTAGGTGCTAGGTGTGTTCATTGTTATGTACAGATGTATGTATGTGCATATATATACATGTGCATGTATTTTGTATATACACACATTTTCATCAATATATATTTCTACACCTACATATGCATTGAATACGACAATTTCATACCAATACCGCTAATTCCTACCTAATATCATAGGTCCTTTCTAACTTTCTTCCTTTCCAGATTTGTAACTCCCTTCTTCCAATCTAAGAAACTTAGCTCTCACTATCCTTAACGCATTTGATATACCTCCCTATATGGAAACAATTTCCAGGGACTACAGCAACCTTCCCTACCTCCCAAGACACCCTCTTCACATCTTCTGAGCTCCGACACTTCCTTCAGGGCCACTGTCATGGCCCCCTCATCCATGGATCCTTCTCATCCTGTTTGAGCTCCAACACCCTCCTAGTTTGGTACCTCCCTCTCCCCGTGTGAACTTCCCCCTCCTTCTCTCAGGCTGATATGCTGCCTCTCCAGGTCACCCCCACCCAATTCCCCTTCACTCTATTCAGGCTGCCATCCCTCTTGCTGGCCCACCCTCCCCCTTGGCAGTCACCCTCCTCACCTCTTCATGATTCTTGGGCTCCAGACATCCCAAACCCTGCCCTTTCCGTGGCAGTATTCTTACCCTGCTCAGCCTCCTACACCTTGTGCTGGGCTATCTTTTAATACAGATGCTCTCCTCACCCCATGCAGGCTCTGATACCCTCTGTGGTCCATCACGGCTGCCCTCGTGGTGATAAACTCCCTGACTGAGAGTAAATGGCTTTGAGACTGAATTGTTCACCTTCATGGTAGGAGGAATAATGGCCCCACAAAGATGTCCACATTCTAATCCCTGAAATCTGTGAGCATGTTTCCATATAAGGCAAAAGAGACTTTGCAGATGTGATTAAGATTACAGATCTTGACGTGGGGAGAGTAGCCTGGATAATTCTGTGGGTCCAACCTAATCATATGAGTCCTCAAAAGCAGAAAACTTTTCTCAGCTGAGATCAGAGCCAGCATGAGATGTAACTACAGAATGGGTAGAGAGATGCAACATTGCTAGTTTAGAAGATGGAGGAAGGGATCACAAGCCAAGGAATGTGGATGGCCTCTAGGAGCTGGAAAAGCTAAGGAAAGGGATTCTTTAGAGCCTTCGGAAAGGAAGGGTGACAAGACTTTGATTTTAGCGCTGTGACACCTGTGTTGCTACAATTCATGGCATTAAGTATATTCACATTGTTGTGCAACCATCACTACCATCCATCTCCAGAATTTTCTCATCATCCCAAGCTGAAACTCTGTACCCATTAAACAACAACTCCTTATTCTCCCCACTTTGAGATGAAGTTTCAGCATTATCTTACCGTCTCTGTCAGTTACCACTTCTCTCTGCTTCTAATACTTTTTCTTTGGCCTCTTCTCCCTGTGTTTTTAACTCTTTACTATCATTTTAGAGGGATTTAAGAAGAAAGTGGAAATAAGAACAAACCTTCAATTAACCACTTTTAACTTGAAGACAGAAACCGCAGTACCTTGAAATTTTATTTGACTCTCTATTCATCTTACGGTTATAACATTTCACCTATATGTGTCTACTCATAAGTTTCATTACACTTTGGGGGAGGTGGCCAGGAAGGCACTTTTGATCTGAATTTCTTTCCTTTCTTCAGTTTAAGAGAAAGGTTCTTGCATTTTCGTAAATTTTTGTTCTTTGCGTTATGTCTATCCTCTCCTGTAGCTCTCATTAGATGAATGTTTAAAATCTTGGTTATATTTTGCATATTTGTTTACATTTCTCTCATATTTTCTATCTTTTCCCCCAACACTGAAATATTTCTTCAAATTTATCTTTCATATCAATAATTATAATTGATTCATCTTTAATTATGTCCATTTTATAATGGGTAGATATTTGTACTTCCCATTAAACTTTGGACTTACTAAATTTTCTGATAATAAAAGAAATATATTATTCTCATTGTGAAGAAATTGGAGAACATACTAAAAAGACTAAACAAAATGTGATCTTTAACTCACATTTTAGAGTTAACTTTTTGATAAGAATTTTTATTAATATAAGCACTCATGCATTTTATTGATTTTATTTTTTTACAAAATAGAATTCTGCAAGCTAGTTTTTTTAACCTTATTTTTCACTTAGCTATGTAACGTCATTCTTTTTCATAAATAAACAAATTGTTATTTACATTGTAATATTTAATAGCTACATATCAAATTTTTGCTTAGATGCAATAATTTATTTCCTATTAACAGACGTTGTTTTCATTTTTCCTTATCATACACACATGATGATTAATTTACTCATAAACAATTTTTCAGGGCTTATTAAATGTTCTCCTTAAAATATTTTGATATATATTTCCAGATAGCCTTCCAGAAAGGTTAGACCAATTTACATTCTTATCTGCTGTGTCTTTTTTCCCATGCCCTTTTTTTATTTCTCCAATCAGTTGGGGGTGAGAGGATGCAATTCATTCTTATTTCAATGTGAATTTTTACAACTATGAGGATTAACATTCTTTTCCAATATTCATGTCATCTACATTGCTTCTACTGTGAATTACTTCTTCAAGTTACTTGCTCATTTTTCAAATTGTTGTCTTCATTAAATTCTTTAATTACTAAACCTAGGCATTTTCTTTGCAACTAGTGAAACAATGTATATGCAAATATATATAAATTATGAAATTTTTTCTTTTTCCTCTCATCTACACTCTTCTCTCCCAACCCAGGGTGTTAATGATGGGATGTGTGCCCTTCCACAGCCTCCTATGCACTACACACACATAAGGTTTGTGTAAAGGACGTTTATCCACCAACATGGACTTCTGTTATACATGTGGCTCTTCAACTTGTTTCACTTTTAATTAGGAAGCTTTCAAGCACAGAGAGCAATATGAACTAGTAAAATAAACACTATCTAAACACTTCCTCCCGTAATTTAAAAATATTAACTTTTGGCAGATTTATTTTCATGTTTCAAATAAACCATATGAAAGATATAGTTGGTATCTGAGCTACTCCTATTATACACATGTACTATGAACTTCTTTAAATGCTTCAACATTTAACAAATACTCTACTTGCTTTCCTATTTTTTTTTAAAAAAAAGACCGATTCTCAAAGGCATAAAAATACTTTGCATAGTTTTTATTAATACTGTGCCATGCTTTATGCCTTAGAGATTGTTAGTCCATTTAGTTGTCCATGTAAAATTAATTTATGATGATGTAGTGAAAAAAATGCTGATGCCAAAGATAAAATATATTTTCGGCCATTTTACCAGTGCTGAGTTATAAAAGATATTTACTGTAATGCTGCAACATACTAAGTATATCTAAACATTGATCAATTAAAAATTACTAAGGTGAGACATGGGAGAAAACTATAAATTTCCTGATGATTGCACGGGAGGCAAAAAAGGTCATGTGGTATAATTTTCAGGAAACCAAAAAGGCATAAGATCCTCAAAATCAGGTCTTAGAAGATTTACCCTCAGAAATATCATCAAGTTTAGCCCTCAGAAATATCATCCAAAATACAGATTTGCAAACAAAGAAAGAATTGGGTGTTTATCATACTGACTTCCAAGGAATCTATCTTATGGTACTAACACCATCTTTTCTATAAGGATGATCACCTACCAGAGTTTGTCTGGAAGACTGCAAATGTTTTACATTAAAAGCATTAAATCTTTGGTGGTGTTGAGTGTTAGGAGATAGACACGGTTTCTGATGGCAAAGCCATCCTACAGGTAGGAAGAGTAGAAGTCTGTGAGAGGGATGAGTTTTAACACCATGAGCTTACTCAGTGCCTAAAATTCCCACCCCTGACATCGTCCCCTTGGGGTTACATTAAGCCTTAGCAGATAAATAATGTCTCTTATTAAAATACAAATGTGTGATTTTGGAATTTCAACACATAGACATTTTAAGCCCCCAAAGAAGAATGGAACCCACAGCAGAAAACACTTTGATGGGAGCAGGGAAGAGGGAAAATCAAGAGGCTAAAGAACCAGCAGGAAAGATTGGACCAAGACAGTACTTTGAAGTTCATGTCTCCAGACAGAAATGAATATCGTGAAGGTGCTTAGTGGTTCAACACCCCACGTGGAACGTGGGCATCGGAGAGCAAAGGTGAACAATGCTCAATATCGTTTAGACATGAGGGCTATAGATCTTAGAAGTAGTTAGTGTGGGCTTACAGCCTACCTATTTTACCTACCCAATTAATTATATCTCCATAAGCCTCAATACTTTGATCCTAACATGAGTGTATTTTCCTCAAGATATTTGCAAAACTTAAGTAAGATAATATACAAAATGCATCTCATAGTGTCATATTGCAAGCACTTACTATGCCATAATGAATAATGGACAGTTTTGTCTGAGAATGGTCCTCATCTACCCCTCCATGAACTTCCACTGGTTTTTCCTGCCAATGGTAATGGCTTTTTCACCCACGGAGGCAGACTCACCTCCATGTTCTAGGTTTCAGGTGAGCTCTCCAGGCTGGGCTGGAGAAGGAAATATGTCATCTGTAAGTGATATAATGTCTGTCTGGACAGACCTGGGGATTAGGAATGGAAATTGCAAAAGACAATTTAAATATGAATTTCTTTCATCATAGGGAGAGTGGGGAAGACAAGATTACTTTTACGACATCTCACTATGGGCTCGGCATTACAGTAAGCACTTTACAGATGTGACTTCATTTGCTATGCATCACTACCTTGTAACATAGGTTCTGTTACCTTGATCTTACAGGTCAAAAATTAAGGTTCAGAGGTTATAAATTTTATAAGTGGAGATTCCAGAAAAACAACTACAAAACTGTACACCAACGAAACAAATGTAGATATAAAGCCGACTTTTTAAAATAAAGCATTCAGAGATGCCCAGCAAATGTTCCTGAGACTTTCTTAGCATAAGCAATTCTTAGCCCTTCGGGGTTTTCAGAAGTAACATGGGGTTGTTGTCAGATTCCAGAGTTGCTAGAGTTTGAACACGGCAAGGTGATAAGTTCTCTACTGGAATAAATGGAGATCTGCGCTTGCCCAGAAAGTTGCAAATGTCACCCTTCCCCCTGGTGATTCTGATATGAGCAACTTCTTGAGCGGCGTGCTTACCACGAATACCCTACTGAGCATCAGGGCTGGAGCTAGCAACTGCCAAGCACAACAGCAAGTTATATTTCTCATGACAGATAGGGGGAAAAAAG
This sequence comes from Eubalaena glacialis, assembly GCF_028564815.1. Taxonomy (NCBI): domain Eukaryota; kingdom Metazoa; phylum Chordata; class Mammalia; order Artiodactyla; family Balaenidae; genus Eubalaena; species Eubalaena glacialis. The sequence continues at coordinate 29,290,851 of NC_083735.1, read as the reverse complement.
CTGAGCATCCGTAATCTAGGAAGTAGGATAAATTACCCTGGGGTAACAGCCTTGTCTTGGGCCAAAGCAAGAGAAGACATCGGGAAGGAACTCATTCTATATATTGAGGCTTGTTCCTTTAATCCTATCTTCAGAGTTATTGAATAAATTTCCCGAGAAAACTACACAGCACTCAAAGGTCTTATGAGCTCTGCTGTGAAAAAAGTCCTGTGGAAATGACATGGAGAGAATAAAACTGAACTTCCCAGCTGCTGAGGGGCCTGAGGATTTTGTCCTAGATATAAGGAGGCTGATACCTGAAAAATGAGGTGACCCCAGAGAACAGCCTATTGGAGTTTGGCAATGTTGGATGTCATGGCTTTGGGGAGAACTGTCACTACCGCTGACAGAAAAGGCTGATGCTTCTGCTGCCACTGGGATTTCTGTCCATCAGAAAACTCTCTGAGCAACCCACTCAAGAACACATGAAACATAATTCAAATTCATTTATTTATTCAATTAAAATGCATCCAACATTTGTTACATCACAGGCACTGTGCTACCTAAGAGCTGAAACTACCATGAAGAGAACAGTGATATTGCTCCTACCTTCAAAGAACTTATAGTTAAAAGAAGGTGAGATGACAAAGGTAAACTGTTATATAAACTGTTATAAATCTTATAATAAGGTAAGCAGGTGCTAGGAGAGTATATAGTAACAGATTGTTAAGACAAATTTTTTTAAAACTTGGAAATAAAACAAAAAGGTGAGTGGCACGTCTTTTCAATGTCCCACTGGGATGTTGTTTAACAAGGATTATATGATCAGCTCAGGGAACGTACCTATGTTTGACTTTGCTATTTACTACTGAGGGCTCAGACTTCATGAAGTTACATGTTAACTTGTAGATTTCTGTCTGGAAGAGATGTTATCCATCAGATTTTATTGTTCCATAGGACTTTAACCAATTTACCTTAACCAATTTTATCTCTAGCTCAGCAAATTTATTTAAAAATGCCTTACCTAGTAGACCATGAGTACCCTGTTTCTCAAAATGTTCTTTGAACTAGCTTTACCAGCTTATCACTTTCTTCATTAATAAAGGAATTGGATAAAATCTTTGACGCATGTTCAGTCTACATTGGTATGAGAATTATGTTTCTAACTTTTTGAAAACTAATTATCTGACAACAACGGGAACCATTTCTGGGAGAATGGGTGTATTACTCAGCTTCAGCTACTTTAAGAAAATACCACAGACTGGGGCATAAACAACAGACATTGGTTTATCACAGTTCCTGGAGGCTAGCAAGTCCAAGATCAAGGTGCTGGCATATTTGGTCCCTAGTGACTGCTCTCTCCCCAGCTTGCAAATGACCATCTTCTCGCTGTATCCTTATGTGGTGAGAGAGTGAGAGCTCTGATCTCTCTTCCTCTTCTTATAAGGACGCTAATCCCATCACAGGGGCCCCACCTTCATGACCTCAAGAAAACTTAACTACCTCCCAAAAGCTGTACCTCCAAATATCATCACATTCAGGGTTGGGGCTTCAACATATGAATTTGGGGGTCCATAACATTCAGTCCCTAACAGTGGGGTTTAGGATTCATCAGACAAGGTTTGCAGGATACACCTGTGGAGGATGCAGCAGCTGATGGAAAATGACCTGGTACGGAGATGGAGTAATGCAGATGAAAGAGCTTTGGAGTCAAGCAGATTTAAATTCAAATCCTGCATTCAGGACTTACTAGCTGTCAGTAGAACTGCTCAGACCCTCAATTTCCACGTCAGTTAAATGGAGTTGATATAGTGACAATATCAGAGGGATGGTGTGATGATTACAACACCTAACACAGTACATGGTACACAATGCTTAATGTGTAGTTCCCTTCCTAGCCTTCCAGTGCCGTTACTTTGGGAATTTCCAAAGAAATCAAACTGGAAGCTTGGTTCCACACTCTCAGATTCTGGCTCTCTCATTGTTGGCCTTCTAGATGGTAAAAATTAATAATCTCTTCCATACAAATTATATAAAATTTTCTACCAAAACATGTAGATATGGCAGCCCAGAAACTTGAAGCTTAAGGCAGCTATAGAGACCCTGAATTTCATCTCAGGTTTCAAATGTTCAGGACATGGTAGAAGCTAAGAAAAAGGACAAATAGATTTCATCCCATTAACTCAAGCTTGATTCAGTATTTGTGACAATTCTGCTAAAGATCAGCATTGTGTTTGCCTTTGCTCAGCAAAACCTACTTCAAAGATTAACAATGCAGTGGAAATTTGGGGAAGGATTTTTAATATGCTTAAGAAATTAAACACTATTTATACACCTACCTTAATTGCAGTTAAAACATACGCCAAATTATGTTAAAAATAAAATGTTCTTATCTAGTTGCTAAAGCTGGTCCCCAAGGGCTATTTACTAAGCTATACTTGATCACTTTCAAATATGTGAAGTCAGTTAAATAAACTTAATGTAAATGAATGTTGCTAAAAGTAGTCTATAGTTTAGACTTTTTGCTAATTTAAATCAACCTCCCCCATTAGTCTAAATTGGCTTTCAGAGTAAACACAGTTTTATGTCATCTTACAACACACAGAAACACCCACTCCATGGCACATTCCGACGATAAATAAGTAATGACATTTTAAGACTCTTTAAAGGAATGTGGTTGGGATGCAAGATTATCACAGGTGGTTTTTAATAAATTTGCTTTTAAAAATTTGGATCTCTATGCTCCTTGTACTGTCTCCCTCCTCTTCACATGTTTATATCTCCTTATTGTCACCCTTATTGCCTAGCCTTATTCCCTCCTAAAATATGCTTCTAGATGCCAACATTTGTGTTTCTGGGTAGAAGGAAAAAATGTCTTCTTCCCTAGCTTTGGGCATAAATAATAGAAATAACTAAGATTGGGCTTCCCTGGTGGCGCAGTGGTTAAGAATCCGCCTGCCAATGCAGAGGACACGGGTTCGAGCCCTGGTCCGGGAAGATCCCACATGCCGCGGAGCAACTAAGCCCGTGTGCCACAACTACTGAGCCCACACACCACAAGTACTGAAGCCCACGTGCCTAGAGCCCATGCTCTGCAACAAGAGAAGCCACTGCAATGAGAAGCCCACGTACCACAACGAAGAGTAGCCCCCTCTCACTGCAACTAGAGAAAGCCCACGCGCAGCAATGAAGACCCAACACTGCCAAAAATAAATAAATAAAATAAATAAATTTATAAAAGAAAGAACTAAGATTTGTCAAGCATTTAGAACGTGGCAGGCACTATTTCAAGACTTTGATAAAAATTAACTAATTTAATTCATACAACCCCATGAAGCCATCCTTATTATTACAGCAGCTTCACAGATAAAGCAACAGAGCATTTAGATAAGTCATTCAAGGTCACACGGATAGTAAAGATGGAGCCAGGCTTTAACCCAGGAAGTCTAGCTTAAGAATCTGCACAGTTATCTACTACCTTCACTTTTCTTCCACACATTAAACATCTGTGCTATCCAAGCTATGACACTTTTCTTTATAAAAAGGACTGTAATGGTTAATTTTATGTGTCAACTTGACTGGACCACGAGGTACCCAGATATTTGGTTAAACATTATTCTGGGTGTGTCTGTGAGGGTGATTCTGGATGAGATTGAAAATTGGATCAATAGGCTGAGTAAAGCAGATTGTCTTCCCCAGTGTGCGTGGGCCTCATCCTATCCATTGAAGGCCTGAATAGTACAAAAGGCTGAGCAAGAGAGAATTTGTTCTATTCGCCTGATAGTCTTTGAACTGGGACATCAGTGTTTTTCTGCCTTCAGACTCAAACTTGAACTTACACCTTAGCTCTACTGATTCTCAAGCATTTGAACTGTGGATATTGGGACAGTTCAGTCTCTGTAATCACAGGAGCCAGTTCCTTATCTATCGATCGATCTATCCATCATCTATCTCCTACCTTTATATCTATACCTTTACAAATCTATATTGATCCTATTGGTTCTGCTTCTTGGAGAACCCTGTGCAATATAGGGACACAGGATACATGAGATTGCCCCTAATCAGTTTTACATTTCCCCCAATATTCTGTATTAAGATATGGAGTATCTTACCAAGATATTAGGCATATTCATACATATGAACAACTTGTGAGTTACACTTATTCATTTTCAAATAAATGAATACGGGATATGGTAAATCTCTTTATATAAGTGTCTATATACTGTACCAATTTTATACATTTAATCATTTTATTAAAGATATCTTAGCAAAGAGAAAAAAACTGAGATTTCAGGAGAAACTTGTTTCTGTGAGAGACCTATCAGCTAGGAAAACAGACCAACTTAGTTAGGGGATATAAATACAGAATAAATATCCAGTACTTGTGACCCTACTATAAATGGCCACATTTCAGTTCCCCCAACTGCTGTGAGATAACTCTTCAAGTTTTGATATAAATTCATATTTATATAAAATCAACTTTTATATTTTTGTCTCCTGTCCCCAACTTCATGCATGCATATACATGTATGTATATGAATGTATGAGTGTATTGAATGTTTCTTATTCAATGCTTAATATCTTTAAAAAATATTTTTAGGCTTAATAATGTATTGTTATATACTGTATATCATCAAGATGAATAATAAATAATATAGTAAAGTAGAAAAAACATAAACATTAGAGCCAGCCAGACATAGATTTGAATCTCAGCTCTGCTACTTGTCAGCTAAAGGATCTTAGGATGGCTACTTAAACTTTGTTAGTAATCAGATAAATAAAAAATAAAATGTCACAACAAAAAATTTTTTTATTTACAAGACTGACAAGAATTTTTAAATTTGACAACATCAATTCTTGGCAAAGTTGTAAAACAATAAAAAATAAAAACTCCTGTACAGTGTTTGTAGGAAAACAATGTGAATACGCACATATTCCATGAGCCAAAAATTTAACTGCTAGCTGTACATCTGGGATAATATCTTGCAATTGTGCACCAGAAGACAGAGGCAAAAAGGTAGAAACAAACCAGATGTCCAAAAACAAGAAGACGAACAAATAAATTGTTAAATATCCATATAATAAGATATTATTTAGCACACACATATAAGGATAGAGACACACACATAAGCATGTATGAATCTCAAAAGTTAAATCCTAAGAATATAAAGATGAAAGAAAAAAGCAAGTCCCAGAAGAATACATGCATTAAATATTATTTATATAAAGTTTTAAAACTTGCAAAACTTTTATATTAACCATAATATAACTATTAACTATATTAAGGATGTGTTCATATACAGCTTATATATTTTTATATGTAATATATTTGATATATTTCTATATATTTATAGTAATTGTATATATTTTATGTATAATATCTATTTTCTCTATATAAATATATGATATATGACAAAAAAATTTAGGATAGTAGTTACAGAGTGGGAAGTGAAAGTCTTCAATGTTGTTGGCAAGTTTCATTTTTTATCTGGGTGTTAGATTTGTTATATTATTCATTTCTTTTTTTATATTGAAGTACAGTTGCTATACAATATTATACAAGTCACCAGTGTACAATATAGTGATTCACAATTTTTAAAGATCATCCTCCATTTATAGTTATTATAAAATATTTGCTATATTCCCCGTGTTATACAATAGATCCTTGTAGCTTATTTTATACATAATAGTTTGTACCTCTTACTCCACTCCCTCATTATTCATTTCTTAAGACGTTTAAGTTCTTTTATGTACACGACAATTGTTATTTTTAGTAAAAAAAAAAGGGGGTATTAATAAAATACAAATTCTACTTTTAAGTCAATCAATTTATTTTTTTTTAATTTTTTTTTTAAATTTATTTATTTATTTATCCATTTATTCATGGCTGTGTTGGGTCTTCGTTTCTGTGCGAGGGCTTTCTCTAGTTGTGGCAAGTGGGGGCTACTCTTCATGGCGGTGCGCGGGCCTCTCATTATCGTGGCCTCTCTTGTTGCGGAACACAGGCTCCAGACGCGCAGGCTCAGTAATTGTGGCTCACGGGCCCAGTTGCTCCGCGGCATGTGGGATCTTCCCAGACCAGGGCTCGAACCCGTGTCCCCCGCATTGGCAGGCAGATTCTCAACCACTGCGCCACCAGGGAAGCCCAATCAATTTATTTTTATACGGTAGATATATCAGAGAATTCCATGAGCTCATGTTACAGAAAAAATCCTGGATCAAAGAAGTCAAGAGTTCTGAGTTCAGGCTCCAACAATGGCGCTAACTAGTACAGTGATATTTGACAAACGACATCCTGGTCTCTCTGGATGTAATCTCAAACGTAAGATTGGAGGAGGGCTGCGCCTCATTGAAAGGCGCTGCAGACTAGATAAGCTTTAAACTTACTTCCACCTCTAGGACCGCATAGTGCCATGAGTTCAGTCTTGAAGACCTTTTGGAGAATCTCCCACTTTGTTCTCAGTTCTCCACAATATACTTTTTGGTGAAGGAGTTTCAAATGTTGCAGTAGTTTATGAAAACGAATACCATCCAATACAGTAGGGCAACCCAGCAACAAAACTTCTTTATGTTTCTTTCTGTTCTGTAATCTATGAAACGATAGGCTCAGTGATGATGAAAGATATTTTCTTAGCAAGGATAGAATTCTAGATGAATTCTCGTACATCACAGAGGTAGGAAACTATTTTATGTAGGGTCACTGACAAAGAATAAAAAGCAGTATGAGCTAACCACTGAATTTCTACCATTTTAATTGACATACATATTATGAAATATTGGCAGATGTTTTAAAAATGGTAAAGGTTTATTAAATAATGCTTTAAAATATAATTCTATTCTATACTGTGGCTGGTAAAGTATAAGAGACAAAAACAGAAAAAGAAAGGGTAATTGGGAGAACATGAATTGAGGAAAAGAAGCAAACAGTTTGCACAGGAAGATGTTAAATGTCAAAATAGTGTGGAAAAGACAAAGGGAAGAGAGGGGATGTGTATGTAGGACACATTCACAAACAAACAAATTTAAATATGTAATCACAAAATAATTTATCTGTCTCTTGGCTATTCAGGTCTATTTTGAACATTCTGAACACCTGCTATAGTGCAACCTAAACAATGACTTGAAAACATCAAATCCACCCCAGCCAGTTCCTCTGGTCCCTTCACTCCCACCACAGTTTTGCAACTGACCTTCATTTTTTTTCTAAGCTTCAAGTCTGCTTATTCCCTTCTTTTGGTTCCCTTCAAAGATGATAGAAATAAACTTGGTTCACGTTCTTAAGTGTATTTACTCATGCCTGTGGAATGTTATTAAAAGTTTGTCTTTTTTCTCCGATATTAATAAATAAAAAGAGATTTTTCTCCCACTCCCACCCATGATCTGTAGGGTTTCCTGTATAATAATCTAAGATAGGGATTTGTTGTTGTATTAAGCCTTTTATAGACTTGTATAAAGAAAGAAAAATATAATTAATCTCTTTGTCAATCTCAAAATTTGAAACTAAGCAAGTAAAGGTTCTCTTTAAGGAGACTGCAAACTGTTTGGAAGAAAGCTTGGGATAGAGACTGGCTTCTGCTCTTCAGAACGCTTAGCGGGTGACAAATATGATAACTGTCTTTGAGCCCATCTGGAAATGGATCTGCAAATGAGTAAAATTGCAAAAATCATAAAGATAGTCTATTTTTCAATAGAATCTGCAGCAGGTTAGTTAACAGTGTCAGACTCTCATTATTCCACAGGCAGGGGAGAATGAGAGATTCTAGTGCACGGCTGTAGAGTACTATCAGGATATTCTCATCAAGCCCAGCATGAGGTGTATCGTTTGGAGAAAGCACAGTGCTACACCATGCAACCTAATAAACCCGAGGGTCCAATTCAATGACTTTTATTCCCAGTGGCTCTTTGTTTAGCATAAAAACTCAGTCACTAGAATTTGGTTTTGCAGTTTGAGACTTCCTGGGCCTTTAAATTAAACACAGTTTGAAAACTACACACATGTAGCAAAGAATGTACATACAGACTGTCCACTCCTCTCACCAGAAGGGAGCAGCAGTGGGTCTGGCAAGGTGGAGTGATAGCTCCTGGCTGGATTTATGGCAGAGCTGAAAGCAGACCCAGGTCAACTGGTGCAAAGGTCCACCCCAGCCCCACTGATTCCCATATAATATGATACTGTTGGAGGTCAGGGTGGGCTGCCCGAAATATGCCACAATGGCATATTGGTTATTTTGAATTAAAGTTATTTAAGAAATGGCCAACAAAAGAGGGACACTCTGGCCCTCCCTTCTGTCTCCCTGAAGACAGGAAAGATATCTCTCATGCACTCTGTATCTAGAGGTAGAAGGACACTCTGATCACCAAAGATATGGAATTCAGGCCAAGAAGCCTGTTTAGATAAAGCTAATTGAGCACCCAAAACCTAAATTTCTTTGTCCTATCAATTCCTCTCAAATGTATTTGGGGTCTTTTTGTTTACTTTTGGTTTGTTTTGGTCTAAAAAGTATATATAAAAGCTGCCTGCTTTGGCTACTTCTTAGGTCTTACTTCTATGAGACCACCATGTGAAAAAATTAAAATTTGGGGGTTGTTTTTCCTCCTGTTAATCTGTTTTGTGGCAGTTTTATTATTAATCTAGCCACAAGAATTCAAGAGGAGTCAAGGGGAAAATTCCCCCCTCCCTGACAATACCTTGTGAAATATTTCCTCCTGTTTGGTCTGTAAAGTGCCCTTCCTTCAAATTCAATAGCAGAAAAAGGCAAAATGGATTCAAACTGTGGCTGAGAGGGGAAAGCAGGGAAGCTGTGGTTTCAGCTCCATTAGAATAGATTCTGGACAGTGTCTCCAGCCTTCTCTAAAGGCAGAGACATTCAGCTGGAGCCCAGGGGCGCATCTTTACTAATTAGCATGCTGCTTCCCACTCAAAGTAAATGTTAAACGGTTGAACTTCATATATCACTTCTAAGCCAAACTCCATTATACTGCACTTCAGGGAAAGATGAGGTACACCCTCTGATTCAATAGGTGGAAAGTAAACAAACCATTTGATATTCAAAAATAAGTTAACCAGAGAACAATGTAAGGGGCCTTTCAGGGGGACAGTCACCAGAATTTGGGACCTGTTGAACTGAATTTTACCCACACAGATAAACATGTATTGAGCACACGTCCTATTCCAGGTCCTGTGCTACCTGTTGGGGACACAAAGGAAAAAAAAAAGATACTACCTCTGCTTTGAAGGGACTTATAGTCTAATGGGAATAAAAATTGCATCGCTATAGAATAAGTTAAGTAAAATAACAGAGATGTGAGAAGTGTGTACAAGAGATGCACTTAGCGGCTTAGGATTTAGGAAAGTCCTGCTGAAGGAGATGTTGTCAGGCGAGTCTTGAAAGACCGTTGGGAGGTATCCAGGTAAAGAAAGGCAGGAAGGACAGTTTATAAAGAAGGGAGAGCATAAGCAAAGGCAGGGGGAGTGAAATGATGGAGGGTAAGAATTTTGAGGAATTATGCAACTAAAAATTGCCGCAGGCCAACTAAAAATAGTTGCTTGCCATCTGGTTCTACAAGAATGAAGTCACTGGCCACTGAAGTTGCTGACCTTCAACACACCCTGAAAGCAGTTCAGGGTGGAGATCAGGAATGAGGCACTCTGTGCTCTGGGAAAAACCGGCAGAACAGACCTTCAGGTAGTTAGATATTTTCAGGAGAAGATTTTATGAGCCTAATTTCTTGCATCTTCTCGTATCTAGAAAAGCACTAAAATCATGAATGGAGACATCTGCTCCTTGTGACTAGCAGCAACCTTCTGCCAAAATGTGGGCTTGATTGCATGGACCCCCTTCGCATAAATCACGTATATACTGACCTCCCCCCCAATCTCTTGAGCAGTTCCTCAGAGCTATCTGATGGGCTGTCTCCCGGGCTATAGTTCTCACTTTGCCTCAAATAAAACTTAACTCACAACTCTCATGTTGTGCACTTTTTCTTCAGTTGACACACATGTCAAGTGTGAAGCCTGAGGTCATTAAAATGAGGCTGAGAAATCTCCCTGGGACCATCTACTAATCGAAGGTCTTGCAGGCCAAGCAACAGGCCTAGATTTTATTTTGAAGGATACAGGATGGCATCACTGGGGGTCTAAATAGAAAAAGGACCAGCTTTATTTACAGTGTATGTAGATTATTCTGCAACCTAGTACAGAGATCTTATAAAAGAAAGGACAAAAATGTCAGGAGGAGCATTTGAAGACGATTGCAGTAGGCCATATCACAGCTGATGCACACCTGTGTGCAGTAGTGGTCCAGATGGGGAAGAGAGGAGAGCGCACAAAAAGGGCGATTTGGGGATGAGTTGGAACCGAGGGGTAAAAGATTAAGTGGAAATTAAGATGGTTTTAATTAGCTCAGAGACAGAATTTCTGTTTCTTATTTTTGGAAAGAAGGTGAACAATTCCTCATTTTACAAAGAGTAGTAGCTGCACCCCATTAGGCAAAAACAAAAACACACGATAGCTAGTGTATGGAAGCTCATGCCCTCACATCTCCAGGATAAACCTCCCAGCTTCTTCCTTCTGTTTTGTAATTAGACGTGGTTTAAAATTCCTGTCTTGGGCCTTCCCTGGTGGTCTAGTGGCTAAGGCTCCGCACTCCCAATGCAGGGGGCCCGTGTTCGATCCCTGGTCAGGGAACTAGATCCTACAGGCCCCAGCTAAGAGTTCGCATGCCGCAACTAAAGATCCCACATGCCACAACGAAGATCTCACGTGCTGCAACTAAGACCTGGCGCAGCCAAATAAATAAATAAATAAATATTTTAAAAAATAAAAAATAAATAAAATTCCCATCTTAGTCTCCAGATGACAGCCAAAGGGAGGAGCTCCTATGTACTGTTTGTCAGTCTTTTTCTTACAAGGCTCTCTTCGCTATCAATGCTGTGAGCATAGGAGTGGTCAGTAAAATCTTGCAAATAGTGCTGCTTGCAAGTGCCGTTCTGCTCCCCTAGAGAGAAAAGGGGGACAGTGCTAAGGGAGAAACAAGGAGCCCCTTGTATATTTCATTTTCTTAGTGAACAGTCTCATTAAGAATGTCTATGTATATCAGTTCATGGTTTACTTATTTTAAGACATATTATCTTTTGAGAGGCAGTGTTAGTAGTGGCTACAGGTAGACTCTGGAGCCAGATTGCTTAAGTTCAAATTCCAGTTCTGCTCCTGACTTGACTTTGCCATAAGTCAGAATCCACATCTGGGAGAAGGAACCTTAATAGTATCACTTTTGTACAGTTACTCTGAAGATGAAACATAATTTCCATGTAAATTCCTATGTAAAGATATAGAAGTGCTGCACCTCTGTCTTAACAAACTGTCAGAAAGGCAGAATAGTAGTTACTCCGTAAGTGTGTTCTATTTTTATTCCTACTTACTGGAGGAATTTTATACTTTATCTATGTCCATGTTCTATGTTGTTCTGAGAATCTTGATAGACTCTCAGATTCATTTTCTAAATTTAAGAATAAAAAATGTTTCTTTCTTCCTGGGCTGGTTTTCCCCTTTCCTTCTCAATAAAGTCCTACTAATACTTTAAGACTCAACTTAAGCATCACATATTTCTTGTTGAATGTCTCCTCCACTGACACAGCAAGCTCCCCCAAGGGCAAGGACCACATTCTAATCATTAGACTCTAAGTCTAATATAATATCTCACATTCTATAAGTTATTACTACATGTTTGTTGAATGATAATGAATTATTGACATGAAAGTAATAGTTGTTAGCAAAATAGTTATTTTATATCTCCCCTGTCTTTGCTTTTTCAAGGACAAGACTTTATTTTTTTGAACCTGTATATTTAATGTCAGACAGGTTAACTCTTTTTTCAAATTAACTCACATTTTTTCCCTATCATTTACTATGTACAAGACTCTGTCCCGAGTATTTTACTCATATTATTTCATTTAATATTCACAAACATGCCATAAAGGAGATATCATTAGCCTCATTGACAAAGGATGAAACTAAGGCTTGGGAAAATTTCAGTAACTTCTCTAAGTTTACATGACTCATATGTGGTGGACTGAGTATTCAAACTCAGTTCTTTAATCTCATATTTGTACTTTAAATCAGGATGCTATACAAGTGCTTTTTGAAATGTAATATGAATTAGACAAGTAACCTGGGGATTCTTCTTAAATGCAGGTTCTGATTCAGTGTTGCTGAGATGGGCTTGGAGATTCTGCACTTTGAACACCCTCTCAAGCAACTCTGATGCTGTACAGAGACCATGTGTTGAGTAGCATTGTTCTGCTGCTCTACTTTACAAGTTCTGCTTGGCTTAGTCAGTCTTTGGATTGACTTCTAGCTCAGCAGGAGGCACAGGAGAGATCTCCTTTTCTAAGTAGTAGTTCTCTTAGTTACAGTCTGTGTCACTCAATTCACATCTGATTCCTATCTCATCTCCTCCATCAACCTCTTTCTTTAATCTGCCTTATCTGTGTGATTCCTGACCCTTGACCCCACCGTCCAGTTTCTCACTCATCATCCTGACTTGACATCCAAGGCTTACCTTGCCTGTGATTCACAGCTTGCATTTGAACATTAGCTGAGAGACCTTCTTTAGCTCTTGGCTTTTTGAATTTAGAGTTTCTAAGAAATATCCTCAGCAATTTGGAAGATTTAAACTAACATGGACCTCCCTTCTAGGTCCAAATGCATAGCTATCCTGGATTTTTTAAAAATCAGAAACATATATAGTCAGGTTTGAAAGATGATAAAATCACTTTCTCAGAAGTAAAGAGAGAATTCATAACCAAGGCAGTTGTTCTATAGGTTGACTCAGTGGCCGTCCAGAAGGTGATAGACCTAGATGTAGGCCTGAGCACTTTAGGGAGTTCTTATTTAACAACCATCTAGGAACAGTAGCTCTTTCCTTGGATAGTGCATGAGACAGAAAGCCAGACCTAAGAACAATGCACCAACTGAAGTCTCTTAAAGACTCATCTCCTCCAAGAAAAGGGGGTAGAAAAACTCCACTCACTGCCACGGACACAAGAAAACATATCATCTTCCAGGATCTTTCAGAAGGAAGAAAAATTTCTCGTGAAAATCAAAACCCCAAGACTTCACCATGAACAGATGTGAAAACTTAATTAATACCACTCATGCCACAGGTATCCCAACTTGACAAATTAAGATATAAACTGAATTCAGAATAGCAAATTGCTGCTCTGCAGTAGGAGCTCATGCCATAGCATTCCATATGGAAATCTAAAAGTTACAGTGCACAGATCTCCCACAAAAAATCAACTCCCATTGAATATAAGCTCATAAAAAGACATTATAAATGACCTACCTTGTGTGTGACTTGACCCACTAAAATCACAAGGTATACTAGAACAACCTAGAAGAGACTATAAGTTTATTTAAAAATATTACAAGAGCAAGGAGAGAAAATTAAAAATTACAATGAAAAAAAAGACACTATGAAAAAAAGTTAGGAAGACTTTCAAAAGAAGAAAATAAAACTAATAATGAAAAGTCAATCATTAAAAGTAATGACTTAAAAAAAAAAGTAATGACTCAATGGATGGATTAAACAGAAGATTTAACAGAGAATTAGTTAGCCAGAAGGAAAAAGAACTGAGGAAATTAGTGATAACTCAACCTAGAGGAAAAAATAAATTAAAAATATAAAGTCAGATTAAGAGACATAAAGATAGTATAAGGAGTTTAGCATATGCATCTTTAAGGTTTCAGAAATTTTAAAAAGAGAAAATATGAGGGAAATGCAATATGTAAAGAGATAAAAACTGCAAATATTCAAGAATGGAAGATACACGTGGATTCGCAGATTGAAGAAGCACACCAATTTCTGAGACAAAAATCCTGTAGAAGAGCAAAGAAAACGAAAAAGGCATAAAAGCAACCAAAAGGGAAAGCTGGTTACCTACAAAAGAAAAACACATCTGACTGGCAGCAGATCTCTTTGCAGCACAGTAAAGATGAGAAGATAATGAAATGATATCCTCAGTGTGTTAGAAGAAATAATTGTCTATGTAAAATTCTATATCCAGCTCAACTATCATTTAATAAAGGCAAATTTCAAACTGCTTTTTTTTCAATAAAACAAAGAGTAAGAGAATTTTCCTCTATAGCTTTTCACTGAATGATCTTCTAAAGAATGCACTTGGTAAGAAGAAAATTCAACCCAAAAGCTTAGCTAAAACCAATAATAAGCAAATAAGTTGGTAAAATTGGTAAATGTGATGATGTAGGTAAATAACTATTAATTGTAAAGAAGAAATAAAATAATAATACTGTAATGCTAAGAATAAATTTGGAGAACAGACACAGTGGATAATAGTAGCATGGAATTTTAGAGTGTTCTTCTTTCCCTTTATGATTCCAGTAGGAAATAGAGATGCTGGTTAAATTTATACACTGGTAGGTCAAATATGCATTTTAAAGGTAAGGGCTAAGTGAACAGAAAGAGGATAATTTCCAATCCAGAGAAAGGAAATATTACTTTTCTATGGATGCTGTAATAAATTACCACAAATTGGATAGCTTAAAACAATGGAAGTTTATTCCCTCACAGTCCTGGAGGGCAGATCTTAACATGTTTCCCTGGACTGAATCAGTTTCGCAGGGCTGCACTTTCTCTGGAGGATCAGGGAAATCTGCTCCTTGCCTCTTATAGTTCCCGGCATTCTGGGGCTTGGGGCCACATCACTCCAACTTCTGCCTCCATCTTCACATCACCATCTCTGATGTGCATATGTCTAATATCCCTCTGCTTCTCTTTTTTAAGGCTGCTTGTGATGGAACTTAGGGCCTATGCAGGTCTTCCAGGATGATATTCCCATCTCAGTATCCCAAACTTAATCACATCTGCAAAGGCCCTTTTTCCAAATAAGATAATTTGTATAGGTTCCACGGATTAGGAGGTGGACAGATCTTTGGGACTACTATTCATCCCACTACACAGGAATAATGAAAACGCAGTCTAGCAAAAAAACAAAACAAAACAAACAAATAAAAAACAGGAAAAGAAAGGTAATAAGAGCAATACAGCCAATAATTATGTTGTGTCCACTTTGAATACTTAATGCTCATTTCATTTCCTCAACTTAACCTTTTACTCTGAACATAGATTGGAGTAATGGAAAGCATTAGAAAAAGAGTCAGTAAACAATGACCACTGGATCAAAGCCAGCCCCCTACCTGTTTTTGCAAGTAAAGTTTTATTGAAACAGTCACATCTATTCATTACATATTTTCTATGGTTGCTTTTATGCTACAACAGCAGAGTTGAGTAGTTGCAACAGAGACCATATGGCCTGCAAAGCCAAAAACATTTACTCTGTAGTCCTTTCCGGAAAAGTTTGCCACGCCATGATTTAAATGATCTTTTTTAAGTGGAAATAGGAAAGAGGATTAATTGAGTGCATGCGTGTGTGTATGTGTGTGTGTGTGTTATGCATATTTTGAATCGAGGTCATCATCAACAGTCTGATGCTGTCAATGGAACCAAAGTTCTGTGAGAATTGACAAATGAAGGAAAAAAGTTTTGCTTCCTTGGATTTGGAAATTTGGATTCAGGATTTCCTTCAACTCTGCAGAATGTGCTTAGAATAAAGATTCGCAATTAGATGCTGCACACATTGGACTGAAGGGATAAGGGGCAGTAAATAATGCCAACAATTTTATGAAAAGTGTATGCAGCCTGTATTTTACTCTGAATGGGATACACAGTTGGCCTGATTTTATTTTTTACTTCTATTATAAGCTGCCTCAAATCATGTTGGTAGAAGTAGAGGTGGTATAGATAAACAACCATCCATGGACAGCACAAAAGAGAAAGAAAATGTGGAGCAGAAAAAATAAATCTCATAAGTAGCTGTATTTTAAGGGGAAGGTCAGGCTTTGCATTAGGTAGTATTTATAAGATATTTGTGGAGTGCCTTTAAATGCCATGGAAATGTCAATGACGATCACAGCGCTTGAAAACCATAGTGTCAGAATGAGCTAACTTAGTTATTTCAGTGCTTGGCTTTCACTTCTTTGTCAGAACAGGAATGCCTGTTGCTCAAGCCTGTGTCAGGCTCAGAGATCACAGTGCTCCCTGGGCCCAGGGTAGCACTGACAGCTTCCACTGACATGCTAGCCCAACGGGAAGGATGCACTTGGGTTCTCGGAATTTACAATAAGTATGGCTAAATATTTAGGAATCTAATGTATTGGGTTTCTTTTGCTTTTTCTGCCAATTATTGAAAGAGGAAGATAGAAATTTCTATTTTATGTAAAGTCACCATATTATTTATTTATTTGTTTATTTTAATAGATCTTTATTGGAGTATAATTGCTTCATGATACTGTGTTAGTTTCTGTTGTACAACAAAGTGAATCAGCCATATGCATACACATGTCCCCGTATCCCCTCCCTCTTGAGCCTCCCTCCCATCCTCCCTATCCCACCCCTCTAGGTCATCGCAAAGCACTGAGCTGATCTCCCTGTGCTATGCTGCTGCTTCCCACTAGCTAACTATTTTACATTCGGTAGTGTACACATGTCAATGCTACTCTCACTTCGCCCCAGCTTCCCCCTCGCACCCCGTGTCCTCAAGTCCATCCTCTATGTCTACAGCTTTATTCCTGCG